>NW_023494791.1:24472799-25072799 GCF_904425465.1 Colossoma macropomum | reverse complement strand
ATGCAAAGAAGTCACAGTGATCCGTACAATTTACTTTTTATGAGAATTATGAGAATATTTCTGTTTTTAATATACACAAACATACTTTCAAATTTCAAATTCTGTTCTATTCTGTGAGCTGCAATCCACTAATGCACAGTGGCCTCTTCAAAAAGACCTGATGGTCACTGCTATGGAAAGTGGCTCTGGTTCAGCTTCACTGTGCTGGGAAGCAGGCTTCGTGCGGAGGGGTTGGTTGGTAGGGGAGGACCCTTGGGGGTGCACTGGATCTCTCTTCTGTATAGCAAAGCAATATTACCTAGTTATTATTGACTCAGATGACTACAGTAGATTACTGTATTCTTGCTACAAAGATGCTGAATGTGTGTTTGTATGTGTATATGTGTATACATATAATACAATTTTTTTTTTTACTTTATTTCTTCAGTACATTGCCTGTTTGTCATTGTTTTTTTTCTGTTTGGCTTGTCTTGCTTTTCACTTTATTTGTTTGCATTATGTACTGTCTGTTGTCATGATTTTTGTCTGGCTTGTGCTTCTTTTTATCTTATTTGTTTGGCTCGTGTACTATATGTCCGTTGTCATAAATATAAAATTCTCTATGATACCAAGTGTGTATTCATTTTAATACAGATATTCAAACAAAGCTAAAGCAGATAAAATGAACCTGAAAATGAACGATCTTGAAAAACAACAGGTGATTTAATGTTGAGCACATTGCAGCTCTATAAAGTGACGGTTCTGTTCACTCTCATACAAATTCTCCTCCCAGATCCAAAGGAAACTGTAATTACAAGGCTGAAAAAGTACCTATTGTTATTATTCGGTTGCACGTCATCAGTTCCTAGAGCACTTTGACTTTGTCCCAAAGCAGCTTTACAGAAATGCGGGCCCAGCCCTCTCATAAGCAAGCTGAGGGTGAAAGGAGCCAAGACTCAGCCACTGGGAAATACAAGTGGAGTTATAAAATAACTAGTACAACCTTACAACTGAACTTAAACATAGGCACTGAAGTCAAGCAGAAGCAAAGTCAGTGAGGATAGCCATGACTGATGTCAAAAACATCTGGTGGATTGCTCTGGTATACGTGAGGCATACAGGATTTAATTTGAGAACACAGAAAGAGATGTAAAAGGCAAATTTCAGTCTCTGTCTTGCTCCTAGATTTGCACACACTTACGCAGTAATCGTTCCTGACTCACCTTAACATGACCAGTGGGAGATTAAAAATGTCTGTATCTGTAACCATGGCTATGAGTTGATCCTTAAATGCATTGTTTTTGGAAATGTTTTTCATTTTGCTTAATGCAGTTGTGCTATCACTTAATGTTTCAGTGCAGCAAGTGTTTAATTACTTTGTCAAATGCACATTTTTAAAAGTTTCTTTTAAAAATTTCTGGCAGTGTTGTTGTGCTGTCTGCAGGCTTACTTCACCAGATTCAGCACCAGCCTTAGGCTACCTTGGATATGCCCTGAATCGCCTGTAACCTTTAAGGAAAGAATATTCACACTAATGACCTGTTTATTGTGAGTTGCTGTCAGGAATGTGCTCTATCACACAGGAGGCATTGCAACATTTTAATTGGTTGTTCTTCGCAGCCGCCATCTCTCTGCAGTGCTTTCTCCACCCTTGAGTTTTCTCCTCTATCTGCTTTGCTGTTGTGATTTTTGGACCTCACCAGTCTGAATCGCAGAGCACTTTAAAGCAGTCACATAATTGTTTGATTGTTCAGTATGCTCTTCCCCCACAAGCAATCTCTAAGGTTACTGCATTGCTTCTCTTTCTTCACCCTGTTCATAGAGACCATGTGGAAACTATGCAGTGCATACAGAATTTATTGTTTTTGTGATTTACATGCATCCGCCATTCTAACTACAGCAGTTCAGCCCTGCTTATTCACACTGAAGTGATGTGTGATTCAGTCTGGACTACTGTTTGGGTAAGGCACAATGTAGCACAGCCAGACAGAAAAAAGGTCATTTACATATATCTACACGGTGGGGTGGGGGCCTAATTGACAAGTAGGATGTTGCTTAAGGCCACCACCCTCCCCAGTCATATTCATATGGATGAATGAAAAAGAATGAATACACAGCTTATTTTGATCTGAAAGAGTTTTGTAAATTCTAAGGTAAACACAACATAATGTCCAAGGAGCACTTTTGCAAATCAGTAAATTAACTTTTTAACTAAACATACAAAAAATATATGTTTCACTGTCGATCAATACTAAGATGCATTTCATGTAGTTTATGACACAATCAGTAGGCGGCTGCTTTTACAGATAAAAAACTTGCTAGATGTAAACTAGCTAGCTAGCAACACAATGTGACTGACACCTAGATTTTAGCTAGTTAGCCACTAACTTAATTTGAACTACAACAAGCCTTATAGTGCCTAAACAACAACTCACTGTGCCCTCTACACACTCGTGCTTGAGGGCCCTAAATGGCTGCTTAGACTGCTTATAGCATGGAAAAGAGCACTGATGTTAGACGAGGCCTGGATCGAAATTATTGTTTTAATTAATTCCAAAGGTGTCCAGCTGTGTTGATGTCAGGGCTCTGTGCAGGCCAGTGGAGTTCCTCCACACCAAACATATCAAACTGTGAACCGTGCCTTGTGTACAGGGTTGCTGGAACAGGAAAGGACCTTCCCCAAACAGTTGCCACAAAGTTGGAAGCATATAATTGTCTAAAATGTGCCATATATAAAGTCACTGAGATCTTCAGTTCTTCATGTTTGTCTGTGGAGATTGCATGGCTATTTGCTTATTTTATCCTTTATTTCAACTCAGAAGTACAGTGAGGGTGACCCTCATTTACAGTTAAGCCAAGCAAGTTAAACAGGGATCGAAAAAAGTTCAAATTAAGCAACTAAAACAAATCAAAAACCAAGAAGACTAAATGAACAGAGAAAATGTACAAATAAAATAAAATAAATAAAAGCTCAAATAAGAAATAGAGATAAAGTAGCAATAAAATTTATAATGAAAAAAGTAAAAGAACTAAGGTCATAGACAATAAGAAAAACTAAAAATCTTTAATAAATAATACATCATAGAAATTATAAATAAAATATATATATATATTTTAATATTAAAATAAAATTGAACAGTAAAAGAGCTAACATAAAACAGGTGCAGGCTGAGTGGAGGTGGTTAGAAATTAGACGCTTAAAATGCTCAAGTGACACCAGCAAGTGGAGCTTTAGAGTTTTCTATAATGTATTCCAGTTTGCTGGTGTACTGTAGTTAAAAGCAGATTTTCCCAATTCAGAAAAAACCTGATTCTGATTAAAAACCAATATTTACAGAGAGCTCTGATATGATATATTATGGCATATGGCTGGAGGGTGCCTTATAAATAAAAACACACCAGTGCGTTTTCAGCCACACCACTACAGAGAGGACCAAACAGCTTTTTCATGCAGTGGGCAATAATGAGTGTTGTAGTGGTTTAAGGCTTCTGGTAGATGTCTATATCACATCACCGTAGTCCAGGACGAATAATAAGGTTGTCCCCATGATAATTTTCCTAGTTTGCATTGGGAAACACTTCTTAATTTGGTACAGGTATCTGAGCTTCTGTCTACATTCACTGACTAGCTAATTAATGGGATACTCAAACATAAATTTATTATCCAGCCATATGCGAGGGACTTACATTTGGTGACTTTCTCAATACCACTATTCATCCGGGTGTGGATGTTCACAGTCTAAAAATCAATATTGAGGGTTCTGGAAAACAGCATGAAATTACTATTTTTTTATTTAAAAGCAGCTTAAGCTGATACAGAGCAGTCTGTAAGTCATTAAAGGAGCACTGAAGTTTTTCTACTGCTGCATGATATATAATTTATGTATTAATGATCTTGCTGCCTCTGCCTCTGTCAGAGTCTGACAGAGGCAGAGGCAGCAAGATCATTAATATATAAATTAAATAAGACTGGACCAAGGATGGAACCCTGTGGAACTCCTTTAATGATAGGCATTAAATCTCATTTATATTTACCACGTACCACACATTGTTGCCTGTATGAGAGATAGTTTTGAGGTTGGTTTATTGCATTTTTTATTGAAATCCATTATTTGTCAGCCATTTCAAAGAAGCGAGTGGTCAACAGTATTAAACGCTGTGGTCAGATCAGTAAAAAGGGCAGCACAATGGTTGTTTCTGTCTATGGCCATGAAAAGTTCAAGAAAGGTTACTGTTAGCAAAGGGTGTGACTGAAACACCTGAACTCAATAATTAGAATGGATGTGCACTTACAAATGGCATAAAATGGCAAAAAAACAAAAATTTAAAAACAACACTTTAATTTCCATAGTGATTAAATGAGAGAACAGGTTTATGGAGTTAAAAAGAACACATTTAAATAGGAATATTATTTTCTAGATGTATGGACACCAAATTAAGTATATATAAGTATATATAATCTATACATGAGTCAGATTTTGGCTTGTGATCGCAGAAGTGTTTGGGAGATAAAATGAATGGAAATCTAAAGGAGAAAAAAATGAGAGAGGTGCATGTATTAGGGAGCATGGCCTGCAGCTTCATGCCAAGTGTGGTAGTTCTGACTTGAAAGCTGTAGGCGGAGTGTGGCAAGCCAACATAATTATCCAGAGCTGCATGTCAGGCAGGCAGACCCTGCTTCATCTTCTCTCACTAATTGGAGAGGAAAAATATCACACCCTCTTGACAACATCCAACAAGACGTCAAATAAAAGTTCACCCAACGGTCACATTATCAAAGTACATTTTCACCTGCTTACTTGTTCTGTTTGTGTCTGTTTCCTTTGATGATTGCAAAAGCGTCAATTTTAATGGTTATGTCGACAAATCCCAAACCTGGAAATTCGAAGTGAAGTGGAACATGTTTTCAGATTAGTTTTATTTTAATGCATTATGAAATATGTTCTTTATATCTGTAGTAAGACAAGAGCTTAAGTTTATGGTGTAAAATTACACCTGAGTGGAATCTTATCAGCAAACTCCAGAGTTAATATATTCATTCCACTTTTTAGAACAACAGTGAAGACTATGAAATACCACATACATAATTGTGCAGTGACCAGAAAGTGATTTTGTTTTTCTTTTTAATATACCAAATCAAAACTATGTTCTATTTTAAATTCTTTAACCCCTTAAACCAGAGACTTAGTTTTCTGTTATTAATCTTAAGACTTACTGTTCTGTAACTATTATATAAATTAATTAACTACAACAAATGTTTCAGTAACTGCTATAAAAAATAACTATCATGAATTATTCAATAACTACTATGAATGATTCAGTAACCACCATAAAGTTTTCAGTAACCACTATGAATGTCATGTCTCCTCCCCTCTGGGGAGACTGACTTGTACTCTCCCTGGCTCTGCTCACTCTCCCATATAGCTGCAGCTCCTTTTGGACTCATTAAGAAGGCTTTATATGCCTCTTTGTTTCTACCATGTGTTTGTGAAGTCTCTGTGTTGCTACCTGTGTACCTTACCTGAGTTCTGAGCCTGTTTCCTGTGTTGGATTTCACTGGTTTTGACCCTTGCTTTTCTTTCTAATTTTGAGTATCGATATGAATCTTTTCCTGCCTGCCTGTGTGTTGGTCCCTGCCTGCTACGATCATGAGTATCTGAATGCCCCTAATAAAGTCACTACGTTACAACAAACTATACACTAACCACTATCAATTGTCCAGTAATTATAGCAAGCAATATAGCAACTACTATACATTGTTCAGTACTTATTAAGAAGTATTCACTAACTAAGTTGATTATTTAATTACTACTATTAATTATTCAGTAATTACTATAAATTATTCAGTATCTACTATCAATTATTTAGTACCTACTGTAAATCAACTATGAATTATTTAGTGTTTACTGTGGATTATTTATTACCTACTATGAAAAATTCAGTATCTGCTATGAATTATTTAGTATCTACTATGAACTATTCAGCCACGACCCAGAAGGATAAGCAGTTTAGATGATGTGTGTGTGTGTGTGTGTATGGACTATTCAGTATCTATAGCACCTACTTAAGTATCTACTATGAACTATTCAGTATCTACTATGAATTATTCAGTATCAACTTTGATATATTTAGTATCTACTATGAATTATTCTGTATCAATTATGAATTATTTAGTTTCTACTATGAACTATTCAGTATGTACTAGTATCTACTGAATGATTTAGTATCTGCTAGGAATTATTCAATAGCGACTATGAATGATTTAGTATCTGCTAGGAATTATTCAGTAACTACTATGCATTGTTACTGTAAATGATTTAATTAATAATATAAGTAATTCAGCAACTACTATGAAAATAATGTGAAAATCCTTTATTTATAGAAGTGAAGAATTAAAGTGAAGACCTCATATAGACCCTTAGACTTTAAGAGGTTAATGTAGGTCTCTATGTAATTTTATAAGCTCTTGGCATTCTCCCAAGCAGCTTCATAAGGAGCTACCTGGGATGCTTTTCCAAAAAACTTGAAGGAGTTCCATACTGAGACACTGCTGACTGTCTTAGAAACAAATTTTAAGCATTTAATTATGACCCAGATCAAAATGTACTTAAATTAAAAGCATACATTCAGTGAGGTGTGTTCAAACATCTGACTGGTGCTATATATGACAATCCTCTTAAACTTAAAACTACACTAATTGATTTGTATGTTGTTTAAACTAAAATATCTAAAACATTTAAACTAGATTTTTAGATATACACTGAAACAAATCAACAGCAATTCATAGATGAATAACAGGCGTGTTTTATGTACATATAATCTCAGTTAGAACTTAAACTGCTATTGCGATTCAACATCCGACATTTAAAAGCTGGCAGCAACATCAAAAGCACTGAGTGTCGTAATGGTTATACTCTTTGGATCCATACTGATGGATCGGGAAAGATGTCCTTTATCTTTGCCCTTCTGACTCCTATTATCACTTTAACGCTTCTAAAGAAGGGTAAACCAAGCCCTAATCAAAATGAATGGAGAGAATGAATTGAGTCTGACGTGTGTGGTGAGTTCATTGGCTATCACTGCATTTACTATTCATTGTTTGTGTATTGTAAAGGAAAGGAGATTAATGGCAACAGGCAATATGTGGTAGAAGGTGCATCTTTCAGCAGCTGTGATGTATTTCTACATACAGCACAGGGAAAGATTTAATAAGCTTTTTCTTTTAGTTTTCATTTTGCTACAGAAGCCATGGCAATGTATATGACTGTGTTTGGTCATTCCAATTATCTAATAAATTGCCCAGTGAATTGAGAGAGCACAGTTATCTGGAGAAACGATAGAGTGAACCAAAGAGGTGGGAGGGTGGAAAAAGACATAGTAAAATTTCCATTGTTTCATGGTTCACATACCTTTGCTCTTTCTCTCCCGCAGGACTGAGAGTAGCAGATTACAGCACTTTTTTCACATTCATAGTCCCACTTGAGGAAAACACTTTATGTAAGGCCACAGATGGGTCATTTTGTCTCTGTCAGGGTCTCGTCTGCTGCAGCAAGAAATCAAATCTTTCTTTATTTTTCTATCTATAATTCCTCTCTCATGCATTTGCTCTGTATTGCTCATCTCATTCTTTTCGTCATTTTAACCCTGCTCTTCCCTCTTCCCCATTCTCTCCTCTCTCTTTGCATGAGTTCTCCTCTCCCTCTCATTCCTCCTCTACTTTCTCATCCTCCATCACCATTCCTTTCCCTCTCCCTCCTTCTCTTCTCACTCTCAGCTACTTGCCTCCAGCTGTGTTGCAACATGTTGTCTCTCTCCCTGCAGTCTGGCCTCAGTCCCTCGAATCATAATACACCCCAAGCTTTCTGGCTTTCTATGCATTTCTACATACTTCTCTCTCTGTCTTTACCCAGTTTCTTTTCTAAGTGCCCTAGGCTTCTCTTTCCCCCGGCTGCTCTTCTAAATGCCCGTGGGTCTGTATTTATTAAAGTTTTCAGAATTACTCTCAGAAATCATGGTAAGAATGTGGTTGGGAGTAAGGTTACTTCTCTTTTTTTTTAGCGTCTATGTTTTCCTTGTTTTGATTTTTTTTTAGGATTCCCACACCAGCTCTGGGAATATTAGCATCTCCTTAAAGCAGCTCTTTACAGTACATGCAGTACTAACGCATGGTGTTCTAGCAAGTTTAGCTCAGATGAAGCAATGATATGCAAGCCAGACACTGAGAGATCCAAAATACATTTTAAAGTGATTCACACATCACTATAAACTATCACCATAAATGAGTTACAGGACCATTAATTAAATAATTAATCAAATCAGAAATGTGATTAAAAGCCTTGAAGTGCCATTGAAACTGACAATTCATTCCCCCAGAATGAATAAAACAATTAACAGTTCATGGACCAGTTTCACAACAGAATCATGAAGGCCTGAAACAATAAGATAAAACTCTCATTATTATTATTATTATTATTATTATTATCATTATCATTATTATTATTATTATTATTATTATTATTATGTATTTTTTTTTATTGTTTGTTGTTTTGTTGTTGTTGTTCTTCCTCTTCTTCTTTTTCTTCTTCTTCTTCTTCTTATTATCTATCACACGATGCTACCAAAACTAGCACATGCTTCCTCTGAGACACGTGAAGCACTACCACATCTTTTTCCAGAATTCTGAAAATATTGAATAAAACATCTATAAGTACTATCCATGATTCCAAAATTAGCAGAAACCAAATACCGCTAATGACTCAAAGCATATCACAACATCTGTGAAACATGGTGGAGGTAGCATTATTTTTAGACATGCAAGGCAGACTCAATCTTTATTACTCATATATCTAAAGATGGCAGGACCACAAGGGTTTCAGAAGAGTAGTCTCCATAAACTGCTTTTCTTCCTGTTTACTAAAGCACCACAAACTCATAGCGCCTCACCTCAGAGCCCTCTGTAGCCTGTAGCAAGAAAGACATCACTGACAAAATCATAAGACAAAATTGTGGTTAAGTGTTATTTTATTTTGTCTAAAATGCAAATGATTCTTAGAACAACTTTCATGCAGTACTGACATTTTTCTAAAACAACTAAAACAACATGAACTAAATTGTTCTTGTTTAACTGGCACCCACATTAAATATTCATTGTTATAAACCTATTTAACATCTTTTTCAGCAACAGTTACAAAATCCTCTCCTAGCTAATTAAGACCACCTAGTGATCTTTTCACTACAGCGAGAAAAGCATATTTAAACATATATCAAAAGCCTAGTATTAACTCAGCTTGCTTCAGGGGCCTTGGGCACGATGGGAGCATGATAGTGAATGGAATAATAGTGTTAGAATCTGGCTTAGAGATCAAATTTCCTTCAAAAGTTTAATTCATAGCCTAGCATATAACATGAGCTATGAAAGCACTAAGGCTTGTAATAGACTAAAACAGCTGTATGAACATGGAATAAAGCATGGGATGCCCAGTCATTTCATGAACTCTAAATTTTGTTTACAATGAGAGTCAGGTAAGTTTGAATTTCCACAACTATACAATAATGCTAATTTCTGCTTGGATCTGCAACGTTATGTTAGAGCCAAGGTGCTACAGGTGTACACTCACTGTGTGCTTTATTAGGCACACTTATCTTGTACCTATATTTGTTGTTAATTTCACCAGCTCCACTTACCATCTAAGTTCACTTTGTAGTTCTACAATTACAGATTGTAGTCCAGCTGTCTCTCTGTATACTTTGTCAGCCCCCTTTTACCCTGTTCTTCAATGGTCAAGACCCCCACAGGACCACAAAAGAGCAATTATTAATGGCAGCTTTAGTTCAAGACAAATATTAAAGCTTATAACAGACGTTCAAGTAAAATGCATTTTTTAATTTGTGTTGTAGTTTTACAAATAGTAAATGATGTAATAGATATCAATAAACATCTAAGACACGCCTCACTCTTTACCATATAAGCTGTTAGGAAATTAGGAAATATATGAATTATTAAACATGCTAGAATTGGAGAAAACAGGAATGTAGAAACTGAAAATTAATAAAAGTGTTAAAGGGTAAATGGAGGAGAAATATGAAGGTTTAATTAATTTTATTGATTCTTTGGAGACCGGGAGACAGGGAACAATTAAAAACTTTCTAATTTTTAATGCTATATACTTAATTTTTATCTTTAGATATATTGTAAAGAATTCACGAGCAAATTGTTCTCTCAAAAAGCAATATTAAGTCTACAGCAGAGTGTGTGTATGTGGTGCTGCTCATAAAAATCAGTTAGTTGGCTTTGCAGCTAACTTTACTGTATTTTACAATATGGCTAGCAATTTAGGTAGTTTTATTCTGATATATAGAAACTTTAACTCCTTAAATGGCCAAAGATCCAGATTTCCTTTACTCACTGCTATAATTTGGCATTAACTTAGCCAGTTTACATTGCTTTCCATGGAGTTACTGAATAATAAGCCTGGGGTTTTAAGGGGTTAAACAGTCTTATGTATATCTGCTGGTGCTTTGATAGTGGTAGTGGCCCCAAGATAGAGTTAAACCAGAGCCTAATATACTACAGCCCTGCATGCATCTGTTCAAAATCTTCTTAAATTCCCTTTGACCACCGCAGTATGTGAGGCAGTGAATGAACCATGAGGACCCACATTCTCCATGGACTGGGGTCAGTTTTTTGTGCATATTGTATAAGACTGGAGGGTTTGAGGCCTGCAGGGTTGGAGGCTTATGCATCTGCACTCCCTCCACTTCTGCAAGCTAAAAATGAATTTTCACAGTGTTAAAAAATTCTGTAATTCACCTTTTAGAAAGGATGTTTGCGACACTCTCAACTGAGCTATATATATATATATATATATGTGTGTGTGTGTGTGTGTGTGTGTGTGTGTGGAATTTGATGCAGACGCTTGTGCATGCTAGAGAACCAGTGGCAGAAAACAGCAATGAAAGCAGTGAATTACTGGCTGTGGTCACAAAAGCCTGTGCTGATTTGAAGGCTTTTCCTGTGTAAGTGGGATTACTGCACTTTGTGTGAGTGCTCTTGAAATCACCTGTGATAATGCTTGGTGCATAACACATCCCACAAAGCTGTGCAGCTCAATTGGCATGAGAAAGCAAAGCAGAATGAAACAGTGTCAGAGTGCCTACTCAACAGACTTGTTCAAAGAAAGCTATCGCAGTGAACCCAGGTCACCACCATGCACTAGCATGGAAACAATAAAAGATAAAAACTTGCTATTTATGTTGCAGTCTATAACATTGTTTTTCTTCCTTTTCCTCAGGCTGTCTTCCTTTCCAAAAATCTCATCAACTTAACTTGGTACTCAGTGCAAGTATATAAAAATCTTCTAAAGCAGAATGATATTTAAGGAATTCTGTTTTTTTCTTCTTTCAACTTGGATTCTTCAGACATGGATGACATATAAAAGCTTGTTTGTAATTGGCCTACCTTTCTTTTTCCGTTTTCTTTTTCCCTCCCTCTGATTTCCATTTCTTTGTGGCTCTCAACTATTTTTCTTCTGCTGTGCACCATGTCTCATTTCTCTATTCCATATTCTTTTTCTCCTTCTTTTCTGCAAGAATAGTAACAAGTGGCAAACTATAGTGCTCTAGTACTGATGTGCCACGGCATCCGGGTCTCTCTCACTCTCTCTCTCTCTCTCTCTCTCTCTCTCTCTCTCTCTCTCTCCACCATTCTCTCTTTCTTTCTTTGTCTCTTTCTATCTCTCATTCTCTCTTATTAACTGCAAACCAAACTGAGTGAAGAAGCGCTGAGAAAGTTTCAGAAATTTTTGCATGTCATATATTTTTGTGGCAGCTATGCACATGCGCCTGCATCTGTGGGGTAGGTACAGGGTACCTGCAGGACAAATTTACTGACTTAGATTTCTTTAAAGTGGTGGTGACAGAAACCAGGGGTTGCAATGTCTTCAACACAAATATAGACATTTTATTTACTATACCAACCACCAGTGAACCTACACATGTCAACTGAGTTTGTTGATCATGGAAAAATAGCAGCAAAATTTTGTATTACAACATTCTGTATTACATGTACCTTTGCACCATGAATGGAATTACACAACTAAGCAAAAAAGAAGCACACAAAAACCAATGAAACAGACTTTATGGTAGACACCCAACACAAAATAACATAAACAACACATATACACATCTCACTCTACAAACAACACCATTTAACAACAACAAACAGATCCTTCATAAGGGGGCATGTGTGCTTCCCATAAGCCTCTTCTTGTGGTCCTTTTGCATATATGCTTACAAGCTCCAATGGCAGTACAGCCAGTGGTGGAACGCCACAGTATTTTAGGCAGATATCTTATCATAAAACAATGTCTTGGAGATCAGACAGCGTGTTTGTAGGTTATCACATTTTGTGTAATAACTTCATGTAAGGAAGCTTTTAGAGGCATTGAATGCTTTGGACATCTGGTTCCTATCACTAACACTGTGAAGTTTTTCTACGACAGAGCATTTCACATCAAACCACTCTGACTTTGTTTATGTCTTAATTGTTTATTTATGCAGAAATTTTGGAATTGTGGAATTCCCATTAAACTAAATATTAGGAACTACCCAAATTATCCTTTTCAGCAAATGCTATCACCATGGCAATGTTAAAATTAATTGCACACCATTGCTGTTTAAAACTTATGCTGCAAAGAGGCATGGAACAGAGTTTTTTCTTTGAAGGGCAACATGTAAGTACAGCATTACCCTGCTCAAATGTTTCTCCTGATTGGCTGAACTTCTTAAACTTCCTAGTATCCTAGGCTTCTACTTACCTAGCTAGTGACTGGAACAGTTGACCAGGGTAATGGCAAGTAACAAACAATACTATGTCTTTAAAGAAAATGCTAATGAGAAAACTGCAGTCTTTATCCAATCACCTAAACACTGTGGCTTTTCCTGTAAAAGGTAGGCCTGTGTTTAATTAGTCAGTACCAACCATGGTATGCCATGATATGTTAAAATAACATTGGCATTTTTTCTGGTGGTTAATTTTCTTAGTAGTTTTCTTAGCTGGTAAGCTAATTAGTGTCTAATCCTCACTGTAGTGATGACAATAGTGAACATATTTGGAACATACAGGCTCCCTTAAAATTCTAGCTACACCACTGACATGACGTGCATGCGCATGGACACACATAGACACAGACACACACACACATTATACATGAAAAAGGTGTTTTATATCTATCCAGAAGTTTTCTAGAGAGCACTTTGCTTATTTTTCCTCTCCAGCTTGCAGGATGGCATTATACAGTTTGCGATTCCTCAGGGGGGTGGAATGAAGGGCAAGAGTGGAGCGGCTGCCGTCTCCTGTCTCCCAGCCCATCGCCTCGCCTCATAAACACGCTGTCTATGCAGCTGTGCCCCTGTTGAGATCGGCCCAAGCACCACCATTCTCCACTCAGCCCAGGCATCCAAGTCATTACAGCCATTTCTCAGCCAACGGTAAGAGAGATAGAGTAAGAGAGAGAGAGAGAGAGAGAGGAGCATGTGATGGAGCCATAATGAGAAAGGACAGTTCATACCCTGCAAAGAATAAGAGAAAGAGAAACAAAGAGCAACAACTGAGGGATGGACTGTGTGCGTGTATGTGTGTGTGAGTGCGAATGGTATGTTTAGAAATGTATAATGGAAATACTGCTCATGTGAGTGAATGTATTTGTGAGTAAAAATGTAATAAAATGGAATGCGGGTGGGTGGGTGGGTGGTGTGTGTGTGCATGTCTTATGCCACTGTCTCTGTGCGTTAGAGCTGGAACTATCAGCTTTCCACACTTCTCAGCTGTTCCTCAGAAAGAATAAGGGGTGAGGAATTCACCCATCCTATATTTTTTGGCTGTTTGCTTACAGAAGATAATGGACCTTAAAAGCAGAGATTAGCCCTATCCATCTATGCTAATAGGCATGTCTCCAAGCATAGCTCCGCCATAGATAGCTGTTCTCTCTCTCTCTCTCTCTCTCTCTCTCTCTCTCACACACACACACACACACACACACCCCCCCCCACACACACACACATTTTTCATCATTTTCAGGAATGCCAAAGGCAGCAGTATTTGTCACTGTTTCTCAGAATAATGCATATATTGCCTCTGACATATGCATTTCCAAAAGGTTCCTTGCAGATGTTGGCATTTTCTTGCAGATGTGCTACATGTGGTATACGAAACGTGCATCACAATCTGCAAACAATGTGACACTAACAGATTCAAGATAGTAACATCAGCCTGCTGCATGTCATTCAGGTTCAGCATATAGGATCTTGTTTATGCTGTGTGTTAGCATTTGTTTCATATCTGCATTGTATCTGGATTTACTTTGGCTGGATTCTATTTATACTTTTCAACAGAATGCGCCCTCAGAGTGACCAGATGAGATCTGATATTACTTTCCCGCTCATGAACTGCATCAAAGCGGATCAACAAGCTTGGCTCATGCTCATATGAAACTGGCCAGAGTGCAAGAAGCATTTCCTTGCCTAGACCTGCTAGTCAGCACTCGATAAATTTCTGCTTATGTAATTATATGCGGATATAGAAAATGCATTCCATCTACACTTATCGTAAATGACACACTTGTACTAAATTACACACTTACACAGTCATCCTGAGGTCAAATTCGAACGTGATCCTGTCCCTGAAAACGCAGGCTGGTGCAAACTGTAAACAGCCTATATGTTTTTGATATGGCTTTGCCCATGTTCTTTTTTTTATGTGAATATGTTTGTTCATATGTAGTAGAGCATGTTTTCTCTGCTTTCTAAGTGTAAGACAGAAAGAGAGAGGCGAGATGTAATTAAGGCTGGCAGGCTTTTGGAGTTCGTATGTTCTATGCATCTGGATAATTAGCAGATACTTTCCTTGTCCAGCCTTCTTGTGTTAGCATAAGCTTTCTCTAAGTTGTCTGCAAGTCTGCTGGGAGCTGACCAGAGCAGAACCCCCAGCATGCCTAGCGCCATGCGCACTGTATTATCTACATAAGGACCACGCTAGGACTCCCTCTTGTTCCTCTAATTACATGACGCAAGAAAATCACGAGTCAGAAAGAACATCTTGATCTAATTACATGGTGTGTGCACATGGTCTAATATGTTCATCCATACTCATAAAAAGGAAGCACTTTTATGTTTATTTTTTCATGCTGCTCAGAAATGTATGGCTGGCTTTCCACAGGGGAAGAAAGATGAACCAAAGGACCGTTTCTGGGCTAATTTGTATAATTGGTATAATTGGCAGTGTTGGGAGTCCTTGTGTTGCCTGAAATCCATCTTGCTGGAAGTTGCTCTCATCCGGTGATACTGAAGTTAGACTCAGAGCAGATTCACTGCTGCATGCTGTGTCACGTTTCCTGTCTTTGAAGGTATTTCTACCCAGGGAAAAAGGTCAATAATGCATTGGCTCTTGATGTTTAATCATAAGATGACTGTGTGTTTTGCTGCAGGAGCAGAACAGTGCTAGTGAGAAGCAGCTGCCTGTTGAGGGCTGATCTTTCTCAAACTGTCCTCACTCTTGCCATCCATTAATCATCAGAGAGACAATGCTGATGCTCTTTCTTCTCCACTCCTCCCCTCCATTCCTTCCTGACCCACTTAGGCAACGCAAGTGAGAGTCAGAACATTAGTGCAGGGGTGGAAGTAGGTCGCTGATTGAGCTTTGGAGAGTCAGCTCATGGGGTTTTGAAGTTCCAAGGGTCAGCGCCCTGTTGTGTGGGAGAAATCTGCCTAGTGGGACATCACAGGCAGACTGACAGAAAGAGGCAGTTAAGCACTTGGGAGCGGTTTGTCATAGCTGTAAATGTGGTGGGCTTTCCTTGTTACTTAATTTTTACAGCTAAGTTTCTTCTGGTGTTAGCCAAGCTCAGCTAAGCTGTCTTGCCTTTACAATTGTATGACAGCATCCAAGCATGTACTTTATCTCAACATAACCATCTAATAGCATGTTCTTGAGCTGTTCCTAATAGCAGAATGACACTGGACATATGAATACTAACTGTTCATACTAATATAAACTAACTGTTCTGTATATGTGAGCTAACAAGCACTCTTCTTTGGCTAGTATCAATCTGTATTGATAAGTACCTATTTTTTTTTTTTTGTCAAAATACGGAAATTTAGAATGATTTGTTAAATAATTTTGTATGTGTATGAAAAGTCACACCCTTAGGATGGAACAAATTTTATGATACATAATCAAGCTAATGCTAGTATGGTGACAATTTTTTTGTTGTTCCCAACCCTCCTAGTTTTATTTAGCCATCACCACACAGTCTTCCTCAGTAGCATAGAATTTTAAACTGAAAACTTAACATTGTGCAGAGAATTTAAACTCTAAACTAAATTCCTTAGGGTACATAGGATTTTTGCCACTCTTTTGCAAAGCTTGTCCAAACTTTTGTTAAGAACAAAAACAGTTGCTAAGAAAGAACACACTTGGTCTTCCCACTGATCCTTATCCTTCCCACCAAGCATTGTGAATTCTGCTCTCTCTGACTGACTTTCCGCCATAGATGGTTGTGGGGTTGCTGCAAAACTTTGGTCCTGAAGGTAGGATTCAGCCTTCTGGCAGTGAGCTTCATTTTCATCGACCCTCTCTATCCTCAGGAGACAAGAGTTAGGCTGAAATGCTGTCCGTGGTGCTGAACTGACTTGCAGATTGCTGCCTATCATTCATACTAGTGGAACATAGCTGCCTTCCATTGTTAGTTTGTCAGAGATCCAGACATTTCAATACTTAGAGACATGTGTTACTGACATTCTGTCTCACCATGTCTCTAAGTATTGAAATATTGAACCATCCTTAAAGACAAGCTAGAATGTCTACCAAGTTGAAAAAAGGCACGCACACACACACACAGCCCCCCACTTTATTAAGTACATATTCTCATATCTACACTCTCTGTCCATTTTATCAGCTCCACTTACCATACAGGTGCATATTATAGGTCTACAATTACAGACTGTAGTCCATGTGTTTATCTGCATGCCTTGTTAGCCCCTTTTTACCCTGCTTTTCAGTAGTTAGGACTTCCACAGGAGCAAAATAGAGCAGGTACTATTTGGGTGGTGGATCATTCTCAGCACTGCAATGACACTGACATGGTGGTGGTGTGTTAGTGTTTGTTGTGCTGGTATGAGTGGATCAGACACAGCAGCAAAACATACAGCCAACAGCGTCCTGTGGGCAGCACTGATTAAGGACTAAAGGAAGGCTGTGCAGCAACAGATGAGCTATCGTGTCTGACTTTCCATTTACGTGGTGAACCACCAAGGTAGGCGTGTCTAGTGGACAATGAGTGGACACAGTGTTTAAAAACTCCAGTAGCACCGCTGTGTCTGTACCACTTGTACCAGCGCATCACACACTAACACACCACCATCACGTCAGTGTTACTGCAGTGCTGAGAATTATCCACCACCCAAAGAATACCTACTCTGTGGTGGTCCTGTGGGGTCCTGAAGATCGAAAAACAGGGTGAAAGGGGGCTAACAAAAAATAATGTGCACCAATATGGTAAATGGACCTGATAAAATGGACGAAGAGTGCAGATACAATTAGGCATATTTAGTGAAGTGTGTGTATATATGTGCTGAGCTTTCAAAACTGTAGGCATAAATATGGAGTTCATCAGCCTCTATGCAGCTACAAATAACAGCCTCTACTCTTCTGGAAAGGCTTTCCATAAGACATAAGATTTTGAAGTGTATCTGTGGGAATTTGTCTCAGTTCATTGTCAGTTTGTGAGGTCAGGCAGGAATGTTTGTTAGATGAGAATTTGTTTTGCACAATTGAGGTTCCAATTCATCCCAAAAGTGTTCAGTAGGGTGAGGTCAGGGCTTCTCAAACTGTTTCCACAATGTTAGAAGCAGATGGTCTTTGTGTGCTGTAGCATTAACATTACCCTTCACTGGTTCTAAGGGACAAAGCCCAAACCCTGAACGGCCGCAGACCATTGTTCTTCCTCCAGCAAACTTCACTGTAGGCATCATGCATTCCAGTAGGTTGTTTTCTCCTGGTATTCACCAAACCAAAAGCTCCCAACACACAGTTCTTGTGCTGTTGTTGCTTCCAGAGGCAGTTTGGAACTCTCTAGTGAGTGATGCAACAGAGGCTAGGTGATTTTCAAGACTTGAGTTTACGTGGTCTAACGCTGTCAGGCTGAGCTGTTGTTGCTCCCAGGTGCTTCCATTACACAATAAAAGCACTTATAGTTGACCAGAGCAGATTTACCAGGACAGACATTTTATGACCTGGCTTGTGGCAGGCGGCATCCTTTTACAGTGCCACGTTTAAAGTCACTGAGCTCTTCAGTACAATCCATTCTACTGCCAATGTTTGTCTATGGAGACTGCATGGCAATCTGCTGGAGTTTATATGCCTGTTAGCAAAGGTTGTGGCTCAAACACCTAAACTCAATTATTAATAAAATAATTGTGCACATCAAATGAATCCTGTATTGGTGAGCCAGTTATTTAAAATTACTGTTCTGTTAATGGATAATCTTTGATGATCATTTTGCAATAATATTCTACTGTAAATGAACTATGTTACATGGTAAATCATTACTTTAACAACAGCCCATGAGAAGCTGGCCGTGACAGTGCTGTGACTACTGTTAATGGTTGTTAAACGTGAGATAAAAACATAGAGCTTTATTTATACTCGGCAGGTTTTCAGTTCCTTAGAGCACAGTGTTGTTTTCTCGTTGGCTGCTCTTTTTCTGTCAGTAGTTAGATACCTTGTTTTTTTTTTGGATGGTTCAATTCTTCCCAGCATCAGAAACAGGGTGTCAGTTATACCTTAGACTTGGCAATTATAGAAAAGGTGAAATAAGAAAAGAAAGACATAGTGATTCTGGAACAAGGCTTTAATCTCCTCCTTTCTGTTATATTGCATTAGAGGCAGAAGCACTCCGCTTAGACTCATGACTCATGCTCTTAATCTTATCAGACTGGCTGTTGAATAGAAAAAGCAGAGAAGGCAGTGGCCAGGTGAGTTGGAGCAGTGCGGGAGTGAAGCTTTTTTCTTTTTGACACCTCTGTGTGAGGTGTTAGTGACACAAAGGGGTTTATACAACACTAGTCAGCAAATTTCACTATTTCAGAATTGCTACGGGGACATCATGACAGCGGAGCCGGGGATGTGGGCCACTTTTGATATCCTTTACAATGCTGAGAGGACAACTCTTCCCTTTCTCTCTCATTCTTTTCTCCCCTTCTCTGAGGAATAGTGCAAAACAGAGGTTGTATCCCTCAAGCAGAGCAAGTTCTGATATATATATATATAACAGACAATCACACACATCCCTTTGTGTGCATAATGAGGTTTTGTTTTGTGTGACCTGTCAGAGCTTCTAAACCTCAACCTACTAAACTACAGTCAGCAGCCATATTATTAGATACACCTACTCTACAGCTATGCTTATAAGGCTGCCATTCCTACACAGCTCAACTTAAAATTATTAAGTAACTTATTATAGAAGATGGGAACACTGGAATTCACCCAATTCAAACTACTTAGTTTAGTCAAAAGCCCTCCTAAAATGTTTTTGTTCTGTATCTAGCTGGGACTCTTTCCTTTGCACATTCCCAGCAGGCATTTTCTCCTATTGGACTCCCAGTTTATGGATGGCTGTGGTATCACTGAGGTTCAAACCCACAATCCAATGTAGTGCAACCATCTAAGTGTTTACCCCAATATCAGGAGCTTGTGCGTTTGAACCCCAGTGATGTCACAGCCATCCAAAACTGGGAGCCCAAGAGGAAAAAATGTCTGGTAGGCTTGTGTAATCGAAAGCGTCCCAGCTGGGGGAATTTTTCTTTACTAAAGATAGAAGTTTAATTTGAGTGAACTCTAGTATCCTCAAGTTAAGGAAACTCAAGAAAAGCTGTGTGATAAGTTACTCCCTATTTTAAGCCTATTTTTAACTGGGTTCTAGTCCAGTTTTAAATATTTAATCCTTTTTTGGCACAATTATTTTTCTTACATGTACATTTGTATTACTTACATTTAGTCATTTGGCAGATACTCTTATCCAGAGCAACTTACAAAACATACAAACATTGGAAGTGATACAAAGTACCTATCTATACTGCACAAATCTAGAAACAAGAGCCATACAATAGCTTGATCTATACAACTACATACACGTTTAAACACCGAGGAGAATTAATTAAGTACATTTTTATTAAAAAGTAATACAACACAGATGTGAAGTGTAGAGATGGAAGAGAAATGACACAGTGATTCAGATATAATGTGGCTGAGAGCAATAATATATTAACCCAATTACTGTCTGAAGAGGTGAGTCTTCAAACCATGGTGGAAAGAACTGACTGACTGTGCTGTGTGGAGTTCATTAAGAAGTTTGTTTCACAGTTGAGGGTGAAAGGACACTAAAGCAGCGAGACCTAGTCTGAGAAATAGCATGTGAAGTTACATGTCAACAGCCCAGAAGTTAAAGACCTAAACTAGCATGCAGGTGTGTAGTACTGAACCAGAATTAGTGAGCCCTTTGAAGCCTGCAGTGTAAGACCCAGAGCTTTTCATCTGAGGTCTTAACTTTAATATATGTAATGCAACTTTAATGTACAAGAAAAAATGTGTGAATTACCAAGTTTTGTGCATTAATTGGGCTTAAAATTTGATCTGTTCTTCATCTAGGTCACAAGAATACAATATGCTAAAGCTAATAACACACAAACATTTATAATCTTCCATGTTTTTATTGTGCACTCCAATTAAACATTCACCGTGCTGATGGAAAAAATAAGTGAACCCTTGGATTTAATTACTCATTAACCTGATTTGGCAGCAGGAACCTCAAGCAAGCGCTTCTGGTAGCTGCAGATCAGACTTGCACAACATTCAGGAAGAATACAGCACCATTGTTCCTTACAGAACTACTTCAGCTCAGCCTTCACATGTCTGTTGTGAATGGCTTTCTTGAGCTCATTCCACAGTGTCTCTGCTGGTTAAGGTCTGAGCTCTGACTGGTCCATTCCAAAAGACTGATTTTTTTTAAGCCATTCTGTAGTAAATTTACTTTGACGTTCGTGGTCATTGTCCTGCTGCCTCATTCAGCTTCTATTGAGCTTTAGATGGCAGACAGCCACACTGACATGATCCTATAGGATATCTTGATAAACTTGGGAATTCATTTTTCCCTTGGTTGTGGCAATTGGTCCAGGCCCAGAGGCAGCAAAGCAGCCTCAAATCATTAAATCATAATGCTCCCTCCACCATAAACATGTCATCACTTTTGGGATGATACGTCCATGTTAGTATGCAGTGCCCTTTTCACATCATATGCAGTGCTATGTTTTCTTCCCGAACAATTCAACCTTTTTTAATCAGTCCACAGAACATTCAACCAGATTGTATTTTTGTCTTTATTGTAACTTATATGAAGACCAGGCCATATTTATGACATATTTAATACAGACAATTTTAATTGGTTCACATAGTTTTTCTTGCCACTGTTATGCACTATTTATATTGGTCTATTCATGATGAAATATAAAGGACAGTTAATGTGTTCAAATGGTGTAAAAAAAAAAATCACAAGGTTTTAAAATGACAGCAGAGTACTAATAGGTGAGGCAAGGTACAGGGGCACCAAGGGAAACATCGTGGATTAGGAACATTCCAAGGGCCCACAAAGATTGTATCTTTGCTTTATTTGACTTTTATTTGAAGTTTGACTTTGCTTTTATTTGAAGTTTAGAAAGATTCTCAACTGAAATGCTTCATTATTAGTAATTAACAGTTAAATACTACTTTTAGATACAGTGCCAACTGCATTGCGTTGTGTATTCTGTCACCTCTCCAGTGACACCCTGTGTAAAAGTTCAGTGGCTTAGTACTGAATTCAAATAATTATGATGCCAAAAATACAAATCAAGTTTTCAAAAATGGCAGGTAAAGAACAACCACTAAAATGGGGATGACAATGTCACCAGGTTTTTCAGAGTTAATGGTGAGTTGTCAAGATATACTGGAGCTGATAATAGAAAAAAAGCTTATATTGTAGTGGTTGCAGCTAGAAGTGATGTGACAGAGCTGTGTAAACAAAACCCCATGTCTCCTGCAAATCTATAATGTTTTTGAGTTTTTCCCTCATAAATCAATAGTCCAATACCCCCTCTGTTTTTGTGTTGTGTTCCCCACCACTTAAATGCAAAAGTTTAACATGAAAGTGGAGGTGAAGCTGAAAGTGGTCTGCTATGTGCTACAGACACTTTCTAGCCTCCTATCTTTCAGCTGTATGGGTGAATTATTAATGAAAACAACTATATTTTCATTATTCCATGACTGAATTTCCTGATCTAACATTGGATAACGAATAAGTTCTTGGAAGTTTTTAGTGGGCTTTGTGTAATATATCTGCCCTGTACTAGTCAAAAACAGTTCATTAGTATTCATTATGTAGTGCATATTCACAGCTTTTTGCATGCTCAGTAGGAGGTATAACACAATAAAAAGTGGAATTCTGAAAAATTCTGGCATGTTTTAATGTGGTGGTCATGAGGCAAGGCAAGTCCGTAAAGTTTTCAGAGGGCCCAGAATTTCCACCAGTGCCACTGGCAAGGCATAGGCAGGTAAATGAAGTAAACAGTCCAAAACTGTATTTGAGATACTCTACATAAGACATTAGTTTTGTTTTAACCAAGTGGCTTACAACAATTGTATGTTCATGATTGTATAACCAAAAACCAAAAGGCTGATGATGTGACTGCAATTATGAATCAGTTAATAATAATCTGTTTGTCATTTTTATGCATTTATACAAAGCTGGATAGAGATGCACTTTTCATTTTTTGGCTCTGTACTCCAGCACATTAGATTTGAAATTAAACAGTCACTATAAAGTTACAGTGGAGAAAGTCAGCTTCAATATGAGGGTATTTACAAATATTACATTGATTTTGGATGAATCACATAGGGATCAAAGCCCTTTTTATGCAGAGTCCCCCTTTTCAGGGCACCATGCATAATTGGATTGTTGGCTGCTCAGTTGTTTACAAATAGAGCTGTGGATCTAAAGCATGTGAGGCAATGCATCTGAAATTGGCCTCTGTCTTTCATAATGCGAGGAGCAGGGAAATAAAATTGTCCCCCTCTTAAAAATGTGCTCCCTCTAAATTGCTCATACAGTTAACCTTTAGGCACTAGCCTACTCACACAGAAAGAAAAGAGCCTAATAATTCCTGATACAACTCATTTAGAAAACTAGACTCTGGTATCGTCAGCCAATTCACTTTTGATTACAGCAGTGGTGTTATGACAGTACAATTCACAGTAAAAGAAATGGTTTATTAGGCACATGCTATAGAGTAGGTGTATCTAATGAAGTGGTCCCTGAGTGTAATACTGTTTAAAAGAAGTCTGAGAATAGGGGACATAATAGGTAATGTTGGGTTGTATTTATTTGATTTTATTTTATACTGGATCCCTCACACACTGTACAGGACCACCTACACACTGAGCATACAGCCTTATTTGAACAGAAATTAGTATTTCATCCTGACATGACATGTTTAAAAACAAAGTAATACGGTCATGACATACGAAAAAAATTAACCAACAGGACTTACAAACTGAAAATATGTCAATCTTAAATTAATGAATTGTGTTGTCTTTGAGTAACTGGTTAATGTAAATTGGGCAAAAATTAAAGAAAGTGCATTTCAGTGAATGAAAACTCCACTGAAATATTTACACTGTCTTCCATCAACAATTAAACTTAATGCTGAAGTAACAAAGTTTGTGTACACTGACTCTACTCTGTTTGACTGAATGCAAATGTGTGGCATAATTGAATTACATTCATACAATGATTTATCTTTTTTGAGTGCATTTTTCAACACTGAAGGTTAATTTCACACTGTTGCACATTCACAAATTATGCTGGAGAAAAAAAGATCTAACTAGTTTTTAATACTGAAATCCACCAAAGAAAGAGAGCAAAATGGACATTCAAGCATAGAAACACACATATTCTCACTCCAGTGTTGTACTGTATCCTATCTTGTCTTGCAAAGTACCATATCTGCACAGTAAAGAGCACTTCATGTTTCTGTGTATAACAAATTCATTCTTCTTCAAATATAAAATTAAGGGTACAGTTTGATGAAAATTCACACTAAATTAGATGATCAGACATGACATCTGAGAGGTGAGATCTATAAAAAAGGTTTCTATTTGCATACCACTTCACATTCATGCATAAGTGTCAAGGTACTTATATATTTCAATTGATTACCAGTGGAAAAAATTCACATCTGTCAGTTCTGAGGGAGTAAAATAAGCTAAATGTCAGCATAATTATCTGTATTCAGAATTTGACTGAAATATGAAAGACTGTTTATGAAGTATACTCCTGCATTGTTATTACTGAAAGTAGAAAGTGCAGATTAGAGATCATGTTAGTCATGAGTTTTTCATATACATGCTTCAAACATGTAAGAATCACACCTTCTTGCTTGATACAAAAACTCAGCATGCACTTATTATTACCACTGGGAATGAGAAATGAATGACATCTGATAGGATGCAAGAAACAACACAAGACCAATCCTGAACACTTTCTTCTATTTACTGTCTCGCAGTTCTCATCTTGAATATGCATGTATGTGTTTATCTACAACCAAAACATAAAGGATTTGTTCTATGGAAGGCTTCATAATCAAAGAGCCAAAACACCAACCAAAATGCACTGAAAAATAGTTTTTATTGTGTCAAGTGTGATAGATCAGATCATTACAGGTGAGTCTGAGTCAGGACTGATACCTGGACACATCGAGTCTGAGACCGATCTCGAGTACAACAGGGGTTGCAAACAAAGAAAATATATTACATTAACACAATTGCTTTCTTTAATATTACTTGTTTTGGTACTAACTGTGTTTATATAGGACAGTTTATTCATTTGCAACCACTTGACACATTTTAATTTAAAATGCCGTTTTTTTTCAGCATACTTGTGCAAGGAGAATGTGACCTCTTCTGGAATCTTGAGTATAATGCATCGTCACTTTCTCTAATTACTCTTAAAAATAGAAGAGTGTAATAAAACTTTGGGTCTGCCAGCAGGCCTCAGTCATGTAAGGGGCTAAAGAACCATTTTGGTAAATGAGATGTGTAAAGAACCTTTTTAAAGTTTAAAGAACCTCCACCAAAAGTAAAGATTCGATACCAGGTAAAGATTTTCCTAGAACCATATATATCCATGCCAAGAAGCATTTAGGAACCTTTCGTTTTAGGATTGTATGAGCCATGAGCCGTGCCATATTTGAATTGATCCAGCTGTAAAAGGACCAGAGAGAGAAAACACATGAGGATGGCTGAGAGCTGCAGGGTGAAATCAGTCTCATTTTCTCACTCTACCAAACATTCAATACCCTGGCCTGCTGTTGCTGTTACTTTATTGACATTATCGATCAACAGAGCTGAACAAGAAGGCCACTGAGAGCATGAAAATTCCCCTCCACTGCTCCACACTTTTCAAATGAAAGTTAAGCTTTAAGGTAAGATGATGAAACTCCCCTGAGATGGAACAGTCCTGCCCAGATTTTATTTACATTGAAGGCCATGTGTTTGCACAAGCACGGTCACTTTGGTAGGATTTCTTTCTTTATCTTTAACATTTCTCAAAACCTTTGAAGTTTTTTGCTTCTGTTGTTTGTTTAATGTAGTTTTGAGGAAAGTAATTAAATCAGACTAAAGGCCAAGTGTGAAAGGAAGCTGATTTAATCTGGGCTGGGTTGGAGAGTCTGTACTGGAGTGCTGCCTGAACATCAATGCAATCTTGTGCACAGTTTGTGGGGTGAAAGAGAGATAATCTAATTTGCCATGTGAAGAACGCCAGAGTCACTCTGCGTATCAAGTGGTTCATTATGATAGAGGCAGAGAAAGCAGAGTTCATTCATCTGATAAAGATCACATGCATAATATTATCAGCGTCACTGAGCGGGCCACTGGTGCTCTAAAGAGTAAGTTCTACCACCAGAAATCATATTCATCTCAGCCTCTTTGTCATTAGCAGCAAATGAACTCAGCACCGTGAATTTATACAAGTTAAGTGTGAAAGTGTGTTGGCAGATGTATTAATTAAAGATTAATGGTGCCCCTTTTCTCCATAATGAAGGGAAAGACAGTGACATGTCCATTATGCAAAGGAGAACATGAATATGACAGCAAACAGGCCATTTGTAATTGCTTTGCAGTAGTGAGAGTGTGCTGGTGACATATTATTTCCCCCCCAGGAGATGAGAAACACAGCGCTGCAATCATGCTCTGCAGGGTAAACAGATACTAGATCCTCCTCTATAAGAACTTTAAAGTATTTTAACTGTGTTAATCAGCATGTGGAGACTTTTGTAATACAAAAATGAAAGTTTTATAAAGGGGCATCTTGCCCCTCCCTGGGGAATGAAGCACCCGTGGCAATTCTTTGTCATTGTTCAGATCAGTTGTCATTTTAACAGTTTTACAGAATGTATAATTTGTATGGTAAATCATTTTTTTGTATATACATTTTTAAGATGTAGTAATGATAGTGTATCATTAAAATTATTATTATTATTATTATTATTATTATTATTATTATTAGTAGTAGTAGTAGCAGTGGTAGTAGTAATAATAGTAGTAGTAGCATTAGCAGTAGTAGTAGTAGAGTAGTAGTAGTAGTAGTAGTATAGCTACCAAAATAACACTAACAGTTTGATCAAAGCTATAGCATTCAACAGTAAATTGGCCAGTGAAAATGATTCGTTTAGTACATCAGGGGCTCTCAAATGGGTACTGAGGGCCGCTCACATGGTCCACATTGTTGGTATAGAGGAAAAATGTGCACTGTCTGGGGGCTGTGAGGGCCACTAAAGTACATGACAAAACAAGGTGTGGTTGTAAGTCTGCGTGCTGAACTGCAAAACTCACAAACAAACTGATCCCCAACATGATGGCTAATTTTAGCTTACCTAATTCTAATTCTAGCTAATATCTGATTCTAGCTATCAATTTCTATAGTTAGTATAGCAAACAGTCGTGGGCTGGAGGTTAGGGAACCAGCCTTGTGACCGGAGGTCACCAATTAGATCCCCTGAACCGACAGTATGTGACTCAAGTGCCCTTGAGCAAGGCATCTAACCCCCAACTGCTCCCCCGGGCACTGTGGTCAGGTCTGCCCAATGCTCTGCGCAAGTGTGCTCACTGCCCCCTGGTTTGTAGCTCTACAATTACAGTAGTCTGTAGTTTCTCTGCATACTTTGTTGACCCACTTTTACCCCATTCTTCAATGGTCAGGACCCCCACAGAATCATTTGGATGGTGGACTATTCTCCAGCAGTGTCTGATCTTCTCATACCAGCACAACGCATTAACACGCCACAGCAGTGCTGGTGGAATTTGTAAACACCTCAGTGTCACTGCTGGACTGAGACTAGTCCACCAACTAAAAATATCCAGCCAACAGCGTCTTGTGGGCAGTGTCCTGGGACCAATGATGTAGGACTACAAGATGACCAACACAAACATGTCCAAGGTGGACCAAAAAGGTAGGAGTATCAAACAGAGTACAGAGACTTTGCCATGTAATTAAAAAAAATAATAATTAAAAACAAATTGGGGAAAAAACCCACACACAAAACCTAATTACTATCAACATGAATCTATAAATGCTGAGTGCATCTGTCATGTCATGCTGAGTGATATGTTTTTCCCCACAGACGCTCACAGATACTAATTTCAGGACCCTTCATGTACAATGGGATTGACATGTCACATAAATGTAGCAATTAATTGTATAAAGCAAAGCACATCTAAGGACATAGACATAGTCATTTAGTTTATGATGACATTTACAATGACATGTATAATTACAGTTCTTAACTGACAGCATAATCATTTGTTGTGGTAAAGAAACTTCACCTCTCCCCTCACCCCCCACTTCTCTCTCTCTCTCTCTCTCTCTCTCTCTCTTTTTAAGCCAGCAGTGTTGACATCCATCTGGCAGAGCTTATGCACCACTCATCTCCCTCATGTCATTCTATCACCTAAGATCCTAATGTTAACTGGCCATGGTTTCCATACCAGACAAGGTGCTGGAGTTATCATTCAATTCTTCTGCTGTCAGACAAAACTCTCCCATCATCTCATATATTGATGTTTATGATGGCTCGTGACATTGTGGCCACTATGTTGTTTTTCTCAGTTGTATGAGAAGTTCATGTATTGCATGGTACCATGGTGAAGAAGTTAAAATGAAGAAAGCTTCATTAGGCATATTTACTCACCATGTTAGTAACACAGTGGTTGACTTCCTCATGGAAATGTATCCAGAATCCTCAAAAATAAATCTGAACAACACTCTGGAGAGATAAAAAGGTGATAAAACAAGGCCCTTTGTGGATATAACTGTGAAACAAATCCCTCCAAATGCCAAAAGTAGTTAATCAGTCAAGGTGTGTTTGGTGCCTGAATGCTCAGCCAGAAGAACATTGATGAGGTTAGACAGTGATGTTGGATGAGAGGGCCTGGCTCGCAATCTCTGTTACAGTTCATCCCAAGATGTTTGATGGAGTTGAGGTCAGGGCTCTGTGTGGGGCAGTCTTCCGCATCAAA
Source organism: Colossoma macropomum (assembly GCF_904425465.1). NCBI lineage: Eukaryota > Metazoa > Chordata > Actinopteri > Characiformes > Serrasalmidae > Colossoma > Colossoma macropomum. The sequence goes on along the minus strand of NW_023494791.1, from coordinate 25,044,160 downwards.
CTCACCCAGCCATGCCTTTATGGACCTTGCTGTGTGACCTTGCTGAACAGAAAAGGAACTTCCCCCAATTAAACCCACTCCTTGACACATAATAACATAATAAACACACACACAAATTAAACTGACAACGATCAACATAAAACAACACAGTTAGTCCTTTTTGTTGGAGGGCATGGGCTCTCTCTGCGTCTCTCAGTGCCAGTGTCAGCCAGCAGCGGGACGTTACAATATCATACAGTGTCAGAAACCACATAACCAGGTCTGTTCGAGATTACTTAACAATACAACATGGTTTGAAGTGTGTGATAATTTAGGCATGCAGTTTAAACAGTGCTAACTTAAGGATTAAAGAAGCAGACTTCAGACACCAAACCTGGCTGATCGACTATATTTGCAGAAATCAGAAAGCAGAACATGGTGTACATTTGATTTTGGCCAAACCATTGCCTTATAAGATAAAAGTACAGTTAGTAGACTCATTGGGAACTGAGAGAATCAATTAAATGCTGGACTGGTTCTATTGCAGTCTATGTGTATTATCACTGAACAGTGCAATACAACTGAGTGTTACCAGTATGAAGTGTTTCATTTCAGCACTCCTGCACTGCACTTCTTCTCTCTCTGTGCTGGTTTTAGCAGACGGCAGGCGCCTCTTCTTTACCTTAGAACATCAGAGAAGACGTGGAAGCCATCCTCCAGGTTTCCCCCCCTAATGAGGCTCAAAAGGGCTTTGAAATGGCGATGCTTATGTAAGGCATGCAGCAGCAAGTCTGTCTTGTGTTAAAACACAGCTGAGGCCTGGTGCTGGGAAAGCCATATGGAAAATAGATCATGCAGTGTGTCTGTCTGGAGGAGAGAGAGAGAGAGAGAGAGAGAGAGAAAGAAAGAGAGAGAGAGAAAGAATGGGAAAGAGACTCAAAGAACCATTTGAGCACAAAAATTGGCCTTTCTTGGTTAAATGGTTCCTCTCTATGATGGGAAACTTGTTGTATGTGGTTCTACAAAGACCACAGCACCAAAAAGGTTCTGCTACAAGTCACAGAACTTTTTTTGTTGCTATAAAGAACTCTTTGTGCTAAGAGAGTACGATACTGCCAGAGACAGGAATCAGTGCTGATTCCTAGATACAAGGATACACAATACACAGATATTACAAGACATTTTGTAAGTGCAATTACTAGAATTTTAATGCAAGATCAGTATTAATTTAAATGCTTTTTAAAGAGATGTGTCTTCAAACAGCACTTTCAATACAGTGACACATTTAATTCAACCTTCAGACAGCCAGAAGGGGTTCATTCCATCACCTGGATCCCAGGACTGAGAAGAGTCTTCCTTGATCTTGAAGCATCTTGAAGTATGGTGGGTCAAGGTATGCTCTACTTGAGGCTCAAACGGCTTGGGGTACGGTTCAGGTTTTGATCCTTGCCTTCAGTAAAGGAAAAGTTTTGCCTGTTTTTGGCTTTATAGGCAAGCATCAGGGTTTTAAATCTGATGCAGGAAGCCAATGAAAGGAACACAGCAGTTGAGAGACATAGGTGAACTAAGGAAGACTGAAGACAAGTCATGCTGGTTCTTGGCTTGGGCTTGTGGTTTTATGAAAAACTTGTGTATAGAACCCTTGCACTATGCAGAGGTCTTCAAACTTTAGGAAGATTCTTCACATTCACACACCTTTTATTGCATCACTCCAAACAAACCCTTTTTTGGTATGTTTATTTTTAAGAGTGTATAAGTCAAAAACTAGTTTCCTATTATAACAATTGTGTTAAAAACAGCACATCATGTCCTCAACTAAACACACTGATGTATTCAGTTAATTACAACACAATTTTTATTGTAATTTAACACATCTCTTCTTCGAGTGTATGTACATGGTAATCCTATACGATACATATGCTGTCACTGGGGTGGTACTGTCAAGGATACATCTTCAGTACTTCAGCAGAACATAAATGTACCATATTCTGTTCTACTCTGTTTTACTTTTTTTCTACTCAAAAATTGAGTTAAGGTACAAATATACCCCCTTTCCACTTTGAAAGTGAACATGGTGTACATTTAAAATTCATTTAAGGTACAAAATGAAACCTTAAGGTTCATGTCGTACCTTTGAGAGTACATCTGCATTGTTTGTACCTTGGTGGACTAAAATTGACCTGGACAGTACCCTTTTTCTGACAGAGTACACTTTGTGTGTGGTTCTTCAAGGGTTTTTTTTTGTAAAGACAATGGTTCTATATAGAACCATGAACACTCAAAGAACTATTTGCATGATTAAAGTGTTTTTTTGCATCATGAAATGGTTCTTCAAATTGATTAAGAATGTGTTGTATGTGATTCTATATAGAACCTTTTTGGGAAAGGTTCTCTTTAGCACCAAAAACGTGTTCTTCTATTTTTAATAATATGAGAACACTTTTTGATGCTATATAGAGCCCTTTTTCAAATGGGTTCCATATAGAACCATATAAAACACATTCTTCATCAATATGAAGAATGATTTCACCATGTAAAGAAACATTTAAGCATGCAAATTCTTTGGAGGTTCATGGTTCTATAAAGAACTGTTGTCTAAAGAACCCATGAAGAATCATCTTTTTAAAGAGCATCAGTCATTTTGACAAAGGTTTTATTATACACTTCTATAACCTAAGAATAGCTCAGGCAGTTTGCACTGAGGCCTATGTAGTTACTGAATAATAAGCCTTAGTATGTAATAAGCCTGGGGTTTTAAGGAGTTAAGTATCTCTCTGTTGACAACACACAGAAACATAAGCGTGATCACATGTTATGGGAAATAACACAATCTCTGCGATCTCCGCTGTGCCTGAGATATGAAAAATGTCCCAGAACAATGCTTTGTACTCTAACTGTATTAGACTGATTGTTATTATTCAAATATGCGAGAATGTTATGTAAGCAGAGTTTGCTATTTGCTGTCTCTGCACTGGATTGTTGTTGCAGAGCTGAAGTTTTTATAGTTTATAGATAAAACTGATTGCAGTTAATTGCTGTGTGGATTGCAAGCTGTGGCTGTATGTTTATCTGTGAGCTTTTTCATCACTTTTTATACCAAACATCATTCACTTTAACTAAAAGAAGATGAACTTTTAGATTTAACTATACCATTATTGTGTACCTCCTTTATCACAGTGTATGTGTTAAGATAAAAACTGAATCATTCATTGTACCTGTATAGCTCTTTAAAACATTAATTCACATTAAAACAGGTCTCCTAAGACACTGAGCTGTAATATCTTAAACATTTCACTGGCATCCTTCGTTATTTTACTTCTCTTTTGGTTGTGACTTGATGACTAAGGTGCAATCCCTTCCTGAGATAAAGAACACATAAACAATTTGGGAGACTAGATGAATAGAAATGAGACAGAAAGCAGAGCCGTAAATAAGAGGGAGAATGAGCCTAACAGAAGAAAGAAAGTGGGGGATGGGGCCAGACAGAACTGAGGAAAGTCAGTGAGGAAATGCAGAGACAAAGGATGAAAGACAAGGGAAAGGGGGAGATTGAGAGGATCTGGAAAGAGAGAAAAGGTGAAAAAGTTAACCAGAGACAGATGTACAGAATCATCAATAAAATTGAAAAAAGGAGGGAGAGGTATTGAACCATACCCACATCGAACATACAAAGTAACTGGAAGGCTCGTTGGGGACTGTGGAAATCAATAAATTGTAGGACAGCCTAAGCTTCTTAGGCATTAATACGTCTGAGTCATATACAGTATGCAGAGAAGGAAGGTCTTTTCGAACTATACGCCTGAAGCTGTCTTCAGAAGTTGAAAGTGAAATTCAGATAAAAGCTCAATGAAGAACACTTCTAGAGCAAGGTCACCACGAGAGACGGTTTTTCTGCGTTTCCATCTACATTAATTGTGTTTAATGAAAAGAATTATTATTTTAAGAATTATGTGCATGTGGACATGTAGGATATATGTGTATTTTTATAATTACCAGAACATGTAGACATATCTATGAATAGATTTATGCTGCTCTATTTTAAAAAAAAAAAAAACACCAACAGTCAACTGCTCCCCTGTGAAGCCCACAGTTCCCTTTGGCACAACAGCTGCCCATTAAATGTTCATAACTGTGCTGAAATATGGAGTATCATTATATCATGAGGTACCCTGTGAAGACATATTGTGAACACAGCTATACTTAATTGTGCATTGCACTGAGCTCTGGAGAGCTCTCCCTGGTCCTGAAATTATTCATGGGAACCATGTCTCTATCCATGGTGCTGAAAGTGATGCCATTTCCTTTGGTCTAGTCTAGACTCTTTAAAAATAAAGATGCCAAAGAGCTCTTTAATGCAGTGACCAGAAGAACCACGCTGGGTTCCCTCAAAAGCCTTTAATGAAAGACTTTTTAAGAAACACTTTTTTTATGAAGAACCTAAGAATAACTTCAAAGCCAGATTGCATTGTGGACTATGTAATTCCTGAAGAATAATCAATCAACCTTTTTTTAACCTCAGAGAACATTGAGGGTGACCCCTTATTTACAGTGTTGCTGAGCCTTAAGGATGCAAAAAGCTTTAAGGATTTAAAAAGAACCTCCATGTAAGAACCTCCACATAATACACAAGCTCAATATCAATTCACCCCTTGTATTCAAAGCTTTTTACACTTTAAAGCATCCATCAGACATTTTTCTTGCATTTTATTGTCTCCCTGAGGTTCACTAATGCCACTTGTTTATGTACTAAAAACAACCTTAATCTATTTTTACCTGACCATTTTCCAACTCCTTTCCCTTATAATTAAACAGGCTATATTTGTTGCTGTGCCTTTAAGAGAGATACATGTAAATGAGCTATGTTCATATTAAACTGAGCCTCATTTAAAAAGCAGTCCAAGTTGAAACACTCCTTAGAACTTCAACATAAATGGGCAAGAACCAGATAGGAACCTAAATAGTTTGGTTGTGGCTCATTTTTTCAAAAATTGTGTTGGTGCACTTTTTTGCCATATACCTCCTGTGCAGCTGCATAGCACTGAAACCTATACTCAAATAGAGACATTGTAACACTTCATAATGAATGCGCAGCATTTCAAAAAGCAATGTGTGTGTGTGTTTATTTGTTTGCAGGTGGTGGAATCTATTAAATCAGAGAGATATTTCAAATCCATGAGAAGCGAAAGATTAAGATTACATTATTAATGCTCTTTTCTCAGCTGCATTTCATGGACTGATAGCTCACAACAGTCGCTTTCCTCAGCAGCTGCTCCTGTTTTTGTGTGTCAGCACTACCAGACCCTGTCAGAGTTCACCCAGATGTCAGTGTCGACACGAATCAGTGACAACAGGCTCCAGATTCAGGGAGCACCTTTGACTTCACCCAGCGCTGCTTCATGTGTTTAGCTCAAGCCCTCAAAGTGTGATTACACACTACACATTTTCAGAACACTGCATAAAAAGCCTGCATTGTTCAATGGCCTGTTTAAAGGCAAGGCTGCGATGAATGTTAAATCTGCTGCTTTTATTGGCTTTGCTAGTGTTGTTGTTGTTACTGGTAGGGGGTTTAATGTAGGGTGAACGTTCTTCTCATAACAGTAGAGCGAGAGGAGCCGAACAACATCATTACATTATCCTCTGAGAATAGAAGCATCCATTTCCGCCTCATTCTACAAGTTTCTTCCTTTATATTTCCCAGACTAAGATGTAACATCATCTTGAAGTTGAATACTTGAGAAAGCCACATGACAGGAGACTAGTCAAAGAAGTGTATGTAGTTTGTGCAAAATCAGGCTGGATTTTGTCCAAGTGTTCCTATTAAACTGGATGCCTTATTTAGAGTATAGCAGCTCAGTTTTTGTGCATTGCACTGCCATTAGACCTTAGAGTGCTACAATAGTGTTAATTATTGCTGCTTAAATTTGCAGCATGTTGTGATAATTTTGATGCCACTGCAAGAAAATATTTCTGGCGTTCAGAGCCGGTCCTGACCTCCTTGGGGGCCTAAGCAAAAGTCTGCATGTAAACCATTTGCAACTGCCACATAGTCACACCTGACACCCCAGTGCTCACACTCCAGTCCTCCCTCCTTTAAAACAGTTCACTCCATCTGTCGGTCCAAGAATACGTACACCTACACAGAACAGAATGAGGTATAAACAAACAATATTTAAAATTAGAGATAATGCTATTATTAATTTTATCAGCTGCATCAGGCCTATTCAAACTGGCTCCCCCAGATTTCTTGATGGGTATTATTAACTGAGAGATGTGCATTCGTATTGTCCAGTTTGCCCAGCTAATCAACATTTTAAATTCAGTATTAAATGAATAGTCAGTGTAAATCCATTGCATTAGTCCAGAGTTGTAACCACTTGACTGAAACACTAGACATTACTGTCTTGTTTTAAAATGATGTGTGACTATGAGGAGTGCGCCTTCACACCCATGTACTGTCTGGACTGGACTGGACTTCACAGAAGCTGCTGCTGCAATGCGCGAGTTTCATTTCGTGCACAAGCATATGAACACATGTTTGCATGAGGTGTGGTTATCTTTACCAAGCTGCAGTTTGTAAACTCTGTTGCCCGTTGCTGTTCATCAAACATAATAAATAGTTATATTGCTATAGTTATAGGTTGCTGTTCTTGCAATTCACTCTCATGGCATTTTTATAACCAGATAGATAGTTCTGCTTCATCCTTTCATTGAAATTTTAAACAAAATGCCACTTTGACATGACTTGGGGGGTGGAGCCCTTGTGTAATTTTCGGGGCCCTACTAAAAGTGTGTAGTGAGTGTTTGGGGCTGACAAGCTCTACTGGGATTCCAGGGAAGGAAAATACTTGAGCAACTGTACCTTGTTACTACAGTCAGGTCCATAATTTTTGGATGGCAACAAAACTGTTGTTATTTTAGCTGTCCACCACAGCATATCGGAGTTGATATTCAATACTGAATCTGAAAGCTCATTGGACTTCATATTGACAGTTAACAGCAATAGATTCCAAATGCAAATGCAACACTTCAACTCTAGACCTTTTATCTACTTTACAGGTAAGTGAAATAATGAGGAATAACACAGACTTGGCCATGGAACACATATGAAAATGGTTGTAATTCTTACACTTTTAATCCAATTTGGAGGTGAAAACCCACTTTCCAAGAGAAAAAAACATACTTTTTACTCTTTACATTTTCATTTAAACTTTCAAGTACTCATTACAAATCTCAAAGACTTTTCTCTTCTTTTCTTACTAATCAGCTGAATTCTTGCACCTTTGAGTTAAAACATCCAACCAAATACAGTTCACTCAGCCTACAGCTCTGCACCTCATACCTTTGCATCACACACCACCAAACAAAGAAAACTTTTTGGTTATTTGTCAAAAATATTCTCTTCTTACTTTAACATACTTGAGATATACGTTTTTATTTTCAAGTATATTTTTGATTCCAACAACATCCAATAACATTTTAAGCTACTCATACTTTCACTTGACTATCATTTCCACTCCCTGGATGATTCATTATGCATTCCAGCCTTCAGAAATCAAGGTAGAAAGCCAAATCTTGTCTTGTTCTGTTTTGTGTTGTTTGCATAGATGAGTGTTTCTCAGTTTAGTACCTGGATCACAGCACACTGTGAAAAATACTGTCACTCAATTTCTTAAAAATGTATTTCACAGGGTAATAAGCAGGTTCATTGGTGTTACTTAAATAAATTCCTTGATTAAAATTAAACAAAGCAATATGACAACTCAGAAACACAAGTGATGTTCTTCGTCAATCCCGTTCTCAAAAACATTTAAAATCGACCTCCTTTACTGCCCCACCTTCTCCCCCAAAAACATTTTCTTTCTGCTCTAGCACACTTATTTTAAAGGCATGACTGATTTGGTAATGAGATGAGCTGAGTCAGGTGTGTTGGGAGCTGGGCCCCACAACAGTGGCATAGATGGTGTATGTGAGTTCTTTGGATGTGCATAAAACTCACGTTGATGTAAAAATCTTCAGTTGCTTACTTCCCAGGTAACAACATATCACAGCATGGTTCAGTTTAATGACAGCAAAACTGTGGCTGTTTAATAATAGATTGTGCTGATTGATTTATAATGCGTTTAGAAAGAAAAGATGAATTGCTGGAAGGATTGAAAGTGATTTCAATTAGACTTGCTTGAGAAATTAAGATGAATGACTACATGGGGCTTATATAAGCTACTAAAAGAGAGAGAGAGAGAGAGAAAGATAGAGAGTATATCTAGGCAATACACATTTAGGAGAAGTAAGAAGAGAGAAATAAGAAGTGGGATGTGAATGAACATCCACCCCCCCACCCCGCTCCCGCTTTGATTTATTTTACATCCTCCACATTTGATGTGATCCGGATTTGCGGCGCGCGCTGCGTTTCTGCTCTATAAGTGCTGCTGCTTGAGTGTGCACGAGCCCCGCGTCTTTCTTCCCACCGGGGTTAAACTCTCTCTCTCTCGCTCGCTCGCGCTCCCGCACTGCTTCCATTTGCGCAGCGACAGAAGGTCCGAGCCTGGAGCGCGCGGAGTGTGGAATGAGCGCGCGCCACCGAGGCGTACCGGACACTCTTTGCTGGCATTCGGGCTGCTGAGGCACGAGTCGGTGTTGTGGACCGCTGTGGGCAGCGCGCTTGTCTCCCAGAGAAATGCCTGATAACAAACAGCAGCAGCATTACGGGTGAGTTGGAGCGCGCGGCTCGCTCGCCACTTGGCGCTTTTCTGTCTTTCTCAGCCTCGTGGCTCGCTTTGAGAACGATAGACTCTTAGCCAGCATGCAAGCAGCGTCATTAAAAGTAACTTTGGCTGTCCGTAAGACTAATTACACCGAAAGCTCGCGCCTGTATCTCCACCGTTAGACCCTAGTGCTCAGTGAGCGCGTGCCCACTTGTTCCCTCTCCGTGTCTGGTTGGATGAGGGCAGACGTGGCGGTGCGTGACTCTCGCTTGGTTATTGTCCTTTTGGGATGCAAATGCGACTTTTCCACATTGTGGCGGGCAGCCAGAGGCAGTCTGGAGCAGTGAGCAGCTATTATTATTTAGTCGTTGTTATGTGCTTTTAAGAGCAGAGCTGGACATCACAAAGGTCGCTGTTCAGACTGAACGCCTTGGCTGATTGAGAGGGTGTGACCAGCACCTCAGCCGCTACCACAGGTGGATCTGTTCAGTGGGTCTAAATGGGTTATACAGTCAAACAGTGAAATACATGAGGTTTAGGAGTTGGAAGTGGGTGCTTGTGTGTGGGCGTAAGTGCACGTGTGCTCACGTGAGCCTATGTGTGTATGTGTGTGTGTGTGTGACCATGTCTTTAGGTTTTTTGCATGTGCCAAAGATCATGGGAAACACACACACATACACACACACACACATATGTGTATATATGTATATATATATATATATACACAAGGTTTACTAGCATACGTAAAAGCATACATAAAAAATACACAAAAGAACATATATACATATATATAGATACAGATAGATAGATAGATAGATAGATACATGCACGCATATATGCAGCTTCTATTTGAAGAAAGGGTTGTTCTCTGCAAAGGCATGAATAAGTGTGTGTGTGTGTGTGTTGGGTGAAACCTAAAGGATTTAATTACATTAGCCTTGAATTTATTGGTACTTTCCTGCCTTAATTGTCCTTGTCAAGGACAAACTCACTCTAGCAAGGCACGGCATGTAAATCAAGTTCCTTAATCATTATGATAATCATCACACTTGGCTTCCTTTTAATACCAAATTGTTATGACTTGATTACTATAAGAATTACAAGACCATCATTTTACAATCTATTATTCATACTCATTCAAGAGCGCCTTTAAAGCAAACTTTTGAATCTGCACTTAACAATACAATCTTTTTTACTTGCAGAGGTGTTTTTTTGTAAAGTGTTGGTACCACATGTGGCACATGCACACATAGGCTAACACAGCACATAGCCCTCAGCCAAGCATGACATTAAAAGTAGGAGTGGAAGTGAACGGGATTATCATAAATGAGGTTTTGGGAGGAAACTGCAGGAGAGGAGGAAGCCCAACATTATCATCAAAACTCCAGAACTTGGCATGTCATATTTCTTCCAGACATTCAGAAAAAGAACCTTAACAGTATAAAAAATAGCCCAGGATTTACCCAGAAACTACTTGGAATAGATACTGTGTTTATGAGTATATCTGTATGTGTGTGTGTGTGTGTGGTGGATATTCTACTCTTGCTAGGGGCTAGGCGTGTGTCAACATAACAGTTTAGATAATATGTACATTCATAGGGTGTTTTTAATAGCAATAATGTGTTGGTGATTATACATTTTGGAGATTTTTGTCTTTGTTGTTCTTTCACTTCTGTAAATATGTTTTCTGACTGTCTTAATGGACATCCCTATAAGGTTCCCTTAGTTTATTTATTTATTTTCCAGCAAGCTAGCAAGCATACGAAGTGTGAAAGAAAAGCACTATGACTGTTACTGTGAGCTGTGAAGGTGCTTGAAACAATAACACGCTAAAAGAGCTATTCAAACATTAAATAAAGCATGAGATCACAATGTTACAGCATAGTGGGAGTTTGTGAAACAAGAGCTGCTCTGTATATCTAAAAAAATCTCTGGTGAAACTGTAACTTGTTTGACTAAAAATGCAGTGATGGTATTTCAAAGTGTCCAGAATAACAGTGCCATGTGAATTTGAATCATTAAATGTGGCCTGTAAGTAATGAATGTTTGGCAATGTTCTGACAAACCTAGGTAATGATATAAAAAGTGTTAGTGGTCTCATTCACTAGATTAACTAATTGGAATTAGGTTTCTAGGATGACCGGTTGGCCTTTTTATATGAGAAAACTGTGTTTACAAAATGGGTTATATTTTAAGCTAATTTTCAGTTTTATGTAGTTAGCTAGCTGATGCATGTAACACTGTGGCAGGACAAGGTACTAGATGTACAATAGTTTTTGAAGCAGTTGGCCAGTTCACTTCATTAGCAAAAACTGATATGGCTTAGAAAATTCCACTGATTAACGTTAGTAATGTACCGTGATTAGTGATATTTGTAAGGGTAACATTAGCTCATTCTGACAAATTACTTATAGTGCGAACTGGGCATTCTCAGAGAGTAGTGTAGTATCCCGCTACTGGCTTCCCTGGTCGTGGACATGTAGAAGGCGTGGCCATGCAGAGTGGTCATGTGCACAGGCTCATGAGAGGCACCAGTGCCAGTAGGAGAGACATTAAGGCCAAATCCCATTTCTTCTTTTTACCCCTTGTTTTCAAGTGTCACCCTAACCCCTTGGAACTGAGTTACAAGGGGTAGTGATTGAAATCTTGCCCTACGAAATGGGACAACCCTCACACTGCTTCATTAACAGGCTACTAGCGGTGCTCTGTAGGCGACCCAACTCGTCTTCAGTGACAGCAGAGAAGGGAAAGGTTCAGCAAACTCGCTACTGAGATTCAGCTACATTTTGGGCATCATATGCTTTCAAAGAGGGGGACAATTATTTATTATCGCCCACCACTAATTCTTTGGTGATACGAAGCTGAAGTCAGCTATGCACCAGGTTCTTGCTCAAATTTTCCCGTTACACCTTAAATGGTGCAGCATTCTGGTGTTTCAGGCGTCAGAACTGCTGGACTATTTAAGGTGGAACGGAAAAGTTAGATAGCTAGCTACTGAGACATTAGCATGCTATTAGCGATTTTTTTATGCTTGTTACGAATGACCACAATACAATGAAAAGACATTAAACTAAGATAATACAATGGTTATCGTAATTTTTAACGGAAAAAATACTTACGTTTTTGGTCGCTCGCGCAGCCATCTTGCTGATTTTTCTTTTTTTTTTCATAACACTCTGTTTGGAGTGCGCCTCTGAAAAACCTCCATTTGGAGGTCCATGTAGCCCTAACACTTTGCCCTACCCCTCTATCTCAAGATGTGAACGTGCAAAACAGAGGGCTAAGGGCTAAGTGGTAGGGACAAGGGGTGAAATGGGATTGGGCCTAAATGTTGTAAATGAGTTGATGATGTGTATATGTGTTATTTGTGCTGTTGTGTGCTGGGCTGTGGGGTAGTTGTTGCAGTGTTAATGCCTACTGTCAGGGAGACTTGTGTGGCTATAAGTGACCTGCCACCTATCACGGTAGTTTGAGCAGTGCTGTGTGGCAGTTCATTGTTGCTGGTGTACTTAGTTAAAGAGCATTTGCTTGAAGCGCTATGTTTCCCATGTCTTGTTCTACAGTGTCCAGTTTAAGTCGTCAATCACTTTAGGTTGGACATTACTTTGAAAATGTAAATGAAAAATATGTCAATGGAAATATCTGACAATATTTGTATAATCATCTACATTTTCTAAAAAGAGATAGAGAGATAGATAGATAGAGAGAGAGAGAGAGAGAGAGAGAGAGAGAGAGAGAGAGAGAGAGAAAGAGAGAGAGAGAGAGAGTAATGGGCGGGTGCTGCTGGTGTTTTTGAAATATTGCCCTCCACTCTCACTCAGCCTTGACTTTGGGAGGCAGCAGTTATTACCTGCTCTGCCTCACTGAAGGACACCTAGCAATCAGAAACACTACAGTAAGAGCACAGGTCAACAGCTCAGGTCATCCTGAGGTAAGATTTCAATCCATCATAAGCTTGCAGGACGCTGGCTATCAAACAGATGATAAGCAGCTCCCAAACGTCGCATTGGTTGTGCCTTACAGCATGGTTCACATATGAGCCATCTGCTATCTGTGGCCAAAATCCCCCCAAAATGAATCTGATCCAGGGACTTTGTTCAGCTTGAATGAATCTTTAACTTAACTCCAGAAACATTTAATTTTCTAAAATATGATTTAAAAATATGTTGCCATATTGCCTAGCCCTAGTGAGTGGGAGGGAGTGATCACTAGTTTGCATATTTCTCTTTCATAACTGCTCTGCTTTTGATGTGAGGTTGCTTTTCTCTGTAACCTATATGATTGATTTTGGAATATTTTACAGCTTCTGAACAGCTGGCAAGCATGACCCTGTGAGACTGTGGGCTTGACTGATGCTTCAGCTGTGGTTTGGATTATTCGGTAGTTCATGCATTTCTCTTTCACAACTCTTACTTCAGACAGTGAATGACAGTTTTTTTGGCCCTTTTGAAACAACTCTCTTAGTTATGTGGATAACTTCAGCCAAAGATAAAGTCTAAAGGATATTCTTACTTACTTCTTACTGTCATTTTATGAAATGCTGCCTGGTGTATGAATACCTAGTAGAAGACATTTCCTTTTGTTTCATTTCTCATAGTCAGGTCAGTGATTTAAGATCATGAACAGGCAAGTGTGTCATATTTTTACTCAATTTTCTCCTCACTTTAGTCATTGTCAATTCCCCATGCTTGCTATGTTCCCCCTATCACACAGTGCTCCCAAGCTGGGAGCCCGAAGCTTATTACATGCTTCTGCAGAGACATGTGAAGCCCCTGCATCTACTTGAAGTGCAACGAGAGCTCAACACGCTTGAAGAAGAATACTAACAGGCACATTGGTGAGCACCATACTGAGTGATGGGAGGGCCATCCTACCAGGCCAGTTATGCTCTCTTGGACCCACAAGTGGCTGAGGCCTTGCCAGGGATCAAACTCTCCTGATGGTAGGGCCATTGCTTAGACAGTTGCTCCACCTATTTTTTAATTACTCATAGTCGAGTCAGTGAACAGGCCTATCTTCTTTAAGACCCTGTGTTTCAGGGTAAAAGTCAGTGCTCTAATATAACATGGCATTAGGCTTTAATCAAGGGCACAATGTCTGTGATTTGAAGAAGGTCAAGTAAAAGTAAAACTTGGAACTTTGCAGTTGGAGTCAGCATCCCTAGTGCCCAGTCCAAGATTCAAACCAGCAGTATTCCAGATCCTGCTGTGCTGCTCTACATCCCTAAACCAAGCTTTAGCATAGGCAGTGCCAGGGAGAATATTGGGTAAAAATAGAAAAAGCATGTATTATCTTGAGTTCATTTCTCAAGTGCATTTTTATGGCCTATTCACACCAAGAACGGATGTGATATTTAATGTAATGGGAACTTCACACCAATCCAAGTGTTTTTGTCTAAACACTCTAAAAACACATGAAGAAGGTGGAAGAAAAAGAAGATATTCTTTTCTTTTTTTTCTCAATTCATCATTTTTCTTTTAAGCACTGCAACTAAATGGCACATACACCTCATACAAGACCGCTTTACACAGTCACTGTAATGTACCCACAGTCATTCCCAGCTTTTCACCATACAGTTTCTTTAATTTCTGCATTTTCATAGTCAGCGTGCTTTTTGTATAAGCTGTTGTGCTTTGTAAAGTGACACTGGCATCTTGATACATGTTTGTTTGGGCTGCAACCATGACAACTGAGCCCTGATTGGTCAGCCTGATGTTTAACATATCTGTATAATGCAGAAAACAAAGCAGGCTCTGATTAAAAATTTACACATTGTTGCTTTCCGTCAGTTTCGCACTCAATGTGAAAGACAGCATTAATACGTGTTTCACTTTCAAAACTTGACATGCATTTTTTTCGTATTTATCCGTAAAAATTAGACTCTGTGACTCTATGAGAATAGGCCTTTACTAGTTTTTGCCCCCAGTGGAGAAAGTCATGCCATATTTGAGCACAAAGATTTTTTTACTCAATTTTTTACCTGATTTAGTCATTGCCAATTGCACCTGCTAGCTAGGTCTCCCCCTATCATACAGCGCTCTCAAGCTGGGAAAGCGTAGGCTATCACAAACCACTGCATCTTTACGAACTGCCACTAATGCAGTGACAGCTCAACATTCTTGAAGAAGAATACTAACAGGCACATTGGCTAGCACCACACTGACTGGTGGGAGGGCCATCCTACCAGGCCATTTATGCTCTCTTGGACCCCCAGACAAGAAGGCTTCTTTGCAGCAGTGCCATGGAAAGCTTTCTTAAAACACCTTTTAATGGATGGTGCTTAAAAACTTAGTTGAAACCATTCAATCGAAAAGTTCTTTAGGGAACGAAAAGTGGTTCTTCTATAGCAATGTTTCCCAACATGGTTCTCAGGGTATCTCAGACAGTTCACATTTTTCCTTCATCTCTGTGTTGTGAGTTTGGAGTGAAACTGAGGATAGGGTTGGGAACCACGGCTCTACAGTGTTCCAAAGAACCTTTTTTGGTACTTTTGTTTTAAGGAGTGCAGCGCAAAGAACATGTAGTATGCAGCAGTCACATGAGTGCATACATGTAACTTGTGTACTGGTTGTCTCACCTATACATTCCTGTTAAGACTGATTGGCTCCCTGGCATAGATGCACTGTGGGAAGTGTAGTTTGTTGACTGTGATGAGGCCTGTTGGAGCTCTTCCACTGTCAGCCCTGAGCCATTCTGATGCTCTGTAATTCCCTGCCTATATCATCTCACAGTCTGATATGATTTGACTCCATGGAGCCTGTAGTGTGTGTGTGTGTGTGTGTGTGTGTGTGTGTGTGTGTGTGTGTATGTGTGTGTGTGTGTGTGTGTGTGTGTGTGAACATTACATGCTCTATAGTGAAAGGCAGTCGCCCACACACTCAAGCTTGTGGCTGTCAGAGGGTTTAAGGCGGAAGAACTGAGTGCTTCTCACTCTGCATCAGTCTTTAGTGTGAAGGACGGCAGAGGAGCGATATGGATATTACAGCACCCACACTGGGTAAAGTATTTGAACAAGTTCACTATGTTTGGGGGTATGCGTGGTAGGATGCCAGTGCAAGAACTGTGTGTACCACAGCTATAGTCATCAACATCATCATAATCATCATTAAACATTATCGTTTTCATAACTCTCATCATCATTACTGAATGTCATCATCATTATCTGTACTGAAGATTAAGATCATGCTGTGCAGATTTTAAGGCATGTTGTATTCTATTGTTTTGCTTTACTTTTCACATATATTTTGCCCAATTCAGTCATAGCCCCTTCTGTCATTTCAAACTGAGTAGGCTCTTATTCGGCAGTGGAAAGCAATGACTGTCTACACATAGGGTTGGTCAATATAAATATTTAAATTACAATATTTTTAAACATAAAAAGATATGTTATAGAGCAAAAGTATTCAGAAAAAGTATTCAGATACTATTAAAGGGTATATATATGTATGTAAAGGATACATAAAAATAGAAAGTTCGATATTTTAATGCTGCATAAAATCGCACCTTGTGTCATTAAAAAATACATTGGCTGGGCAGATTTCCCCCAGTCATGGTTAAAGTGAAAGAGCCTCCTAAAGTAAACAGTGCTCAAGCTACAGAGCCATAACAAAGACCTTAAACATTCCTGTCAGTACAGCTGGTTTGATAATATGCAAGTGGAAAGTTCGGGGAACCACATCTAATGATAAGGAAGGTAAGAGGGAAGCCAGCAGTCCCTCAAATATAGGTGCATGGTGACCTGAAAGCAGCAAGAACAACAGTTACACAGAGAACAATAAGCAGTCAACTATAGTACAATCTTCTCCATTACTACACCCTCTCTGCTAGAAAAGAAGCACAGAGATGCATGTCTAAAATGTAAAGAGAACTTTTTTGGGACAATGTCATGTTTGGAGAAAGAAGGGTTACAGGTATGATCCCAAGATCATCTTAGAATGAAGCATGGAGGTGGGAGCATCATGACACAAGGCTGCTTCTTTGAAAACGGTACTGGGGCATTACATGTCATTGTAGGAAATGTGAATGAAGCCGTGTACCAGAACATATTAGAGAAGAATTTCATCTCATTTGCCAAGAAACTGAATCCAGGAAGAAGATGGACATTTCAACAAGACATCAACCCCAAACACGCAGCCAAAATAACTCAAGACTGGTTTCTAAAAAATGGTACCAACACGTACACACATTGCAAACCAACGACAACATTAACAACATTAAATCACAACAATTACAGTCCTTTTGGCAGAGGGGGCAGGGCATACAGCACAGCTCTGCACACCATGCCTCTAGAGCCCCTTCTGTGAAACGGAGCAAGTGGCATCTGCCACAATGTCTTTGTTTATGCTTATGAATACATACTTGTTATGTGCGTGTTTGTACATCGTGGTGGATTTATCTAGGGTTATTGTGATTATACAGCTCATTTGTTTGTGCTGAAGCTGTCCTTAATTCCACAATAATTAGAAGGTTTTCACCTACCAGCTCTCATAATAGGCAACGATCAATACACAAGTAAATGCAATCCATTAAAAATCATGAAACAAGGCAAAAGGTCGAGAACACCACAGTAATATGCACAGAAATTGGCAAGAAACTAGCTGCACATGTATAATCATGCATGGACAGAGCCAGGGCACAGCTAGAGCTGGTGAGAGCCAATGCAAAATGTCAGACTCCATGTGCTCACGTTATCAGAGGGAGACACCATGATAAACTCCTGATACATCCAACACAGATTTCAAATCTGAATGGAACTGAATTGTCTGTAATAGACCTCTCCAAGAAAGGGTTTTACAAGAGGGGATGATTTTTGTATTTTCTTAACCAGAAGCATTACCTCCCCCCTCAAATCGAGCCCTGGTTATTATCTCTGAGTTTATAAGCCTTTCAAAGTTGATAAATGATATAAGGTTCCTTCTTAAGCGTGCAAAGCAACAATGGTGAGACACAGTTTGCAACTGAAAAACATTCTTCTCTTCATTGTGAAAATGCTTTTTGTCAGTTTGTACTCACAAAAGTTTACTACAGTGTCTATGATAGAAAATATACATTCCACAACAACATCGCTGCTGTCGAAAGAAAACCTTGAATCTCCATTTTTGTCGTTTTTCAGTTTCTGGCATAATTTGAAAATGCCTGTTGCCCTTTACATTGTGTGTACATTTCATGATAAATGAACCAAAAGAAACGGCCTAAAATGACTTGGTAAAAAGTCTGGTTCCATTGACTTACATTAAAAATAAAGTATGTGTTTTCCTTCTCCTGTAAAGTTATCATTTTGGAGATTTCGAGGTTTTCTTCCGACAACAGCGATATACAGATATTGATTTTGATACCCATATACCCTCCACCCATATATTCACTTAGGGCTGAACAATTTTAAGAAAATATTTAACTATATAAAGCTATTTTTCTTAACTATTAATTAATATCAGCCCTATATTTACAACATTGACATTTTAAGATCATGAGGTCTAGCTCCATGTAAAGTCACCCAGTTTGACAAAAACCTCTATAGGACTGTAAGAGAATGCCAAGCTAACATGTCAGCCTTGCAAACCTGTAAACTATTACAAATGATGCCATTGCAGTCTATAAAACCCCATCTCACATTTATTGAGAGGAATGGGCTGATACACATACACACTGATGCACAGTAAAAACTGAAAAGCTCATACTGAAGAGCACATAGAGAAGAGCGTGTACCACACAAGCCTGTCATTGGCAGTGTGGAATCATAAGTGCTTGAGGGAATTCAAGTGGTGGAGCTAATTTAACACTGCTGATTTCAATATGTTCAAGCAGTCCCCACATGATACTGGCACTGAAGTACATATGAGTAATGTGAGTATTGGTATTTCTGATACGGTGTTGCAAATTTGGTTAACTCTTTTACTGTATAAAGAGTATTTGCATTGCCAATAGACTGACTGGCAGGCTCTGTGAGTGAGTGCAAGCCAGCAACAGTGTGGCCATAACAGACAGCAAATATAATTACTCATTTCAGCATTTCATTATTTTATAAAAGAGATTGGTTTGGTGGAGGGTATTATCTCTCTAGATTAATATGTCCAGCTTAAGCATAACATTTTTAGACTTTAAAAAAGCACACCTGCATGCATGGCTTGTATGCGACTACTTGATTGCATGATTTGAATGATTTGAATATTGCACGAGAAAATTGTACAAATCCACCTTAACACTTTACGGATTTGTCATTACAGTTTATTACTATTAGAAATGTCAACAGTGCCACAATTGAATTTTAGATTAATATAATGTGAGCTATATATACAACACTGTTTCTAAAAAAGGTGGGACACAAAATGCAAAATGGAAATAAAAACAGAATGCAATGATGTGCAAATTATGTTTGCTACTGTGTCACATTATGTCTTCTTTTAACAACACTCTATAAGTGTTTGGGAACTGAGGAGACCAATGGCTGTAGTTTTACAAGTTAAAGGTTCTTTCCTATTGCTGCTTGATATCAGCCGCTCAACAGATCAGGGTCACATTTTTTGTTTCATAATGCGCCAGCAGTTTTTTAACGGGTGACAGGTCTGGACTGCAGTGAGGCCAGTTAAGCACCCGGACTCTTTTATTATGGAGCCCTGCTGTTGCAATACGAGCAGAATGTGGTTTGGCATTGCCTTGCTGAATTAAGCAAAGCCTACCCTGAATAATTTTTATTGTTCAGCATTAATGCTGCCTTCACAGAAGTGCAAGTCACCCATGCCATGTGCACTAATGCACCCCTATACTATCATGAACGCTAGCTTTTGAACTGTGTGCTGATAACAAGCTGGATGGTTCCTCTACTCTTTAGCCTGGAGGATGTGGCGTTCATGATTTTCAAAAAGAGTTTTAAATTTTGATTCGTCGGACCACAGGACACTTTTCCATTTTGCCTCAGTCCATCTTAAATGAGATCAGGCCCAGAGAAGGCAGCAGTGTTTCTGGATCCTGTTCATATATGGTTTTTTCTTGGTATACTTTTAACCTGCATTTGTGAATGTAGTGGCAAACTGTGTTCACAGACAGTCGTTTTCAGAAGTGTTCCTGAGCCCATGCAGTGATTTCCACTACAGAATCATGTCTGTTTTTAATGCAGTGCTGCCTGAGGGCCTGAAGATCGCAGCCAACCAACATTTCTGTGGATTCTCTGTATCTTTTAATGATATTATGTACTGTAGATGATGATTGCTATTTTTTTATTTATTTATATTATTGCCCTATTTGCTGGCACAGTCTTTCACAGATTGGTAATCCCCTCTCACATCTTTATTTCTGAATGACTCAGCCTTTTGGGATGCTCTTTTTACCTAGTCATGTTACTGACCTATTATCAATTAAATTAGTTGTGAGATGTTCCAGGTGTTTTTCAGGAGTACACAACTTTACCAGTCTCTTGTTCCCCAGGCCCAACTTTTTTAAATTGTTGCTGGCATCAAATTCAAAATTGGCATATATTTTTTGAAAAACGATAAAATTTGATATCTTGTGTTTGTACTAGTTTTGATTAAATGTAGGGTTTGAATGATTTGCACAACATTGCGTTCTGCTTTCATTTACATATTGCACATTGTCTGAACTTTTTGGAAATGAGGTTGTGCTGTACATGTGACCATGCCTTCACAGCTGTAGCACAGTCAGTGGATTGTGGTAAGTGTTCTTATGCCTGTGTCTGTGTGTGTGTGTGTGTGTGTTTATGTGTGTGTGCATATGCATGGTTGTGCTTTCAGGGTCTTAAACATAAACATGGTACTCTGGAGTGGATAATCAGGAGAGTCGTGAGAATTCCCAGTGGGCCAGTAACATTTTGAGCTGATTACACATTTAAAGATTGCAGAAATGAACTGTAAATGTTGCAGCTCTATACCAAGGCTATATTTGTAGTAATTTAGAGGTTAAACCAATTGCTCCCTCATCAAGTAGTACAGCCCCAGAATTTCTAAATGCAACTGGTCAGCTAACAAGACTCGTAGAGTGGATAGATTAACCTGTTCAGATTGGGTGCGGCATGAATCTGGTGCACTAAGTGCATTATTGTTTGCATTCCTTTCCAATATAGCTATTTTTATATATAAATCATATAGAGATGAACAGATGAACAGTAACAAAAAGAGAAAAAAAACAAGGTAAGGTGAAAAAAAGCAAGGAAAAAAAGGCAAACCTGAGGAGGTTGCACTGAAATGTTCAAAATATCAGATATATCTGAGCTGGTGTGCAGTGAAATGCTGTCAGGATCTTAGCTAGCATTAGTTTGTAAAATATTCACTGTCATGATTGTCACATTTAAGAAAAATCTTTACATCACATTTAAAAAATCTCTAGGAAATAGAACAGCATTGGAAATGGAGAAAGTGAAAATGCCCAGATTACAGAAAATGCTTTTACCACAGTTGTTAAATAGACTTTGCTACAAGATTCTATGCACAACACAATTAATAACATGTTGCAAACTCATAAATGCAATGCAGTGCAATTTTTTATTTATACCGCACTCCAAAGTAATGACATCTATGTAAAAACATCTCAGATTTAGTCAATATAACTAATATTTCTCATTTTGAGATTATTGTAAGAATATTATATGATTATTAATCAATACATTTCTATACTTTTTGTACTTGTTTTAAAAGACTTTACAGGGTTTTAATATATTGACAGATCATTTTCCAGATAAGTTTTGCAAAATGATCGTTTTCCAGATAAAGTTGCTTGTTTTAAGAAACAATGCAAGTCAAATTATCTGCCAATAGAATTAGGCTCTTTAAGGAGATAAAATGACTAGAAGCACGTAAAATGTGTAGCAGAGTGACTAGCAGAATAGATCAAAGAGAGAAACTGATTAAAGCTTTAGTTGAAGGGATGGCTAACACTCATGTACTAACCTGGCAGATAAAACTTATGGTTAAACTCTCCGCATGGTGGCTCTTTGATAAACACTTCTGACTTGACAGTCTCTGGATTTCACTATCAGAGGTTAAGATGAGGTTAAGAGATAGTGTCTTGTTGAAGGCATTAGAGTGGATTAGGATGAAATGTGTAAACCCTGTGAGTCATCTGTATTATTTGGGCCATGTGAGGGTGTCTGAAAGAGAGGTATTAGAGAAGGAAAAGGCCAGGATATTAGAGCATTCTGCATGACCCCAAGACTCACACAAGGCTTTCTTTCCCTTTTGTACTTTTCCCGCTGGCTTTAAATCACAAATCTAAAGTAATTCCCTAAGTCCAGCCAGACAAAAGACGCAGATGTTCCAGTCTGTCTATCCAGAGTCCAGCCTGTTGGGACCAGGCTATGGCAGACTCCAGTGTCCAGTTGTGATGCTGGGATTAGTCTATAGGCACCAAGGCTGGACTGTACCCTGAGGCCACAGTGACTGAGACCAGGCAAAGTGGGACTGCACTACGGACTCGTGTCTTAAAATAGAGTCTTAGTAATGGGTTGAACAGATAACACCGGTGGGCTTATCTGACCTTTACCATTGGAAGGCAGAGAATGAATTGGAAGGGTGAGATGAGGCAGAAGGGCAAGCAAGTAGATGCAACCAAAACATGCTTCTTTATAGATCTTTCAATATGTGTTGTTATTTAGCATCTAGATGAATGCTGGATCTGAGCCTTTTTTTGTCTATGACAATATTGCCCCTTTATGTTCTGTGGTTAACCAGCAAGTTTTAAAATGCGTATGTCTTGTTTAAGACTGATATGTATATACCAATTTGACTACTTAATGATCTTGCAATTCAGTGAAAAATGTACATGGTAACTTTACAGGAGAACGAAAAAACCTACTTTACTTTTAATGCAAGTCAATGGAACCAGACGTTGTTCCAAGTCATTTTGGGCCATTTCTTTTGGTCCATTCTTCATGAAATTTACACACAATGTAAAGGGCAACAGGCATTTTCAAATTGTGTCAAAAACTGAAAAACAACAAAAATGGAGATACGAGGTTTTCTTCCGACAGCAGCGATATGTTGCCGACTAGAAAACAACAGAAGTCTTTTTATAATCTTACTTGTGCCTGCTTTACCTGAGAAGACTATCCATCTTAATCTTTCTCTTTTAAGTGCCTAATATTTGCTTTTCTTATTAAGGTTTTTAGTCATTCTGTACATACAGAGATTGTACTTTCGCTTTGTTTGTGTCTCAAAGGCCTTTGAAAGCAGCTTTAGGATTCTTCCATCCAAAGAAGATAAGCTTATCTCTTCTCAAACATAAAGTGTTCAGTCCAGAGAGGCACACCTCAAATTCATTTAGGAGCCTGACAAGGGAGGCACAAGCACTACAGTCCAACACAGCACAAAACCAGCAGTACTACACAGTTCACCCACTACATACAGTCTACACTGTCTTTGTGAGATTCTGCCTGCCCTGAACTACATGCCCTCCACAAATGCATGTTTTTTAGGCAGACGATGACTGAAAAGTGTTATTTTGTTTATGTTTGACTCTGATTTAATTGCGGTCTGTTTGTTTGTGTGTGCGTGTGATGTGTGTATGTATGTGCAAGTACTTGAATCTGGGGTGTTAAAGGGCCCACATCATTTTTAAAAAATCCATGGCTATCATGAAATAAAAGCGTTTAATGTAGTTTGTAAACATTGGCCCTTTCCCGTTTCACCCCTTGCCCCTACCACTTAGTCCTTAGCCCTCCATTTGCGCGTTCACATCTAGGGGTAGGGCATCCCGATTTTTGTCGAGATAGAGGGGTAGCGTGTAGTGTTAGGGCTACATGGCCCTCCAAATGGAGGTCTTTCAGAGGCACACTCCAAACGGAGTGTTATGAGAAAAAAAAAGTGGCAAGATGGCTGCACAAGAGACCAAAGAAACCCACAAATGTGAGAATTTTCTCAGTTTAAAACTTATGATGACCATTGTATTATCTTAGTTTAAATGTCATTTCAATTTATAATGGTCCCTTTCTTTATAACAAGCATTAGAACCGCTAATAGTATGCTGTTGTCTCAGTAGCTAGCTAGCTAAATTTCCCATTCCACCTTAAATAGTCCAGCAGTACGCCTGAATCACCAGAATGTAACGGCTGCTCCATTTAAAGTGGAACCGGAAAATTCGAACGAGAAGCTGGCCAATAGCCGACTTCAGTTATACACCACTAAAGAATTAGTGGTGGGCGAAAATAAATAATTGTCGTGCCCCCATCTTTGAAAGCAAATGATGCTCTAAATTTAATTAAAGACAAGCAATGAGGTTACTGAAATTTACCCTCCTCTGCTGTCACTGCAGTCTGGCAGGGTCACCTACAGAGCACCGCTAATGTAATGTTCTTTTTTGTTTGAGGGTTGTCCCATTTCTTAGGGGAAAATTTTAACCACTATCCCCTGTAACTTAGTTTCAAGAGGCAAGGTGACACTCGAAAACCAGGGGTAGGGGTAAAAATAAAAAATGGGATTTGGCCATTGTTAAAGTGTCAAAATGTACCATTCATTCCCCTCTTCATTAATGGAAATCAAGCTGCTTCATTATTTTTCAATAATGTTACAAAAACCAACACATTTACATATATCCATCTAATCAGCCTACAGCAGGTTAGCCGACCCAGTCATGTTAAAGTTATAAGAGTGTTTATGTCTGTACTGCTTTTTAAATGAATCACAGTACAGGACAGCCAATCAGAACAGAGGTAATTTACATATGTGGACCATTCTGCTGAATCAGTTCAAAAACTGCAAAAAAAAAAATTAGAAAAACAAGTTGGTATATATATATATATATATACATATATAATATCACTATATATATATACACACACACACACACATTATCTAAGCCGCTTATCCTCCTGGGTCATTGAAGCCTATCAGCACTCATTGGGCAGAAGGCAGGAAACACCCTGGACAGGCTGCCGGTCCATCAGAGGGCAGACACACAGACATACACAGTCACACTCTCCCACCTAGGGCCAATTTAGCATCTCCAGTTTGCCTGACTGCATGTCTTTGGACTGTAGGAGGAAACCGGAGCACCCAGAGGAAACCCACACAGACACGAGGGGAACAAACAAACTCCACACAGGCCCTTCTTGCTGTGAGGGGACAGCACTACCCATTGCGCCACTGAGCCGCCCAATAGGTATTCAGATGTCAGATATTTATAAGGATTATGTTATGATCCTTTTAAGCCCAAGGCATTAATTGAGAGAGTAATAAGCTAAATATATAAAAACTTAATCCCCAAATTTCAACTTGTGAAATTGGAAAACAATTTGCACAATTCTTGCTGTTTTTCAAAAGATCATTTTGATTTCTTTTAAAGTAAAGTTGAAAAATTTAAATTTGTCTTAGGTTTCATTTCTGAATAAAACAACATTAAAAGAAATGCCGTCCCACATTTTCTTGTCACTTCTGAAACACAAATAGTTGTAGTCCATAGACGGAGCCTTATTTTAGTCACACGCCTGCATTGTAGCACAGGAAGTGAGACTACATCCCTGTCCCTCATGGCCACATGGTGAGCAAATAGATCCCACTGTTTGTAGTAAGTGTGTCCCAAAGTCTGTATGTAACATTAAGAATTGTCACTACTGAAACACATATTTTTGTGTTTTAATAAAAGTATTATGATTTTATGTGTGTACAACTGTTCAAAGCTGTGTTTGCTAGTCATGTACTGGCTAGCTTTTCTGAGTTATGCAACAGCGACTTATGACTCTTTTTGGTACATAAACATGCACAGACGTCACAAGGGGCCCTCAGGGAAACAAATAAGTAAAATAGAAGACTTTTGTAGGATGTAGCCGCTTTAAATCAGGGAAAAGTCTCCTGAGTGCTGTGGCCCTGGAGACTACATCCCTGGAGACTGTGAGATGATGACGACGGTGAAATGCTTCTCTGAGTGTGTATGTTTGTATATGTGAGCAGTAGAGAGTGTATGGGGTTTTACATGTGGGTCAGGATGACAGACACCTATCTCTGGGCACTGAAACTGCCCAGCTGCTTCACAGAGACAGAGAGGAAGTGTTCTAATTAAAGGTCTGTTTGAAGCCGGGGAGGAAACGGCAACACGTTGGTGCCCTGCTTCCACAATCCAAAAACATTTATAAAAGAGTCATTATGAAAGATATTTCATCATTCGCTGACACTGCTGTTTATAGTTATTTTCTGTATTTTGTTTCACTCTGCAATATTTGCTGAGTACGCTCCAATCCAATTATCCTGGGTGACTGTGATCAGTGCTTGCTTAGCTCCAGAGTATTTGAAATGAGCCATTTTTCTAACTACTTACTTAAACAGTAATGAGAATGGACAGCCATAAAACAAAATCTAAGTTTGCAGATGTAGTGATGCCCATAAAGTTGTAAATGAATTTTAAACGGAAGCTATTGCCTGTTCCAAAGTCCACACTTGTGGTTTGTGTTTTGCTTAAATGGATACTAACGTGGTGGATCTCCAAATCAAAAGCGTGCACTCTTTAAGACCAGAGCGTGTGGCTACGTATCGTATCTGTGTGGGACAGGTATCTGTATTGTTATTGTTCTTCCACAATATTTTATTACCGCAAAAAATCTTTAAAAAAGAAGAAAAATAAAACTAAATCAAACAAAATGGTGCTGTAAATGATCTTATTTTAAAAGCAGTAAACATTTTACTGGTTTCAGGCATTGTAGCTAGATTTATGCAACACTAATTTGATCTGATGTCAAAAAAATAATCTAAAACTAGCAAAAACTAGCATACAAATTTTGCTTTAAGCATTTTCCTAAAACCTCATTTGGTACAAAATTTCTTAAATCAATACTGAATTGATCTATACTGCTCATATGGTGAAGCTGCAAAAAATGAAATCCTAACAAACCAGAAAATCTTGAAAATGAACAATAAATCTTAGATTAAATGACTAGATTAGATTTATGTGTGTAAGCTTAATCCGCTAGCTTGAAAAGTTTTGAAGCTCTCCACTATGACAGCGTTTCTTAAATACATACATACATCATCTAAACCGCTTATCCTTCTGGGTCGCGGTGGGGTGCTGGAGCCTATCCCAGCTGTCATTGGGCGGAAGGCAGGATACACCCTGGACGGGTTGCCAGTCCATCGCAGGGCAGACAGACAGACATACACAGTCACACCTAGGGGCAATTCAGCATGTCCAATCAGCCTGACTGCACGTCTTTGGACTGTGGGAGGAAACCGACGCAGACACAGGGAGAACAGGCAAACTCCACACAGAAAGGACCCTGGTCGCCCGGCCAGGAATCGAACCCAGGCCATTCTTGCTGTGAGGCGACAGCGCTACCCACTGCGCCACCGTGCCGCCCCGTTTCTTAAATGTAGCTGGTTAATCTTACACAGACAGGTCCATAGGTATTTGGATGTTTGGATGTAGGCTTTCAGCTTTAACTCAGGAGGTTTAGCAAAATATTGCATAAACCATTTAGGTATCACAACCATTTTTTACATTGTCCGCATAGTTTACCACGCTCAAAAATAATTGGATAATTGACTGATAAGCAGTTTCATGGTCAGGTATGGCCTGTTCTCTGGTTATAACATAACTAATTAAGGAGATAAAAGGTCTGGAGTTGATTCAAAGTGTTTTTATGCATTTGGTATCTGTTTAACTCTCAATGTGCAGTCCAAAGACGTGTTGATGCAAGTGATGGGGGCCATCATTAGGCTGAAAAAGCAAAACAAACCTATTAGAGAGATAGCAGAACCTTTAAGAGCGGCCAAATGAACAATTTGGTATGTTCTTAAAAAGAAGGAATGCACTGGCAAGCTCAGCAACACCAAAAGGCCTAGAAGACCACGGAAGACAACTATAGTGGATGATCACAGAATTCTTTCCTTGGTGAAGAAAAATTCTAGAGGGGGTTTGCGTATCATTGACATTACATTCAAGAGATGCCTTCATGAATGACGGTTTACCTCAAGATGCAAACCAATGGTAACACTCAAGAACAAAAAGGCCAGATTAGACTTTGCTAGAAAACATCTAAAAAAGTCTGTCCAAAAAGATTGCTGGACAAATGAAACCAAGATTAACATATACTAAAATGATGGGAAGAGAAGAGTATGGAGAAGGAAAAGAAGGGCTCATGATCTGAAGCATTCCACGTCATCTGTCAAACATGGTGGAGGCAGTGTTATTGCATGGGCATGTATAGCTGCCAGTGAAACTGGGTCACTGGTGTTTACTGATGATGTGACTGCTGACAGAAGTAGGAGGATGAAGTCTGAAGTGTATAGATTTACACTTCCTGCTTAGATTCAGTCAAAAACAAAACGGATAGGATGACAATTCACAGTATACATTGATATTAACCCAAAACATCAAGCGAAAACAACACAACAGCTTCTTAATGCAAAGAAACTGAATGTTCTAAACGTATTCTAAGCCCAATTGAGCATACATTTTTACTTACTGAAGACAAAACTGAAGACAGAAAGACCCACAAACAAGCAGCAACTGAAGGTGGTGGCAGTAAAGGTGTAGCAAGGCATCTCAAAGGAGGACACTCAGCATTTGTAGATGTCCATGGGTTTCAGTCATTGACTGTAAAGGATTTGCATCCAAGTATTAAAAATAATCCCTGAGTTTATAATTATGTTAGCTTGTGCATTTACTTTTGAGCCTTGGAAATGGAGAGATGTAAAAATTGGCTGTAATTCCTAAACAGTTAATGCTATATTTTTGTTAAACTACTTGAATCTACACTTCAATCACATCTTGACTGCTTCATTTCAGATCCATTGTGGTGGTGAACAGAGGCAAAATTACAAAAATTGTGTCACTGTCCAAATACTTATGGACCTGACTGTATTATTATTTTTGCATTTTCTTGACAAATTCTTGAACAAACACAGCCATGTTGTTAAATTATAATAACATGACAGTAATGCAAAAAAGTGTTACTTTTCAAGAGAATTAACAGTAAAATAATGGACACAACTTAAATAACAGTCACTAGCTGTAAATTCACATCAATTATACTGTTATTTAAAAACATAATTAAAAAAATTTCATTGATGGTCAATTTTGATGGTAAATTGCATGTGCATATACATTTCTTTACAGTGTGGTGCACTGTGCTTTTGCAGGTTTGAGAAATGGGACACACTAAGACTTTTAACAGAAAGTACATGAACATACAAAAAAGTGCACAAAATTGCAAGTGTGAACTTTGGGACAGGCTGCTAAGCTCAGGCAAAGTATACTGATTATTTCAGAGTCTTAGATATGTGAACAGGTCTGTGAATGATTATTGGTTTCTCAAAGGAAATACACATGTGATCTGCTCTGTTTGTCTATATTCTGTTTACTCATTTGGACAGAAACTGTGGATGGTATGCTATACTGTATGTTATGAACTTGGCAAGCTGCTTTCCTCACACAGGCCAGAAATTAAGTAGGCCTGCAGTGAGGAGTGGAAGATGCTGTTCTAAAGAGAGAAATGAGTGCACAGAAGGATTGAGACAGCTGTGATGCCCACCGGGGAGAGGAGGTTTAGAAAACTCGAGAAGCTCCAGCTTTTTTGGCATTTTCACTGGCTCCTGCTGCATATGCTGGCAAAGCAGCGTATGTACACTCGTAAAAATAAAGGTGCCCAAAGGTGTTCTTTGGAGCAATGCTATAAGAGAATCTCAGTTCAATTGAGTGGTTTTAATTAGTAATTTTTTAAGAACAATTTATGGAAAGGGAACCAAAAGTGGTTGTTCTATGTTGTGGTTTCAAAGAACATTCAAGGACATTTTAGTAGGTCTGGAATAATTTATAGTAGTTTCCAAACAGTAGGTCTGCAGTAAGATACTGCAGTTTAAGGAGTTAAACTGGATACCTTTGCATTAAATTAAGTTTCTTCAACAGAATTACTCAAGTACAGTGCAGGGCAATATTATTGTTATTACAATATTATTATTGTTATTTTATGTGTGCACTTTTTTAAAGCTGTGTTTGCTGGTCACTACTGAAACATCTGATAAAGTTGTTTCATGATTGCTTTTGTTAGTGACAAAGAGGAACGTTCAATCATTTCTTTTAATAAAATAAACATATACTTATAAAATACCATATAAGGTCACTTAAAGCAAAAGATTTTTAGTCTAAAGTCCAAGTCGGTTAAAAGTCTGAAACGGGTTTTGCACTCTGACTTTGAACCATTTCAGTAGAATGGTTCATAGAGAGGTTTGCAGTATTACAATGTTTATTGTTATCATAATAAATTCACAATATGCTTTTCTGAACACACTGTGGATATCGTCTGTATTTAAAGAACAGAAATCAACTGCATGTTTCATTATAAAGAGAGTGTAATTAAGCCTGTTTAGCTAGATTTTGTGCATTACGGTATTTGAAATATTAACTAAAAATCATTATATTGATAGTGTTTATTAGAGGTGGGGAGAAATGTAATATCACAATACTTTATGAAAATGTGTATGATACAACATATCCAATTTCAATCCAATTTCTTGTATGCAACATTTCATATACTGTGCTGCCCTAAGTACAGTTAATCAGGCCTAATTATTCTCATTCTTAATTATTCTATTCTTAATCAAAAAAACAGTAGAAAGTGTTTTTTGCAAGTGCAAGCTGCATTCTGAACATTGCACCAAGCCTGGCCAAGGTATCGTTTACTACTAGTGTCCTTTCATCCTGGCACCTGTCAGTGCAGACCAGCAGTTTGCATGATGCATCGAAATCTCTTCATTCCAATAGAACAAATAAATCAGCACATAGTCCTTTACTCTGTTTAGTTTGTAATTTACCATTTGTAAGTATAGGACTACTTAGACTGGAATTTAATAATTCATACCATGGAGAAATAAAACTTATTTCTCTTATAATATACAAAATGTATCGCACCATCAAGTCACATTAATCTGAGCAGCAGTCTGCTGTTACATATACCCCAACATATTGCACAAGCAAATCTCATCAATCAGTGAAGTGCAAATGCATTAATTTCTCATTAAATTGCAGCTGAATTGAGAAGAATGCATACTGCACTTGGCTAAAAGCTCTTATTAAGTATACTTGTTGAAGCCTTTGTGGACTGAACATGACAAACAGTTCATGTGCTGGATGATTAGGATCCAATATAATGCCAAGAGCATGTGAAAGCATTCTAAGAGTGTATCTTCATTATGGAGGGAAGTTCGGCTCAACTATGCACCGTTCTCTGTAAAGCTTTGCATTCCTTAATACTCGCATTGCCATTCCAGACCTTCACTGAATTAGTTTTATAGTGCATCTGTAAAAATACTAAGCCCTATACCAAACTTTTTCTTGCCCAGAAATACATGTGGTTACATGTTTTAAATTAAGGTATTAGTATTTTAAAACCAAGATCAGGATGAAAGATCATTTGACATCTCAGTGCTTAGAAATCTAAAACAATGAACTGGTTCAACCTCTGCAGCATGGATAAAAATAGAAGTAGGCTCTACCGTATTCTTTTTAAAGTCAAATATCTTGACATTGAGATCTAAATGATTATTCTTGCACCAACTACTGGGGCTTGCAATCCCATTTCTATACAATGATTCATCATGTGCAGTAATAAGACCAATTATAGTTTCATAGGCTTATAATTATACAATCAAATTGGTCTTGTACAAAGCAGTACAATTGTAGGTACATAGAGAATCTTGCAAAACACTCAATACATGTCCCTGAGGAGATCCTGTACTCAATGCCAGTGCAGAAGATGCTTGTTTATTTATTCTTACTCTTTGAGATCTATTTGTAAGAAAATTTAAAAACCATTTACAGATTCGATCATCAAGGCCTAAAACTTGTGATTTAATCACTAGCTTGGAGGGAACAATAGTATTAAAAGATGAACTGTAATCTATAAAATGCATACATATCATTGTTGTCAGAAGAAAACCTTGTATCTCCAAAATGGTAACTTCACAGGAGAAGGAGAAAAACAACTTTACTTTTAATGTAAGTCAATGGAACCAGACTTTTTTTAAGTCATTTTGGGCCATTTCTTTTGGTCCATTCTTCAAAAAATGTACACACAATGTAAAGGGCAGCAGGCATTTTTAGATTATAGCAAAATCTGAAAAAACGACAAAAACGGAGATGAGTTTTTTTTCCGACAGCAGCGATATATAAGTGTCTCTCAGCTCTAAATGCACATTGACCTCATGCAGTAGCATTAAGGATACTGCATCCTTAATGGAGAATAAACAAACTGCAATGAATCTAACTGTACAGAAATGCTAACTGCTGCAACGAGTCTAACTGTACAGGTATACACTCCCTATAAGAAAGTGCTACAGGAATGCGTTTCTCTGTAAGCAAACTGCAAAACATTTAACTGTACAGGAATACATCTATTGACATGTTTAGATGTTGTGGCTACTGCAACCCCATCTTGCTATCTGATGTACTGGAAAACTTCAGTCATCAGCTTCATGATATGTTCTTAAACCGCAGAACTTTTCTCAGCTTTGTGCTCTTGAGTGTGTGTAGATTCTGTTCTTATCTAAGAACAAATCCCAAATAAGAACACACTGGTGAAGGTCAGAATGTTTGTGAAAAGAAATTTCTTCTTAAGAATGGTTGGTGAATGAGGCCCATTGCCTGCCACAAGCTGTCTAATTTAAATATGGTTGACTAAGTTGTGTATTGTGGTAATTGGGTCCTCACTTGGGGTTCTAATAAATCACAGTTTAAATTACAAATAGCTCTCTCAGTATTCTTGATCCAGGGGTGTATCTCACAATGCTGTATGTCTCACAATGCTGTATGTCTTGCTTACCAGCTAACTTTAATCTTAGTTCAGTCCAAGCCTGATGGCAATGGCAACACCATTGCTTTTGAACTGCTTTTTAAATACTTTACTTTCTACATATTTAGGCAGCATGATTTCTTTTTTCTGCGTTGATGACTCCTCCTCATGCTTCACACAATTCGCTGTTTGACATAAACATCACACTCTCATGTGCACACACAGATATTAATCACAGCCTGAGTGTCCAGACATGGAGTAACAGAGACAGTTGTTACCACTGTTGTAAAACAAGTTAAACGTATGGGTTTTTAAAGCTGAAACTCAAAGTTGAATGTGCTCTGTTAGACAGACCCCAGAATCACTACTACTTGTTGTCCAACTACAAGCCAAAATAAATGGCACCACAAAAAAACAAAACATACCTTTATCTTTAAGCTTTTTCTTACCTTTTTCTGTTCTGTTTTTCAGCTCTAACAGCGTACATTCTTTTTGAGACATGATTTAATTCTTAAATTCCCAGAAGTTATTAGGGGGCCAGTGGTGGCTGCAGGGCCAAAGCAGCTGCTTATGTCGCTTATTAGGTAGAGCCAGCATGGACTAAGAGTTCTTGTGCAAGACTCCTAATTCAGCATTCATCAACCATTGTAAGTTGGTTACCAAACATACAGCATTCCCCCGAAACAGAATAAACTGGGGGGCAATAAATGTTCTTCCGCAACTTGCTTGTAATTATACATTTCTCCCACAGAGGTGTCTAAATCCCCAACATAGATAATGCTGCTTTCTCGAAATGTATTAAAGACTAACCAGGTCTCTTTTGAGCAAAGTTACAGTCTTTGATATTCTATGTTTGAACAAACCAACAAAGAAAACATTCTTTTGAAAAGTTAGATGTCACCGAACTTTTGATCGGTAGCATATTCCAAACAGGCATGACTCTTGAGGGCCTTAACATTCCTTTTGCTCTCTCTTCTAGATAGACTTTAGCAGACACCTGCTCTCATCTGCAATGATGACTGTGATCCCTTCCTGGTTCCCTCTGTTTGTTTTCATCCTTTTCAACAGGTAAGCTCTGCTGTTTGCTCTCCATTTGGCTTCAGCTGCTGTTATTTAAGTATGTGGAATGATTCCAAAAGTGCTTTATTTATTCTCTGTGCTTTTAACCTGGGTTTAAGTGAAGAGGGAGCCTGAACCAGTTGAAATATTTGTTGTGTGCTCTGCACGTTGATTACGTATGCTTTAAGAGAGAGAGAAAGGGTGAGAACGAGAGAGAATATTAAGACAGAGGCAGTGAAAGACAGAGACACACATGAAAAATAAAAGCTATAGTACCCAGTGTGGCTCAGTC
The DNA here is from genome assembly GCF_904425465.1 of Colossoma macropomum. Classification (NCBI taxonomy): domain Eukaryota; kingdom Metazoa; phylum Chordata; class Actinopteri; order Characiformes; family Serrasalmidae; genus Colossoma; species Colossoma macropomum. Next base: position 25,010,412 of record NW_023494791.1, on the reverse strand, counting down.
TGCTGTGTCTAGAAACTCCAGTACAGCAAACTGTCTCCCACAGAGCTGCTCACAAAGTGTGGAAATTGACATGGACTCCGCCAGCCATGCAGGGCAATCCTCATCACCATACGCCCTTCTGCAGCCAGCCAATCACAGCCGGGGGTGCCCTGCAGCACACACGCAGAGAGGATAATGATATAGTTTAGGGAAGGTTCAAACGTGACCATAACCTTTTTATTCTCTGGCAGTGACACAAACTCTGTAGCTGAACTTTGATGTTCTTATAAACATGCATACACACATTGTCACACATATACATTGTGTCAGTAAACTCAAACCCACAAACATTATCACAAAGCATACAAATAACACACACATAGTAAACGATACAAACACATGACAGTCTAACACAACCCCACTTTCCTACAAAGACAAACATAAAGAAGTGGAAACTACTTGTTGTCTTTCATCATCTGCTTACTTGAATCAAAGCACTATACAAGTGAATTGATATTCCAGCAATTTTCAACCTAATCTCCATCTACCACTTCTGTATAGTAGGGAACACAAAACCTGTTCACTCAAAACACACTTGTAAAAGAAATTAATGGGTTTAACACCCAAAAACGTACAAATTGAGAATCATTACTGGCCCAAAAAAAAAAAGTAATTTTACAGAAGTCAACAATGTTCTTAACTTTCAGTGCAAGTTAATGTAAAACAAAAACATTTCAAATCACTTTATACACAGCATATAAGACTGTTAAGAAACAAAAATCAGGAAAAAATGGAGATACATGACTGTATCAATGATGTAATACATGTAGAGTGATGAAATATATAAACAATAAATAAATGAATTGTGTTGCCTTTAAGTAACTGAAGTACTTAAAACTGATTCATGTTTAACTTTTCTTATTTGCATCCATAGATAAACTTTTTTTTCAATTTTATTTAATCAACAATTGCATTTTAAGTTATAATAACATAGCCAGTATATGCCAACTCTATATGAAGGGAAAGGTGTGGTATAATTAACAATGAACTTATTTGAGTGGAGCTGCTGAATTCCTGTGAATGAACATTTGGAATATATATCCACGTAATGCAATTTCACAACAACAACTTTTACACTTAACAATACATTCCAAATATTGTCCTTGTTAATCGATTATATGATACAGATGCAGCAAAATAGGATAAAAAGTTTAGTCTTTTTAGGAAAGCAAATATTTTTCTGTTTCGTTAACAGTTGCTTTTGACATTAAAAGCTGCAGCTATTTTGCACTATTATGCTACCTTGCTTTTAATGCTGACTCCATAACATTAAGCAAGTTAATTGATTGTAGGTGAAAGAGCTTATGAAGCAAATGTGGCGTTAATAACAGTCACATTAGTTTTCACAACAGCCTGAGTGAATGGAAATGCTTTAAGTGAAAACTCATTAAAAGTTAAAGGAAGCCAAAAGGTGCCAATCTAATGTGATTCATGTCCTTTTTTCTTCATCTTCATTCATTTTTTTTCTTTCATCTGAAAAAATTGAAACAATCTCGCTATTATTCTATAAATCTCCCAGCATAAAGAAACAGTGCTGCACTTACACTTAGCTTATGCTGTTAGTGTGTCCTACATTCAGTTTTTGTTGAATATAGTGACCAAATGAAGGAAAGTCTTTCACAGTATTGTATAAATGTGGAGGGTGGTATATAACTTGACATATAAAGAACATTATGTGGTGGCCTTTGTTTCTTACTGCAGATCTCTCTCCTGCTCTCTCTCTCTCTCTCTCTCTCTCTCTATTCATCAACTGTCATCTCTTTCCCAGACTTCTAGCAGCTCACATAAAAAACATTCTGTCTGGCTTAGCCTTACAGTCTACAGTCTATACCTGTCTAGACATTCAAATTCATATTCTACTGACAGAGATCAGATGGACTGAGGTGTAAAGGTAATGTAGTGAAGTTGGCACTAGACTCATTATAAATCTCAGTAGGTGCAGACCAAAGTGTTATTTCTTGGTCAAGCTTTTTTATTGGAATGAGTGACAGAGGAGCTGTCAGAGGTGTTGTTTTTGCACTGCAGGACTCGGAATGCTTTGCTTTGTTTTGTTTGAAGCACTTCACTGTGTTTACCAGATGAACAACAGGGCATAATTGTGTGTGTCCAAATTAAATTTGATTTGAGAGCGCTTGAGCAATAGCTCACAAACACAGTTCTGTCATGTACTGTTAACCTGTGTTTCTGAAGAAAACTTTGTATCTCCATTTTTGTCGTTTTTCAGTTTTTGACATACTTTGAAAAGGCCCGTTGCCTTTTGCATTGTGTGTAAATTTCGTGATGATTGGACCAAAACAAATGGCCAAAAATTACTTTTCTTTTCCTGTAAAGTTATCATTTTGGAGATACGAGGTTTTCTTCTGACAACAGTGATATGCTTTTTATACCTCCAGCTAATTCTGATTTATTTTAATTCAGAAATGACAACTATAGGATATGATTTTTTACATTTTGTTAATGATCTTAATGGTTTAGTCTGAAGTACAAGTGAGTTAAAAGTTGAAAATGGCTTTTGAATTCTGACTTTAAACCAATTCAGTAGAATAATCCATATATGTTTTCTATCTTTCCAGCTAATTCTTATTTTTGAAAAATATAGGACCTGATACTTTTATACATTGTTGCTGTCAGATCTCCACTTTTTGTTAAATTGAAAACACCAGCAGTTCTTTACTCTGTATTAAACAGTCTAACGAGCACTTAAAATAAAATCCTGTTACACTACTTACATTGAAATTATTTTTTTTTCCCCTGTACACTTTTGTGGAGAAACATTGTTTTGTTCCAAATGTGACACTATTTTTTTTGCTCTTGACAGCTACTCATGTTTTTTTTTATTTAAATCCAGTCAAATGTATAAAATTTTCCCCACTCCCGATATAGTTAATCAGCCATGACATGTTCGTTGCCTGAAATTTGCTTCTTCTTTAGGTTTGCACTGGAGCTCTGAGGCTAATGTACTAACAAGTAATAGAAGCTTATTTATTCGTGTTAACATTGTGTAAACTGCATGCTTAAAGGTGCAGCATACAATTCTGATGAATGATGTTGATATTTGAACTCAATGATGAAGTTTTCCTTCAGAAACTCCACCTTTCCAAATTCTTGAATTGCCAAGGCAAATGACAGTGGGCTTGCAAACTTGTTTTTTTAGATCTTTGTAGCCGTAAAACCCTTTGCAAATGTTATACAAATACCATGGTGTTTTAATATCCTGTCTTGTCCTGCCTTGTCATTCCTTATTTCTGTCTGTGTCTGCCTTTGTTTACCTTCCCTTGTGTATCTTGCCATGTGCTTTTGTTGTTGTTTTGGTCTGGGTCTCCTTCCTGGTCCTGCCTCCTTAACATTTGTCCCACCTGTCTCTGGTCTGTGACCCCTCCCTCTCAATAGTCCCAGGTGTATCTTGTTTCCTCTCCATGTATTTATACCCCCTAAGTTTGCTTGGTTCCTTCGTTTGGCATTATCTATGTGACCCTGTTGCTTTTTCATTTGTCTTGTTTTTAGGTTTTTATTTTATTAGTTTGTTTTCACTTGTTCTGTCCTTTCATTTGTTTTATCATGGACATTGCTATTTTAATTACCTCTGCAAATCAGTTTTTGGACTCTGTAAAATGACATTTAAATAAAAGCAACTCGCACTTGCATCCAGCCTCATTGCCTCCATTGTTACAGATGTAATGATAAAGCAAAGAACCACACAGCAAATAATGTAGCTAATGTTAGCTTGGTTATGGGTTAGCAAACTGTTGCTACAGTTGCTAATGCAAAGCTAACCAGTTCTTAGCACAAATGGGACAAAACAATACTGACTTATTGATTCTGTGAAAGAGTAAAAATAGGTTAATGTTACCACCTTAAAGTGGTGCAGCAGTTACATTCAGACGCCTCTCCTTCTTGACACTGTGTGGAGTTCAGTACTAGCCCGTGCCTTTCTCTCTGTCCTGCACATAAGCACAAACACCCCCTCTTGCTGATTGGCTGGATTTGTGTTGTGTGGCTCAGTCCAAGAAACTTTGTTTATTTCCTATTTACAGAGCCAGGGCTGAGTACGAACACCAGATTTTTTCCAGTGCACACACAGAACAGACAGCTAGCAGACTGTGAATAAATATTCACTGAATTTGACAGAAAGTGCATTGGATTATGATCGTATTCTGCACCTTTAGATCATTGCGAATTTGCCTCAAACCATGCAGAGTTGTTAAGTAAACAGACTTGATTATTTGGATTCTGATGCTGTGTGATCTGCTATTATCTATAAAAATGTAGAGATCAATCAGAATTATGCACTGTGGAAATATTTCAGTATTAAAGGCTTTAGGCATTTACAGTGCAACTGTCATTGTTAACTATCTCATATGTTTTGTTTTTATAACAACATTACCAGTATTGCCATGGTTGACTGGTATGTCTTGAAATAATTATAGAATATATAATGCAGTATTGTGCAAATATCAAAGACCACCCTACATTTATTTAATTCCCAGTCAAAACAGAAACTTAGTGCAACTTATCCATTTTTCAGCATCAGGAAAAAAAAGCAGAAAATATCCATTCTTTTGGGGCAACCTGTAGCACTTTCAAAGTTAGAAGTTGGTTGCATTTTCTGCTTCTCATGATGTTGAGGTCTGGACTCTGGAGTGGTCAGTCCATTGTTCTGACAATGCCAGCAGCTTCTTTCTTTAGTTTGCAAATTTTATTCTTTTGTATTTCCTTTTCTCAGTAACAACTTCTTGACAGCCACACGTCTTACAGATGCATAGCATTGAGCTGTTTCTCATAGTGGAAGGATGGACAGAAACAGATCTGAGAACAAGAGTGGAGCTTGATTTTCTCCTCTCTCTCAAAAAAGAAAGCTTTAAGTCTTGTTTATCTGGTGACAGTTTTGGTGGTCTGCTAGGTCTTGCATAGTTGTTTAGAGCACACCAGTTTTGGGAAGTACTTTTTTTTTTCACTTATTTTCCCTTGGTGTTCCCCTTATCTATGTAAATGGATTATCTTATATCCAATCTCTTCAGAAAAAATGAAAAACGTGTACTTTATGGCTGTTTTGACTGGAAATTAAATCAAAGAGGGGTGGTCTCTCACTTTTGAGCAGTACTGTAGCGTAATATGATATCAATATATAAGTTATAAGCTATACTGTGTCAGGCAACTGTGTGATGATTTAGGCATGCAGTTTGGAGGATGCTATGCGTTGGCTCAGCTTTTATTACTGGAGTGCAAACCTAAAGGAGCAAGGAACCAAAGATGCAAAGCATATCTCGGCCAATCTACTTCTGGGGTAAGGGGAAAATTATGTATATTTTTCCACATGAAGTGGTATTGTTAATAGTTATTACCCCAGACTCCTAGGTAAAGAGAGGGAGGAAAATCTGTAGACCCAAATCTGAATAGTGATGAAATATGGTCACTATCTACACAGAAAACAAAGCTCAGAAATATTTCGATGCCTGTAAAGGAGGGGTGCTCTATGATCATAATAGAAACATTCTTTCTGTAGCTGTAGATGTCTGCTATCATGTACAGCAATAGAACTCCATCTTGAAAGGGGCTGCAGGGCTGTGTAGCCCTGGGTAGTGCAAGACGTGATTCAGCATCCATGACCCAGAAGCATATAGAAACAACAGAAGCTTAGCACTTGAAGGCACATAAACAGATCCATCTTGGCCACTTCTGCAGTCTACATGCACCATGCATGACAGTAAGCCACCATATATGACAGTAAAAGTGGGAGACTTGCCTCAGGCCCTCAGCTCGGGGAGAGAGGTGAACTTTTGAGGTCTGATGTCTAATGCATAAAAGCATGCTGAGGGCTTCTGGTGCATCCACATTTGTGTGGTGTGTGGTAGAAAGCAGTAACTTTGAGGTGCATATTGCTTATGTGTGTGTGTCCTTGGACAGTATTTTACTCTCATGTTCCTGTCCCCTCTCCATTCTCACTCCCGTCATATACTATGAAAGAACAAAGCCTGAAAAGAATAAAATGAGTAAAAGCTGGGCGTTTCACTGGCGGCAGTTTGAATGTAGATACTTTTAGAATGCCTTAACTGATGATGCATTCAACACAAAAATCAACCAGTAAACCAAAGATTAACCCTAAACAACGAACACTGCAGGTTGCTATTGTACAGAACATTGGATTAGGGATCAAAAGATGAGTAATTTGTTATAAAACATAGCTTCAGTCAGCTAACTCTGCCATAAATCATAGCAGTACATGGCTGTTGTGTGTAATTTCATACACAGAGCCATGCTGCACCTCCACACTAGTGTTTAATCAAATACAGGAAGCTGTGAGCAGAAAGCTACTGAAGACTTTAGAAAGAAAAGATTGTTCCCCACAGCTTAGAAACCACTATACACAGCCTACTGTCCCTCTTGGGCTCAACCAAAGATGAGGTTCTCTAACAGGAACTGAAATCGTACAAGCTCCTCAAGCTCATGCACTCTGTCTACACCCACACATATACACATATAGACACACAGGCTACGTCTCAATTCAGCTGGCCGAATGTGAGTGGGAAGCCCCAGCGCAGCTGGAGTCTTGGATTAGCCTCTTATTAACACAGTAATGATGCCGAATCTACTGCTTGGGGGATATTCTCGCCAGGCCCAAGCCATTTCATCTATCTGCCTGTCTTGACCCCTGCTTAGTTGTGTAGGAGTCAAACTAAGCCGGAATTAGCAGAACCCTTTCTCCTTGTCATATAAGAACTACAAAAAGCCACAGTCGGCCTTCCAAAAACATCAAAAGACTTTTTCTTTAATGCAGAGGTTTCCCATCTAGACCTCCTGCTGTGTGGAATATCTCACCGCAACATTTGTTCAGAGCCTAAATGGATGTGCAGATGAGATGGGTCTGGTGAGATGCTCACCATATTAATTTAGCGTCATCCCTGCAATGTGCTTATCTGTGTTTGTGAGGTATTGGATTTTGGATTGATTGGATGCTTGTTTTACTTGCTTTCTTTTATTTAGGAACATTGACTGATCCATATTTCTAGCCCTCTTATGTACAGCTTGATTCCCCTGTTCTTTCCAACTAATACATATTTAAAGACCCTAACAGAATTATAGAACACTCTTTTGAATTCTTGACATTTTTCAGACTTAGAGGCTCATTGGTCCCTGCTTTAAACAAAATGTCTTATCATAAAACCAGTTCAAAATGACAGTTTTAAGCAAAGTTCATTTTAAAGATGAGTCCTGCTTCTTTAATATTGTAGCACCCACTTCTATTAAAAGAAGCACTGCTGTTGTTGGCCACAGCCATGCCATACATAAGTGAAGCTTTTTTCTTTCTAAGAACTCGTTCTTTACCCCGCTCACACCTCTCTCTCTCTCTCTCTCTCTCTCTCTCTCTCTCTCTCTCTCTCTCTCTCTCTCTCTCTTTTGCTCTCTCTCTCTCCCTCTCTCCACATCCATACACACCCCCCAGGACAGTTCCTAGCCCCCCTCTGCAGTCAGAGTCCATAGCAAAATGAATCGAGTTGAAGCTGCTGGTTCTGATGGGGTGTCTGGGGTTAACCAAAAGTCAGTTCAGCAGTGGTCCTGATTTCCCACTCCAGCATTGGTAGGTCTGGGGTGCACAATGAGTATGAATTAAGTAAAAAAAAATTTGCCATACCAAGATGTATTCTAAATATATTTTAAAAATATCCTCAATATGTTCAGATCTAAATATTTTGATTAAAAAACTAAATATCTAAGAGTCTAAAATGTAATCCATGTCAAACATAGCTGTAATTGTTTTCTGTTAGAATTCATTTCATAAATCACAGCCGCTGTGGCCGTTACAATGAAATGCAGAAGTGTACTTCAAAGTTGTGTACTTCACCAAGTCACTTCTATGTTGGTGCTACAATTTCAGTCTAATCTCCCACTGTCAAAAATAAATTTACCTATGTCAGACTGAGTGAGATGTTAGCAGTCTCAGTCCAATAACAGTACTACACTATTCTTTTCAAATAGGTGCAACACTGCTAAGCTAATTGGCAATTACTGTGAAGTTTGTGACAGATTGATCCAAAATCTCAGTTCAAAGTTCAAAGACTCCCTTTCTCTGAATTACCCTCAATATGTCAGTAGCTTTTGTATTCCTTCTAACCTTTTGAATTAAGTCAGGGCTATTACCATGGCAGCCTTCCTAAGGGAGTGTTAAAACCACTTGTAAAGGATGCTGACAATTAAACATAGCCTATAAATACATTTTTTAAATGATCAGCTCCACTTTATCAGCTCCATTGTGCACCTATGTTCAGTTTCACCGCTGTTCATGAATTGTCATGAGCCTTTTCAGGACGTTTCAGGAAGCAGAGCCATCAAATAATTTCTATTAGGCATTCCCAAGTTGAAAAAAAGGCATTTTCTGTGTTCAAAAATCACAATACAACTGTTCACAAAAACGCGCAAAAATAGAGCTACTCTAAAAGCAGGCACACAAGATGTAGAAAAAAAGCCTAATCCATAAACTGCAGTGTTTCATAAAACTGATTGCACTGTGTATTTGCGTCTATTTAGGGAGAGCCACTTCAGTCCATGCTGCAAACTTTTTCCAATAAAGTGACCCAACCTCAACCACTGATGCACAGCTTTGGGAGTGAGTTTGGTCCCTAATTAATTTTTCAGTCTCCTCCTATCACTCATTTTGGGTTGCTTTGGGGCCGTAGTGATTCTGTTTTGCTTTTGGAGCGGTGTCATGCTGATTAATGAGCTTGTTTATATACCTCATCCTGTGTAGCACAAAGAAAACAAGGTAATTTTCGATTGAGTTGATTTTCTGGATGGTTAAGAATAATCTGCCCCAACAGATAACAGACATAAACAAAAAACATGTAAGGAGATTTGTGCTTTGACATAGACTCTGATTATAATTGGGTTTTAGTGCACTCATGGTGATACTCAGCGATGTGATGGATTCTAGCTGGGCAAGAAGCATGCATGACTGAACTGTGTTAACTATCTAAAAAATATGCTCTCTCTCTCTCTCTCTCTCTCTCTCTCTCTCTCTCTCTCTTTCTCTCTCTGCTGTTACACATTCTCCTGCAAATTTCAAAGTGAGAGAATCTTCTGTGAAGAGGATTTCAATTCGTTTAGTAGTTCAGTATGGCTGGATAAGAGAACCCCTCCCCCTACCACTACCCCTCTCTCTTCTTTTCAGACATGATAAATCTCACTTTTTAGCCTATACACTTTCAGGATAAACGCAAAACACAAAATACCAATTTGCTTTTCTCTTCTCAGCACCAATATGCACTTCTCATTTGCTCATTAGTGCCACTAAAGAAACCAATTGGTTGAATACAGCAGTGGTTTCCTGTAAAGTGACATACTATAATTGTCTGCCACTTTGACACTCTGCCAAGCTAAGCTGAAAGCCAGAGGGCAGAAAACATGCCAATTGAATGCTTGACCTCTTCATGTGGATGCTCATATTAGCCTCCATACCATTCAGAGCAACAATGTAAAGAGTGCGCCTGAGTGAGTGCCTTCCCCATCTCCAGTAATGCATACAGCCTTTTTATTGTTTCTGATGCAGACAGGCTCTGAGGATAAGCAGGGCATTCTTGTTATTGGGGTTCTTGTAATTGTTTTTCAGTGGAATGCCTATGGACATCAGCTGGTTTGTATGTTCACTAGTGTGAAAAAACAATATCTTTCTTTTATTAACGCTGAATTTACGAGGAAATTCTTGCCCAGTTCTGTGACATACATTTTACTGACTGCTTGCATCAGAGGGATAAATATAGCCAAATGTCTTGTGATTTCATGACAATTTATGATGTATTTTTATAGGCTGCTTTTATTACTGTGCCTTTACAAATTTTATATATATATTTATATATATATATATATATTTATATATATAATATATATGCCAAGACAAATCCATTCCACTGAGGCATAGACTCCACAAGACCTCTGAAGGTGCCCTGTGGTATCTGGCACCATAACATAAGTAGCAGATCCTTTAAGTCCTGTACGTTGTGAGGTGGAACTGCTGTGGATCAAATCTGATGTTTCAATAGAACAATCAGTCAGATTGAGATCTGGGGAATTTGGAAGCCAGGGCAACACTTTGAACTTTTCGTCATGTTCCTCAAACCATTCCGAGACAGTCTGTGCAGTGTGGCAGGGTGCATTGCCGTCAGGGAATACCATTGTCATTACGTGCGTTTCTGGTCCACAACGATGTTTAGGTAGGTGACGTGTCAAATGGACATCCATATGAATGTCCGGACCCAAGAACATTGCCCAGAGCATCACACACCCTCCACTGGATTGTGTGCCCTTTGTGGGTGCTTTCAATGGTGGAGAGGTCTGCAGGGGCACTCTGCAGCTACATAATCTCATATATAGCAGGGTGCACTGTGTGTTGTAGCACATTCCTCCTATAACAATCATTTAAAAATTCTTTGACTTGTACCATAGTAACCTTTCTGTCTGTTTGGACCAGACAGGATAGACATTGTTGTTCTCGTGCATTAACGGGCCTTGGGTGCCCAACAACCTGTTTCTGGTTTATAGTTTGTCCCTCCTCAGTAATTACTCAGTAGTCATAATGTTTTGGCTCATCAGGGTATGTAAATGAGTTGGTTTTTGTGACATCACAAAAATTGAATTCCAATTTGGCTGTTTTTGCATCTTATTTTTTCTTGTATACACCATATGGACTGGATGGAGAATTATATATTTCAGTTATGTTATGATATGGGCCCTTTAACCAATACTGTACTGGATTTTAAGACCCAAATGAAGTCAAATACAAGCCAAAAAGATTTTAAATGGTAAATTAAGTATGGGTCTGGAATTTGGCTCAAGGTTTTTCAGTGCCTGCAAAGCAGTTTTATTTGTATTCTACCTGTCTCTCAGTGTCCTTAGGGTAGCACCTGGAGGACAGGTGTTACAGCTGGTGACATGTTTTTGTTATGAGTGAAAACTTTTGGTTTTGGAGACTTCTCTGACCACCTCGCTCTCTAGGAGAGACATCCACAGCTGAACCCAGACATAAAGTCATAACATACATTCATTACTGTCTTCATTCTGCTTGCATGATTTTTTTTTCATGCTCACGAGCAGCAGATCACTTGTGGCTTCTTCTTGAGTTATCTAGCTGGCTATCTTTGACAGGCTAAGTAGAGTGTAGCTGGCTCTTTAGCGTCCTACACAAAATGTGCTGCTGACATTAAATCACCACCCACATGCTGAGCAGAGAACACAAGGAATAGTTCTCCCATATAGCAGCAGTTAAAGACACTCCTACGTTTCTACCATTGATGCAAAATGATGAAGATAAGTGCTTAGCAGTGTCCATTTGGCAGTTTGAGACTTTGTTGCCTTACAAACTTTAGCTTAACTTATTAGCTTCTTCTACAACTTTTTTAAAATGCCTCACTGTTGTGGTAAATTATTAAATACTGACACTGGAAAAAAGTCTGGAATGCACAGCAGCATGTGTTTATGACAGCTGGTAGAACAAAAAACACAAAAACACATCTACTGTTTTCACTCTAGTCACATTTAACCTGACAATCAGTATTTTTTAGCTTTTCTTCTTTTCTCTTTTGAATGAAGACAATTTTGTCATTAAATGTCAGTGATAATGATACTGGCCCATAGGTTAGCATTTGAAAGCCAACAAAAACACAAGCTTCTTGTGAATAATCACAAGCCTGATGTTCTAATATAATATTAGTTGCATAATATGTGTGTGTCACTTTGGATAGCATATGCTCAGATGTGAAAATACATGATGATATTGCACTGTGACACTGTATTTTATGTCCCTTCCACCCATGAGGCGTGAAAGCAATAGCATTGCCACTGCACTGCTGGATCCACTAATCTGACTTTGAATTCTTAGCCATCAATCTTTTAAATAGTTTAATCTGAAAGCAAACCAGCGAAATGGTGTTTCGTATTGGATGACACTGCTAGACATTCTGAGGCACAATCATTCAGATTACCTGCTGCTAACACATTGCATGGATTTTAAATTGCAGTCCCCAATTAACACCCTGACTACGCTCTCAGGAGACTGGAATGCTTGACTACCGTAGACAGTAATCCTCAGTAATCTGCATTGCTGCGCTATGAAATAGGCAAGAGTTTGGGATGTATATTAAAGGATGGGAATATAAATTTTGGGAAGGTATTTGGAAAAATTATTTTTGGGAAAATGTTTGTGAAGATGTATACACACACACACACACACACTCTTGTTATTTATATATATATATATATACATATATATATATATATATATATATATATATATAAGAAGCAATAGATGGGGCTAAGGATGATGACAGAATGTCACAAGCCTTTCCTTCAACACTACATGGTTCCACAATCTGACATGCTGAGAGAACTTTATACAGAGGTAACATTGTATCTATACGGCTCCAGACCACGTGTATCTATACGGCTCCAAGTCTGTACTGAAAACCTCACTGCTGGAGTCATACCCTCATGCTTTAATGACAGCGTGCATTCAAGCTGGCATGGAATCTATAAGTATGTGCCAAAGCCTCTGATCTGTAGATCAAATCCGAGTTGTCTGAACATGGAAGGAATAAGACTAAAAAAATCTGACCTGATGGTCAATTTCATTTGAATCATGACCTAGAAATAGTGCAGAATTTTGAATGGTCCTCTTTTATTTTAATTGTCATAACTTTTCTTTATTTTAAATTTGTCAAGATTCTTAAACTTTCTTTTATGTCTTGGTTTACAAGAAAAAAAGTTTTCAGTGTGGTCTCAGACTTTTAGAGAGCCTGTAAACGACAACAACTGCTGGTGCATTTTATCTATTTTTAGCTGTTTACAAACCTCAGAAAAACTGCATATAATGTATCTTGAAAATGTATACATGTAATCTTTTTACCTGCGTCATTCCCCGTACCTTTAACAGTGAATTCCAAAGTTGCTGCATAAACAGTGATGTCTTTTGGTGATTTTAAAATTGCACAGCTATTAGCCATTTTCTTCCTCAATCCAAACGTTTAACACACATATACAGTACTGGTGCTGCCCAGCATTACTTGCATGAAAAAGGCTTCACCACTGTTTATTTAGCAGATAAATATGCTAATTGCAAGGTATATATAGCTTCAGTGAATGGGTGTTTTATGTAATACAATTATAATATTTAATTTCAAAGCTGTTGCCCTCAAATTGTATTAGGTGGCCTGAAAGCACACTTGGTGAGCATGTGTGTGCTATATTTGGGTGATATGTATTATGGTTTTGATTGCATGACTTAATGTGTTAACGAAGTGTGTTAAAGTGCCGTGTAGATGATTTACATAGTCTTTCACAGTAAATGGGTTTGCATAGTTATCAGTTTGCACAGTTGGTTGGTTTGTTTGTATTAAACAAATCAGCTGGTTTAGAGCCAAGTACTCATTCAGCACGTTTAACAAGCAATCTGTCATTTCACAGTGAGTTAGATACACACATAGAAAATTATTTCTTTTATTATATTATTTATCTTTATTAGCATTATATGAAGCTTTGTTTAAGTTATGGTAGATGATATGGATGATGTGTTAATGTACACCAATAGACATTGTAAAAGTATATATATTTCTATTATCACTTAATGTGTTTTATAGAATTGTTATGTTATATATTTAATTGTTAAAGGTAAACACTCACCAAAGTTAACCATTGCTGCATCTGTTGTAAACATGTAAGCATAATAAACATAATAGTCTCCAGAGTGAGATTTTCCTAGTCTAGGAAACCACCCTTCTGATGACATGTCTTGAAGATGGAAGGAAAACCACTTTTGTAAAACCACAACTGCTCTGGGGGGCATACCTTGGGGCGAGCTGTTTTCTTTTCCTCATTAGCTGGCAATTACAGACAGATGGCTAATAGTAACTGCAAGAAAATAGGAAATATCTTCTTGTAAGCCGTAATTAGGATCAATATGTAAGGTACATTTTTCAGAAAAGTGACCAACATTAAATATTAAAGAAAGTAACTTCTGAATATACTTTTTTTAACAAATTATTGTTACTTTTTTACTTGTCCATAATTGTTATGTACCTTCTCCTTTAATTTGTTTCTTTCTCATCCTTCCATTTTTTCATGAACTGCTATTACTGTTCCATAAACTGATTTATATGTTAGCCCATAGTCTGTGTGTTTGCATACCTGTTTCATTTCAGGAAGCCGGAGTCACTTTGGGTAATGTTAGTGTTAACCTAGCGGGCAGTTAAGTCTATGGCTAAACTTCAGCTGTTCTGAGGTCAGCTGAGAACCAGTTACTGCTGGTTGTCTCGTCACTGGTTCCACATTAAATCTTATAAAACTCTTCAAAAACTATCAAGGACCTCACTGAGTGTGTTTACATGCACTTAATAATCAGATAACTGCAGAAAATCAGATTTTGTCAGTAATCCAGTTAACGTGTTTATATGCACTTGAGTGATCAGATAATAGGGAAACTCCGGTTCTACATGAGTCAGACAATAATCGGATTTCTGCATTACAATCGACCAATAAACTCACAGAATAAGACATGATGTAAGTGTAATGTAAAACTCAAACTTCATGCTGCAGCTTTTTTTTAAAAAAAAAAAACATTGTACCATTTTACCTGAAAATATGAACATACATCATCTAGAGGATGAACAACATTCAAATCCTTCATTTCACCAAGCATGTACTTGGTTTCAGCGTCGCTATCTGTTTTCAGACATGTGCAGACTGAAATATCTGAAAGAAATCTAATCTGAAAGTTAGAGTTTAAGTGCACTGAGAAATCTGATTTCTGTGCTAAAATCCAGCTCGTTTTATCTAATTTCTTAATTGGATGTCCAGACCTTACTCTGATCTAAGAAATCGTAGTGTGCTGTTTACATGACCATTTCAATAATCAGATAACTGCAGAAGTCAGGTTATGATAGGATTATTGAGTGCATGTAAACGCACTCACTGTCATGTCAGTTACAGATATGACGGCACTAATAACGAACTGTAGGCTTGAGGCAATGATGGAGAGTAATTGTTACTAAGCAGTGATTGGAGGGCTGAGAAAATAAGATGGACCTTAGAGAGTGTAAAGATTTTGATTTGCCATAATACAGAGACAGCACTCACAGAAAGCAAACCAAATTTCAGTGTCTTTGAAAATGTGGCTTAATAAACATTCCATCCTCATCTGATTGGAGTAGGCTTGTAATAGCCTGATGAAGAGGACAAGTTAAATGCTAAAGTTAGAAAGGTAGTTATCTGGCTGTCTAGATATCAAAGCTCAAATTTATTCTTTTTCGTTGGCTGTGTGGAAGTTTTTGGGCTGTGTTGAATAAAGATAGAATTGTCGTTTTCTTTACAATCTGCTTTGTTGATTATGATAAAGCTTTCAAATCTTGTTCTGCATCGTATTAACAGTTCCTTCAGTATCCGCTAAAGATTTTTTGCAAAATTCTACATATCTTTCTGGGAAAACAGTGAAAACAACAGCTTTGTGTGTTTAGCAGACACTCATTCCGAGAAATAAGAATGGTAGAAGGCTGTAGTATTAACCTTTCTTGTTAAGGGACTTGCCTGGACAGGGAATCATATTCTGGTCTACTGTAAACAGGGTGAGTGTGTTATACCATAAAAAAATACATCTCCATTTTTTGCTTTTTATTTCTTGACATAACTTGAATTTAGCAGCTGTCCTTCATATTGTGTGAAAATGTGATGAATGGACCAATAGACATGCTCCAAAATCGCTTGGAATACAACCTGTTTACATCACTTACATTAAAAATGATCTAATTCTCTAATTTAATTCTGAGTTTGACAAAAAAGAAAATCTACCTTATATAACAACTGACACTATTGTTAGGTACCACCATGTTGTATTTACCATCCTCTAGATCAGTGACGAGGCTTGTGATCAGGAATTCTTGCAGAGATTCCTAGTGGTTGTATGACAGATTTGTGGAATGCATGCTGGGTGTGAGTGAGAAAACATGAACATGAAAACATGAAAATGATAAAAAATTATGTATTCTGTCAAACTGATTAGGCTGAATGATACAATGTTGCACCACAGAACATTTTGAAACGTTTTTTTGTAATTAGTTTAAATGAGTGAAACTAAACTACAGAATTCTCAGTCATGATCAAATACACTTGAGAAAGCATTGTGAGACCACATGGCTGCAGAGAATGAGAATTGCCCAGCCTGTTGTTCCTCAAGACGGCTGAATGGTGAGTGAATGTATGTAGAAACGGTTTCTAACCAGCCCATGCAGAGACCCACAGAGGGGCAGATGCTCCATGTTAAGAAATGGCGCATGGTATTAAAATGTAAAACTACAGCCCAACTAGATCGGCATATTATTTACTGCACAATTATATGTAATGTACAGTTGTACAATTTCAAAATGTCATCAACCTGGAAAATTTTTATAATGATACTATCATTATATTATATTACATTATGATACTATAACAGTGCAGGTCTGATTCTCACTATAGCAGTTGATAACTAATAAAATAAAATATGGTAATGGACACAGTGAACACAGGTTAAATGAGTCAGGCCTGCTGTCACAAGACATAACAAATCAGTTTTGTGGATGAGATAGGGTGTCAAGTAGTAACTCATAGCAAGGCTTCAGCATGCTTTAGGAGGCCTTCCGTTTGTCAGGCTATTGGAGCTTCAAATATAAATTATAACAGTGGGAAACAGACCTGCAACTTGACCAATAACAGATAGTAGTGGTTGCTAAGCAGTGATTGAAGGGCCAAGAAAATAAAGTGGTTTATGGACACATTTAAGTGCAATTTTTGCCTAAAGTGTTAGTAATTGATAAAATATCATAGGCATGCAAAACAATTCAAAACATAAAAAAGGGCTCTACATCAAGGGATAAAGAGGCAGGTGCCCCCTGTAGTTCCTAAATGGTTTTTGGCTTGAATGTACAGTTGTAGAAAAGGGAGACAAATGTGGGAAAAAAGAATTTATATCTCAAAATAGAAGAAACACTTTTGGCATATGAGTATTTTTCACCAGCAGATTTATTCTCATCCTCAGATCCTGCTGAATCAGGATAAATGTAGACACCATCCATCCATCTATCCATCCAACCATCCATCCATCCATCCATGCACAACTCAGCTCCCATTTAGCAATGACGTAGAGTTAAACCTCAGGGAGGAGCTGAAGGAACTGAGGGTGGCGCGGAGCTAAGAAGGAAAACAAGAAAGAAAAAGACATGAGAGAGAAGGAGGAGGAAGGATAAGAGAGAGAGATAGAAAGAGACATGGGCAATGAGATACTGAGGCAGAAAGAGAAAAAGAAAGATTAGGTGATTACTGTCTGTCATGGAACATTTTAGGCAGGGTGGGGAGCAGATTTAAATTAAGAAGGCAATCTGGTGAGAGCGGCAGTAGATAAAATTTCTCTGCTGGAGTGTTCAGCTCAGTCCGTACTGTACTAAATGAATCTTTTCTGATGTGCTCGCTTTGATGCTGCCTCTGTTAAACCGAGGAGGGAGAAAAAGACGGACAGATTGCAGAAAAGGAAAGCACAACAAAGGATAAAACAGAAGAAAGCAACTGAAATCTTAGCGCTTTTCCTTCTGTTTCTTTTTATATCCCTGCTGTTGACCTTCAAGCTCAAGACTGTTTATTTATAGTCTCAGACTGAACATGGATGTGCACTTGGAGCTTTGTTTTGGATGCTTCTTCATTGGTATGCGAGAGTACACAGTAACATTACATTACATTGTTTCCAGCTCATGGGTCCAAACAAATGTATACTAGGCCATACATTTAAATGAGCTCCCAAAAAAGACAACTCTTCGCACAAACATCCTCAGCTTTCACGCCGAAGTCTCAGAGATTACTGTGATCTCCATACAGCCTGTCAGCAAAAGAGAGAGCGACTTTTGGGTCTGACCCGGAGGCATGCTATTCCCAATGCAGAGAGAGTGAGTGAATAAGGAGAGAGAGCAGTTCAGAGGATAGAGCGCAGTGTGGAGGCTGAGGTGAGGACACTGAGCAGGGTCATTAAAAGCATTCCACCGAGTGCGGCTTCGGAGCTGTGCTTCTGTGTGGTTCTACTATGGCCATGAGTCAGGCCTGCTTAAAGATTTCCACAGAGCTTAAAACCCTTTCATTATGAGGTGAAAAAAGAAGTGCTGGGAAAATGCAGCCTGTGTTATTTGTGCTGTGGCTGTAGAGCCTGTGTAAAATATAGTTCAAATAAAGAACCTCTTGATAAAATCCTAGCTTAAGATTAATAACTATTATTAAATTAGTAATCTTAAGTATTAGATCAATAACTATGATCAATTACTTAATACCTACTGTGAAACTAATATGTAAATTATTTGCAAATAATTCGAAGTATGTGCCTGCATATGAGCCCTTGCAGTTTAAGTGGTTAAACACAGAGTGGAGTTCAGACATACTATAGAATGTATTATTGGTAAATGCCCTTGTAAATGCAAAGGCTATCCAAAGCTACACTTTACAAGAGCAGATCAGGTCTTCAATCTGTTATTATGTTATGAGGAGTGATATTGGATCATAAAACTCTGAGGACTTCTTGCCAGCTTCTTCATCTTGTGGTCTTTCTGGCAAACTTCAAATTTCTTTCCATTTAATGCAAACATATAAACCTTAACATAAGATGGTTTAGAAACAAAAGCTATATCATTTTTTGAAAACAGGTACTTCAAGAGTTCTTTAGTAAATTGTTATTTTTATGTGTAGCGTCATAGTTATGCTAAAGTTACCTCCATAAGGTTTTAATCATCTAGTTGTTAGATTTTCTATTGCATCAGTTATTATTATTTTAATAATTATTATTATTATTATTGTTATTATTATTGTGGTTGTTTTGTTGTTGTTGTAATTTTATGAAGTAGTGTAAAGAAAGTAACATAATATGATAAAAAAGAAAAATCCATTTAGATCATTTAGATTCGGGATCTTTATGGAACCTTAAGGCTATATGGCAAGGGTCTCCATGTCCAGTCCTGGTGGTCTGCCATCTTGGAGAGTTTAGTTTCAACACACAGCATTACAATCTAATATTGAGATGTTTCTGAAAAACTTGATCAACTAAATCACCAGGACTAAATTTGGGCATTCTTATATTATGGAGAACCTGTATTATATTAAAGCAATAAGCCATGAGAGCAGAGTCAACAACATAAAACATGATAAAATACTCACATTTTCACTAAATGATTCAAGTTAGACTTGAATAATAATATTCACCAAAAGGTCTTCCAGAAATACATTGAATTGTTTAGAGTAGGCCTGTGCTATTGTTGCCAAGCAGCTATGAACTGATGAAGGAGGGCAAGAACTATTAGCCACCCAACTTTGTATATTGTAGTAATTTCATGAACTCTTAAGGATCTTTTGTCATTTAATATTTAAAATACCATTATATAGCTGAGTTTAATGCAAAAGCATTCGCCTTATCTGTTGTTTTTATGCACCAAATTTCCACTGCTGTGGCAAAGCTAAGTACCAGTAGCTCCTCAATGTGTTTTTGCATGTTGTGTTAGCAGCAAGCTAATGGTACCACACCTTTGTTTCCCCCCAAGGTTTAATACAACTTAAGGTATATGTAACCAAAAACACAGGCATATGAAGCATGTAAGACTTTCCAGTAAAGCATTCTTTTACTTTTTATTCTACAGGTTGACAGTAAATCATTCAGTAAATACCTTTCATTCACTATTATACTACACTGAATATTAATGGAATGGTGGTTTAGCCTGTTCACTATCTTTTAGTCTGTTTCGGCTGCTACCTTTTAGCCTTGTTGTTACATAAAAGTCAGTCCCTCAATTTAAACAAAACCAGGTTCTTATTTCATCTATCAATACAATTGGTGGTCCATGCAAGCAGCATAACAGTCCATTCATTGCACAATGGTTTTAGGGACTTGGCCCATTATTACAGAAATCAGTTGTTGTGAGGCAGTTGTGCATATATTTTACATCAGCTTTGAATGCAACTCAGCTAAGCTGATTTTAGGGCTGGAACTGTCCATTAATGAAGTTCTTAAAAGAAACTTTTAAGAACCTTTTTTGCTAAGAGTGTGAATTATTTGCCAGTTAAGCAGTCATAATCCTAGCAAAGCTGTTTGCTTTGTCAGCCATTGGACATCACAATGCTGCCAATATGATTCTTCCAGTGAGAATGAGTGACAGCTGACAGCATCAGACAGGAATTCCCCATCTCACACATGACTCATTCTGATGCAGCCCCACTTCAGTAATTCTGAACTATGGATTTGAGTCATATTGTGTGTGTGTGTATGTGTGTATTTATGATAAACCCTTGACAGCATGTTATAGATACAAGTATCTTGTCATCAATATTGCATATTTGATCACATCCCAGATGGTCACGCACAACAGTGTGGGATGCGTAAGGGTTGACTGTGCGGTGTAGAAGCTGTCATTATGTCACTGCTGACACATGACTCTCATAAGCCCTCTGGCTTCCCTTTCATCATACGGAGCAGAGAAAAAGAGAGAGAAGTAGAAAGGGATCAGCAAAGAGAGAGAGTACAAATCCAGCAAGAACGTGAAAGACCGAGTTGCTGCTTTGTCAGGCCTGTGTTTCTCTGGGAGATGGCGTCCTCACCGCAGGGTGGAGGTCAAATACATTAAACCATCTGGAAATCCATCCTGCCCTTCCAAATCAGTTCCCACAACAGCCATCAACACCCCCACATCAGCCAGTTCAGTCTTGTCAGCTCAAGTTTCTGAGCTTTGAGAATTTTCTGACATCATTACGTGACTTCAGTCTGACCTCCAGGTACACTACATGGCCAAAAGTATGCGGACACCTGACCATCACATATATGCTTGTTGAATATCCCATTCCACAAACATGGGCATTAATATGGCCTCCACTCTTGTGAGAAGGCTTTCCATAAGATGTTGGAGTGTGTCTCTGGAAATTTATGGCCATTCAGATGAAAGAGCAAGATCTGAGGTCAGGCACTGATGTTGGACTAGAAGGTCTGGCTCACAATTGATGTTCCAGTTCATCCCAGACGTGGGGATTGAGGTCAGGGTTCTGCCATGCCAGTGTTGTCAAATCATGTCTTCATGGTCCTTGCTTTGTGTACAGATCATCAGTCATGCTGGAACAGGAAAGGACCTTCCCTAAACTGTTCCCACGAAGCTGGAAGCATATAATTGTCTAAAATGTCTTTGTGTGCTGTAGCATTAACATTATCCCTTCACTGGAACTAAAGGGCCAAACCCAAACCCTGAAAAACAGCCACAGACAATTATCCCTCTTCCTCGTAATTTTACTGTTGGGACTAATGCATTCTTATAGGTTGCACCCACATGACATCTGCCAAACCCAGATTCAACAGTCAGACCAAATAGTGAAGCAGGATTCATCACTCCAGAGAACATGTTTCCACTGATAAAGAGTCCAGTGGTGGCTTGGCATTGCGCATGGTGATCTAAGACTTGTGTGTGGCTGCTCAGCCATAGAAACCCATTTCATGAAGCTACCGATGCCGAGTTCTTGTGATGATATTGCTTCCAGAGGCAGTTTGGAATTGAGAGTGAGTGATGCAATGGAGGATAGGAGATTTTTATGCACTATGAGCTTCAACATTCAGAGGCCTCTCTCTGTGACTTTGCTTGGTCTACTGCTTCATGGCTGATCTGTTGTTGCTCCTAGATACTTTAATTTCCTAATAATAGCACTTACGGTTGACTGGGGCAGATGTAGCAGGGCAGAAATTCTGCAAACCGACAAAGGTGGCATCCTATGACAGTGCCAGTCACATTCTACTGTCATAATTTGTCTATGGAAATTACTACTATTACTACACCATATATACCCTTGTTAGCAATGGACTTGGCTATATAGTGTATCTCTTTCTCTGCTCTATCTGTGAGCAGCTCCACAGTAAAAAGTGAAGAAGTTACAATGTATTTCTCAGTAGTAGTCCATTATATCTGTGGAAATTGGGGAGATGAGATGATCTCATCATCGTTAATCTGTGTCAGAGTGTCTATTACAAACTGACACATTTATACTTACACCTTTTTTTCCTCTTACCTTTTTTTCTCCTTTTTTATATGCTTTCTCTCTTTCACTCTGTCATTTTCAACCTCCCTCCCTGCATAAAATCAATTCGACCTGAGCTTTCCTGGGAAGCAGTCATCTTTTGTATGTGAGGAAAAGTGATGCAATGTTCAAACCTAGATGTCACACACTGTCAGGCTGGAGGAACGCTTTCAAGGTGTGTGTGGGTGTGTGTGTACATGTGAATGGGTTGTGGGTCATGGTAGGTGACCCAGATTTATAACTGAGCATTCTTGAAGCAACACTGTGTCAAAAGCAGGGCTGGAGAGAGGGACCTTGGCATACCGCATGAAAATGACATTACACTGGAGTGACACATATATGTGCACACGTGTGTGTAAAAACTGAACAGTGTTTCTCTCTCATGTATAAGAAGTAGCTGGATCTATTTAAGCGTTCCAGAGTCAAAGCCCCAAATGCCCCTCAGGAGGCTCCTCTATGCTGTGGAGGTGGAGGGTATAGAGCACAGATCATGTTTTCTTTAGCCCAAAACACTCAGCCAGGAGTGGGAGGCAGATGAGAATATTTCTGAGCATTTATAAAAACATGAGCCTTGTCCAGGAATTAATCTAGAAACAATAGAATGTAAAACACCAAGAAAGAACAATTTGGACATAAATAAACAGGAAATGAAAGAGAATCTTTTGCATTGCTGTGAGAAGAAAATCCTTGTTTTTGTTGTTTTACTTTCTTTACACCATGAAAACATTGCATGAACATTTCATGTTGAATGAAACAACTGAAATTTTGAAAAAGCAAAGCTTATTCTATGTTTGGAGTGTTATGGATTGTTTTTCTTCTGTCATATATTATCATATCATGTAATGTTTTCTCACCACAGACAAGATATATGTGCATAAATATGTATAACAGAATCTTATTTACTAGTTAATAATACCACTATTAGCTACCCAGAGGCAATGGAGCATCCAGAGACTCACACTTTCGCTTTAACACAAGCTTGTGGCAAGCAGCCTTCTACAGCTTTCGTTTGTGTTATGAAATTACAGTTTGGCCACTGTCCTACTTTATATTCCTACCCAGCATTAGGCCAGCGGATGGTGTGATGATGCAACCTTGCATAACAGCATTTTTTTTAAAATCTCTTTATGGTCAAATACATTGTCATTTAATCACCTACTATAGAAGAAATGGGTATTAAGTGAGTGAATGCAAGCTTTGATGTCATTCATGGTTTTAAAATCCCAGAGATGCACCAGAGGACGTCAGATATAAGACTAAAATCTCCAATTAACAATGAAGCTCTCGCATAGGGGAAACTATTGTGACGGCCAGAGGGGCAGAGTTGCTGTTGCACCACTCTTAATTAGTGATTTAATTTGATTATGCCTCCCCGTTGTTAGGCAGCCATATTTGGCTATTTAAGGACGGAGTAGAGACAGTTTAAAAACAAGCTCCATAACCACAGGAGACAAACCAGGCTGGAAAGCAGGGACTGTCTTACTTATAAACTCAGAAGGGTACTTTATAGGCATCATAGAATCAGAAGGTTCATTTAAATGTATTTCTGTTTCTGTACTGTTGTTTATGTCTATGGTGTATCTTCTGGCCATCACCAGGCAGTGTACAGTAGAATAACTATGCAATGATGTATAAAAAGACCTGAAAGAAAACCAGGGCTTTAATTGTTTGGTACTAGAGAAAGTGACAGCAAACACAAACATTCATGTCGGCAGTTGTTTTAAGATATTTTGAAAATGATCTGGTAAAACCAAATCTGGGACATTCCAGAACAGTGTGAGTGTGGGAACAATATTCCAGAACAGTGTGAGTGTGGGAACAATATTCCAGAACAGTGTGAATGTAGGAACAATATTCCAGAACAGTGTGAGTGTAGGGAACAATATTCCAGAACAGTGTGAATGTGGGAACAATATTCCAGAACAGTGTGAATGGGAGAATAACATTCTAGAACAGTGTGAATGTGGGACAATGTTCTAGAACAGTATGAATGGGGGAATAACATTCTAGAACATTGTGAAGGGCAGAATGACATTCTACAACCTGTGTGAATGGGGGAATAACATTCTAGAACAGTGTAAATGTAGGAATAACATTCCATAACATTCCAGATTCTGACAGTGTGAATGGAATAACATTTTAGACCTATGTGAATGAGATAATAACATTCTAGAACTGTGAATGTGGGACAACGTTCTACAACAGTGTGAATGTGGGAATAGTATTGTAGAACAGTGTGTATGTGGGAATAACAATCTAGAACAGTGTGAATGCAAGAATAACATTCTAGAACAGTGTAAATGTGGGATAAAGTTCTAGAACACTGTAAAAGGGGGGAATAACCTCAAACTCCTGTCTACCATACATATTAAATAATCAGCCAAGACATGAAATTCTAGTACCTGACAGAAATACTGCACATTGCTGAAATAACATTACTGTCGTGTGTTTATAGTTGGCTCAAAAATATAGCTACAGTTATAAGGGAAAGAAAGGAGGTGGATGTCAACATGCTGATGGAAAAATCCCAGGTCTTCGCACTGCCTGGATCAAAGTAATCCAATTATGAAAATACATTTTTTTGTGCATTTTTCTCTCTCTCTCTTTTGAGAGCTTTAATCTCCTGCTCTGTGTTACTGGAGAGAGTAAGTGATTTAGGCTGCAGCACAGCCCTCATCATGACTGCACTGCTTCACCAATGTGGCGTAGTGCAGTAAGAGCTGGAACCCCCATCTATCAGATCAGGGTAAATACTGCCAGATAGAAGAAAGTGAAACAGATTCAGTTTCCCTCTCCCTTTTTCTCTCATTCTCTCTCTCTCTCTCTCTCTCTCTGCTGGCAGGATCTTTGAGAACTCGCTGCTGAGTGCTGAGGTGAAGGAGGGAGAGATTCTGCCTCCCACCATCCAGAAGCTGATGAAAGGATACAACAAGTACCTCAGGCCTTTCTTTGACAGTAAGAAAACTCTGCAAGCAAGTGCATACACAACACACACTCAGGCACACACACACACACACACAGGCACACACAACACACTCACATCTTTCTCTCACACATATTTGCTTCATAGATGTGACAAATTAACATTTGTATTATTAAAGCATTGTAACCAGTAAAACATGCACATATAATAGTACAGAAAATATTAACCATTAAATTACATACATAGTGCATGGGTGAAAATAGATACATTTACAGATGCATATCTCACGGCAGTGGTAGCTGATGATCTCTCCCCCAGTAGGACTGTCAAACTTTTACTAAATTTTCATGTTCTAATATTTTGGAATTGCTCATGCATTTATCAAAATTTCCCTCATGCACACATACACACAGATACACACATACATATATGGTGATAAATCAATTTTTAAAACAAGTATGTAGTGCAATTTCCAAATCAAGCGAGGTCTCTCTCGTTTATACAGTTTATGTCCAAAAGTTGGTAGTAGACACCTGCTCGTCTGAACTGTTTCTTCATGAAATCGAGCAGGGAGGGCAGGGGGGGTTGCCTCTACTCTTCTGAGAAAACTTGACACTAGATGGTGGAACATTGCTGTGAAGATTTGATTGCATTCAGCCACAAGAGCATTAGTGAGGTCAGGTAATGATGTTGGATTGTTAGTTCTGGATCACAAATGCCACTCCAGTTCATTCCAAAGGTGCTGGATGGTGCCCCATCACTCCACAATTCTGCTGCTCCACAGCCCAATGCTGGTGATTTATACACCTCAAACCAATGCTTGGTATTCAGCATGGTGACCTTAGACTCATGTGTGACTGATCCAGAGCATTCTATTTAATTTCCAATGCTTTTCTATAGAGATTATACAAGTTATGTATATACAAGTGAATACATGTCAGCAATAAGAGTGCTTTATTTAAGAGGTGCACCTTAAAGTAGGTTAATTCACTAATTAGAAGGGGTGTCTGGATATTTTTGGACATAAGTTGTAGGTCAGTACTGTCAAGTGTTTTTGGGCATCGACAGACTCCTTCTCTGTTCCCTCTCCTTCTCTCTCCCCTCTCTCTCGACCTCTGATACGGCACTGGGAGTGCTGGGGCTCCTTACATAATCTCCTCTGTCTCACCAGAACAATGTCACACTTCACTTTAAGCTAGGAGAACTAGATAGTTCTTTTAAAATATACACTTTCATAGAGAAACAATAAGTTGATAATAATAATAATAATAATAATAATAATAATAATAATATAAGTTGCTTACATTCATTTCAGGGAAGTATCTCTGCTCTCAAATGGCCAAATGCATTATCAAAAATTACAGACATGTTTTTGCAGGTCTTGCAAGCAAAAAATACTGTGAGCAAAATTCAACACAGACTCACCAAAATTGGACAGTTGAAGACTGGAAAAACACAGCCTGGTCTGATGAATCTTGATTTCTGCTGAGGCACATAGATGACACATCTATGCACATAGTAGGGTCTGAATTTGGCACGAACAGCATGAATCCATGGACCTAGCCTTCCTTGTTTCAACAGTCCAGGCTGGTGGAGGTGGCGTAATGGTGTGGGGAATGTTTTCTGGGCACACTTTGGGCCCATTAATACCAATCAATCATCACTTGAATGTCACAGCCTATTTGAGTATTGTTGCTGACCATGTGCATCCTGTCATAGCGACAAATTACCATAAAATAGCCATAAAATTATGAACATGACAATGAGTTCAGTGTTTTTAGTGGACATCCTAGTCACCGGATCTGAATCCAATAGAATACATGTGGGATGTGGTAGAATGGGATGCATGAAAGTGCACTAGAAAAATCTGCAGGAATTGGACCAGAACCTCAAAGAGATGTTTCCAACCACAAAGAATTGAAGCTGTTTTGAGAGTAAAAGGAGGCCTTACCCAGTATTAGTATAGTGTTCCTAATAAAGTGCTCAGTGTGTATACATGCATCCAGCCTGGAGAATCCTTTACACAAGTGTCCCCATAAGCATCCCTCATGGCTTAAAGTAGGGGGACCTGCTGATGAGGATTGTGGCCATAAGCCTTCCATTGCCAAGAGGGGAAATATCTGCAGTATAAAGAAATGGATTTAGAGAGCATTGTATGGTTCTGGAATGAGGCTTCAAGAACCTCTGCATGATGAAAGCTGACATTGTCTCAGACTGTGTATTGTGTAGTTTGTCTGCTGTTGGAAATGCAGATCTCTTGCTTGGGGTGGAATGAAAATGTTGTGCAGAGAGGCAAGATAAACAAGATGAGCAGTGTTTTATGGTCCAAATACACAATGCTGACAGAGGTCCCAATCTGTTGACGGCGGCACATAGGGTAACACTGACCAATGCTGACCAGGGACATCTACTGACCTTGGGCGAAGTCTTCCTCCCAGTCTTCCTTCTCTTTCTATGTTTTCTTCAGTTTCTCTATATTACAGCAGTTACTAATGCAAGCCTCTGTGTTTGCTGTTTGTGTCCATTTGTCTTTTCCCATTTGGAAGCTCATTGGCTGGCAGTCAATAAATTAATACGAAACATTACTGTATGTTTTTTCAACATAAAGGAAACATGTATGTATGTATTTTTGTTTCCTAGGCATTCCTGACTTTGCTTATTTACTTTATGTTTTCTTTGGGGCATTTGGGACTCTTATTTCTTAGCACTTATACGTAAGTGTAGAGAAAAGCTCTGCTGTGTTTGTGTCATTGTGGTCAGATTTCTGTCACTAATCTGAAAAGAAATATATAAAATTATTTCCCAAAAACAGGTGAAAGTTGTTCTTTGAACTTTGTACTTTGAGACTGAGAATTGGGTGAATTATTTTGCAAAAAGTGTTGAAGCAGTTTGTAATGAGTGTGAAAAGAAATGTGTTTTGAGTTTTGCACCAATGACACAAGCAAGAGACACCTGAGCTTCAGACAGGATACCCATCTTGTGCCAGTATGCAATAACTGTGTAAGCATTCTAGGAAAACTTAGCATTAGTGTTCCTGGCTTTGTGTGCTTCTGTGTTTTTGTGTTCATTGGTTTCATCGTTGAGAATAATGATGATTGTTAGTCATGAATATGTATTAATGGAAAAAACTGCACTAATGTGATGTTTTGCTGTTTTTCTGTTTCTCAGATGGTCCAGTCACCGTGGGCATGAGTTTGGACATTGCTAGCATTGACACTATATCAGAGATCAACATGGTGAGTATATTCTTTGAATTCCATGAAAGGATCATTCTCCATACTGGGCCTGCGTATTATCATCTGCGCCCATACTCTGTTTCAACAAAGGCCGGTCAGGCCAGCCTTTACATGGTCTGCTCCCCAACATTCAACCCATTTATGGAACGATTAACTGTATAATCCACTGTATCTTTTTATTCTGGGAAGTCATAGATGAAAAATGACATGCAGAACAGATCTACAATGACAGCAGATCCAATTTTTGTAGGAAAAGCATGTTTGTTTCAGTTTTTTCAGTAATTAATATTTCAGATTTATTATAATATTTCTGTTTCACAGTTAGGCGTGGCCCCTTTAGTCCATTGTGTGATTACTTACAATGATACTGACTTTATTCTGTGCAGGATTACACAGCCACCATCTTCCTGAGACAGAGGTGGACAGATGAGAGGCTTGTGTTTGAAGGGAATAAGAGCTTAAGTCTTGATGGCCGTCTGGTGGAACTTCTGTGGGTTCCAGACACCTTCATCGTGGACTCCAAGAAGTCCTTCCTGCATGATATCACCGTGGAGAACCGGCTGATCCGAATCTTCCCCAATGGGACTGTGCTTTATGCTCTCCGGTGAGACTGCCTACGTCTACCCAGTACTCCAGAATGGTGATATTAAGTGAAACTCTCTACAGAGCTCTTGAGTGCAGGCTGTGATTTGGGCTTTTCATGGTTCTGTAGATTGTGTTTCAAAGGCCATGTGTATCAGGTCTGAGTATACTTAGTAAACCAGGGTGCCCTAGCCCTACTCCTGGAGAGCTTAGTTCCAACCCTAGTTAGAGTTGGGTAGTCCTGTATTAAGCCTTGCTGTACAGAGTAGGCAGACACATGCACAAAGTTTATTTAATAGGACATTCTGCATAGTTACATTGGTTCATATCAGAAGTTAAAGTGCAAGCAAAAACAGTAATGGCTAGATTATCCATAGACAAACACAAGGGAAAAAAACAGAAAAAGACTAAAAGCACTGCACAAGAAAAGCCACACAGAGGCTTAATATATACAAAACAATAACAAGACACACATTATGGGAAATACTTTGGGGTAGGGCAGAGCTGGGGATCTCTGATCCTGGAGGGCTAGATTTCTGTACAGTTTGATGATTTTCCAGTTCAAACACACCTGAAACACACCTCAGCAGTTAATTACCAGGTTTAGTTGTAAGTTCCCCACCCCTGAACCTGGAAAAGACTGAATGCAGACAGGATGGACCTGGAGCCTAGATAATGTTGAACCAGGACAGGGATTCCTTAACTATTGTCCTTGACTCAAAAGCTTTTCTAACAGACAATCAACTCTGACAGTACAATTTAGTCCCAGACTAAGCTTATTGTGTGTTTGTAAAATGTCCCTAACAGGATTTTTGAAATCTGTTTTTGAATGCATTCTGTGAAAAGTTCAAGGACAGATGAGATCTCTGATGTCCCATCAAAAACCTGGTGGTGCCAGGATTTTAGAGAAACATGGTGCAATAGGCTGTAATTGTGCTTCAGTGCCAAGGTCAAGTGTACATCTGTGATGCAGACTGATGTTCATCAAGTGAGCAGCGTAAACTCTCAGTGGCTGCCCTGTTAAAAATAAGCTACCATCAGAATTTTACTAGACACTTCAAGCACTAATGTGGTAACCATTGCAATGAATCCCTACTACAATAGCACTCTTAAAAAATTACAGGGGTGGTGGCACTAGTTCCCTTTGGTGTCAATAATAATGGTATTGGTATGACCTACACAGAGATATTAAATTCATTTCTCCAAGAAACTTTAACCATGTTTATATATTACTTCAAACGCCTTTATTTTAAAAAAGTGAGGGAAATTCGTTATTCCATGATATTGGCCCTTTAAGACAGCGGAGTAGTTCATCAGTAGTTTTACTTTGGCCTACTTGAACATGGTGATTTTAGATGGAAAGTTTAATGTATCCACAAGTAGCATTTATTATCAGCTGTCTAGCGATTAAAACAGAAAAGCATTGCCTTGGTACTGTATACTGACAGATAATTGAGGCCTGGTGAGCAAGAAAGCATGAAGATGGTACCTCCCCAAAGCAATATGGTGATACAGTAATGCTAGTCTACATTTTGACTCAGCCTCAAATGTTGGCCTTTTTTCTGAAAGATTTTTTCTTCAATGATACCCTTAAGCACTTAAGCCAAGACATCTTACTTCAGTCAGTTCCTAAATATTTCAACATTTATTACCCATTAAAATGTAATAAATGTTCATCTGTCTGTCTGTTTTTTTTTTTTTTTCAGGATCACCACCACTGTGGCCTGCAACATGGATTTGACTAAGTACCCTATGGATAAGCAGACATGCACCCTCCAACTAGAAAGCTGTAAGAGAAACACTGTGTTACCCACCCCCCCCACACTCTCCCTCTCTCTTTTTTTGGAGGCATTAACGAGAGCGTTGCTCTGGCAACAAGATATAGGCTCTCCTTTTTTTATTCCTCGGATCTTGCTTGTCGCATCGGCAACGTACGGCTGCGTAATCTGTTTCATATTTCATAAGTACATGTTGTGGTTGCACATCAAAAGACACCGAGACTTGCATACCACACACAAACGTGACTTTTTAATGTTACTCATACACATATAAACATGTCCACCAAACACCAAACACACACACAAACACGCACTTCCCACTCCAACACAGCCACCCACATTCGCACACATCAAGAAATGGCGATATTCCTGCGTACTCGGAATATGGTGAAGCTCTAGGCTGTGTGAGAAGAGGCTCAGTGTGTGGGAGAGATAGGAAGAATGCCATACAGAGAGCACTTGCAGTAGTTGAAGTTGTAGAACAGGAGTGTGTGGCGTGCTGTGTTTGCATGCACCAGTTTATTTGGGTCATCTTTGTTACCCGTGGAAACCAGATTTGCTGTCTTCAGACCCCAAATCCTCCCAGCTCTCAAGCCATTTTGCTATTCCTCTCTCTCTCTCATCCTCTCTCTCTATCTCTCTCTCTCTCTCTCTTTCTTGCCTCTCTCTATCTCTCTCTCACCTCTCTCTCTCTCTCTCTGTTGCATATGCCTGTGATTTTGGGATCTGGCCTTCTGCCCTGGTTTCTGCATATCGTTATGTAAGGCTAAAGCTGCAGTGAAAGAGAATGAATGAGAACGAGAGGCAGGCAGACAGACAGAGATAGACAGAGAGAGAGAGAGAGAGAGAGAGAGCTCAGTCCCACTCTCTCTAACGCTCGTTTGCTTTCTCTCTCACATACACTCAAACTCGCAGGACTGTTACAACTGCAGTACCATTCAAAAGTTTGGAATCACATGTCATATGAATTGTCGTTATTTTATACAAAAATAACTTTTATTTATTTGATTTTATTTATGTTTATTGAAATACTATAAGCTAGATACCAGAAGGTAATTTAAGACAATGCATTTAATACTTTTTTAGGGAACAACAAGGTTAGTAAATGATAAGTAATATACTGTAATTATCTATTTATAGAAATTTATTGTTATCTGTCTTGAGATTTGATCCCTTTTCAAATACTTCATTCTCAGTGTTTCACAGCTGCCTCAGTCATTTGTCTCATTCTATTCTATTTGTCTCATCTACAGCTATGATCATCATTCTGGTCACATCTAAAATTTCTTAATTTTCACAGCTTCCCACTACAAACCCAACTGAAAAAAAATTGGGATTGCAAGTAAAATGTAAATAAAAATAGAAAGCGTTCATTGACAAATCTCTTATGACCTGTATTCAACATGATATTTAATGTTTCAACTAATTAACTTTATTGTTTTTTTGTATATATGCACATGATGTCTGGAACATGGTCCAAATGTTTGAGACAGGGGCATGTTTACCATTGTGTTACATTTCCTTTTAACAAAATTTAGCAATCATTTGGGAACTGAGGACATAATAGCTGTATTTGTGTATTTGTAATTTTTCCCATCTTACTTCATATTACACTTCAGCTACTCAACAGTCAGAGTCTCTGTTGTCACAAATTGTACTTCATAATGTGCCACACATCTTTAATAGGAGACAGGTCTAGACTGCAGGCAGGCCAGTCTAGCATCTGCGCTCTTTTACTATGAAGCCACATTGTTGTAACACATGCAGAATGTGGTTTGGCATTGTCTTGCTGAAACAAACAAGGATGTCCCTGACAAAGACATCATCTAGATCAATGGTTCTCAACCCTGGTCCTGGAGGCCCACTGTCCTGCACATTTTAGTGATTTTCCTGCCTAAACACAGCCACTTTAATTTAAAAATGGGCTGTTAACGAGCGGATTGGATCAGGTCTGAATGTATGTCACTTCTATCTGTTGTTATTTGCAACTACTGTCCCAAGTTATGAGGTTCTAGAGTAATAGCATCATAATAGAATTGTTTTATACATGTATCTGCAACAAATTTGTTGTTATTGAAAACGATTATTTCAACCTTTTGAATGGTGATTCCACACTTTCGAATGGCATGTGTGTTTTACCAACCTTAGGTTCAGCAAGTGAAAGGAAGTTTTTCAAAGTGAAAGCAGCATTTCCTATGGAGCAGAAACTTATGTTTCTTCTGTATTGAGGAGGTTTAAGGGAGATTCTCAGGCCGCAGTACTAAATAATGCAAGTTTTTTTTTTGTCAAAAGGAGAACTTTTTGACTGAACTAAGATGAGAAAACACATACTTTTCTGACCACAGAGTTTAATCAGTTAAACATCACTAAATCCACATACAGAGGCAGGAACCGATGTCACTTAAATAGAACACCAAAACTATACAGAATGGTTTATAACAGTGTTTCTTAATCCTGCTCCTGATGACCCATAGCACTGCATGGTTGTATGCTTTGTATGCTTTGACTCATCAACTCAATTATTAAACCCTTCATTAGCTGGATCGGATGTGTTGGACAGGGGAATAGGTAAAACTGTGCAGTCCTATAGGTCAGCAAGAGCAAGATTAATAGACTTTGGCATATATTAACATAGCATACTTAAAATACACAATTTTACATATAAACAGGGAGGCTTCATAATATAGGCTATTGATAATATACTTGAAAATGGCAGTGCTACTAAATTAACACTAGGGTTTGTCTGACATTTAGCGGCAACATGATGATTGATTAATTATCCATTGTTCTAAAGAAGCAAACACATGTGGTTAGACACAAAATACCCTTTAAAGAGAAGATAAACTGATGACATAATTATTCAAAATAAAGAATTAGGCAAATTATAGAACAAGGCTCAGTTATATTGTCAATTTAAATTCACTATTCCAGAGCCTTTTTACTCCAGAACTACACAATGTTCAGAAAACAGCCCTAAAATCATTATAGCAAAGCTGTGAGCTTATTAAATTTGATATTTCATTACAATAGATGTAAAATAGTGGCAAGTTTAGTGCAGCCGACCACATTTTTCATTAGTACATCCCTAAATTGTACTACATATGTTGCATACAACAGCATACAGAGATTGTACTGAGCTTTAAACTATAAAGCTGATGCAGACCTGGGTTAAAAGCTTTTGAATTTGAATTATGCTGAAATATTTATTTGTCGCTGACAGAAAAAGAGGGACTGGAGTGATAAAAGAGTCACAGCTGCAGCGCCGTATTGTTGCCTAATGAGACCACAAAAGATGAAAGATGTTTAAAGGAGGTTATATTTCAGCAGATGTATGAGAATTTATCTTGAATTACTGCGCTTAAGTCAGACTTCACAATCAGTTCATAGCGTGTTAGTTGTTGTTCATGGAAAGACACATTGTATAGAGGCAACAACCACGTTCTACTCCATGTAACATGAAATTTTTTTTTATAAAAACAGTGTCATCTTCACTATAAGTTATCCCCTTAGATGCTGCTGATCCACTATATTCTTTGAGCATTAAGTATTCTAATAGCATGTAGATGTAGACTAAGAAATTGTATGGATGAGCAGTTGGCCCTTATATATAGAGTGCAAAATATTACTATATATAATCATTAATATTATTAATATTAATTCATATTAATAATGCAGCCTTTTCTCTATCATAGTCCCCTTGCTCTCAGGGGATTTGTATAAGGGAAAGTACATTTAAATGAGCATCACGTGTCCTGTTCCTGTTCCTGTAATAAAGATGTGTGATGAGTATGATTATCACTCCTTATTACACAGCTCCCTCTTGAGGAAGTAGACTGAGACTGCTTTCTATGGTGTGCTTCGACTCAGTTTAATGCAATAATGCTGTTTAACTCCCCTTTTATGATCACAAATCAGTCACATCGTTGATGTTTGTGGGTCAGTTTGACTAAATCTCCTCAAAACAGTCTTAGAACTTATTTTACTCTACACTTTCATTGGACCCTACTTGCTAACTACTAACTTTACTACTACTTCTTTATTGAATTTTACTGTTCATAATTACCTTACTTACCTAAAAATAAGACATTTGTTTTCATTGAAAAATTACATTTTAGAGCATTTTGTGAATTTAAATTGTTATTTTGAATGTATGGGCCATATATTCAATTTGATTATTTCTTTCTGGTATGCATGTCACAAACATCTATTTGTGTTGGTGGCATCACATTACGAATAAATTCACAACTTTTATGTTACGGGTCAAAATTGATCCTAGAAATGAAACCAAAAACCAAAGTTTTTTTCATTTTTCCTGAAGAAAACTTTGACATTTGTCATTGCAACTTTTGTGAGCCCTGGGGTTAGTCTGATTATATTTTAAGGTGACATTCTACTCTGATTTCATCGGGGATGACCAGGCTATTTGGCCATTTTTTGACAGGAATGCTTCTCTTGAATGTTGCACATCAGTTTCCTCATCAGAGGATATTTCCTCATGCTCTGAGTTGATTTAAATTGTGTGTGTGTGTGTGTGTGTGTGTGTGTGTGTGTGTGTGTGTGTGTGTGTGTAAGTAAAACCGCACAAAAAGTAATAAACTGTATCTGCACTGTTTCCCCAGTCTACCTAATTCTGAGCTACAGGGTGAAATTTGACCCTGAACAGTATTTGTACCCAGGTGGTGTAGAGACTTTATAGAAAGCATCATATTGATCATCTTCATTTTTACATGTTCATATCATCATGGATGAGGAAGTTGTTAAGTTTCATGAAAGAATTATGAAGTGTAATGGTATTTTAGACACATTGAAAATTTTAAAAAAGAGTCAATTTTGACTTGGAACACGGCAGTTGAATTAAACACTGGTTCACTTTGAATTTTCAGTTATGAAAATGCTGAAGGTTTAAGGCAACAGTATTGATCCAACATATATGGATTCATTATAATTCTGCACCAAACAGCTCCATAAATATCTGTCAAAAAACAAACAAACAAACAAACAAAAAAACACTCAGTCACTGAATCACAGAATCCATCTTCTTCCCTCTTGTCGACCTCTCTGATTGAGAAATGCGCGTCACTCTGATGAGAGAGTGACATTTTTCAGTGGCACTCCTTCTAATCTCCCTCTCGCTTTCTGTCTAAGGGGGATATAACATCAATGATGTGATGTTTTACTGGACGAGAGGAAATGAATCAGTCAGTGGATTGGATACTCTGCGCCTGGCCCAGTACACTGTAGAAGATCATTACACGTCTGTCTCAGAGGCAGTGTATGAAACAGGTACTGAGAGACAACACATCTACAATTTTTCAAGAAGATTCACAAAAAGATTCATAAAACAATTATAATACAGGAATACAACAGCCTGCACACAGTCTTCTCTTCACATTTCTGTCTTTTTTAGGACAATGCTCAGGAGCAAGTGTGAATTTGTTGAATCCTCTATAGTTCTACTCCTACCCTGTAAAACTATTGAAATTTCTTAGATACGGTTAGAGGTCATATCAGCCACATCAGTGGTCACCATCTCTGGTCATGGATAACTACCTTCCTGTGGACTGCAGTTCCAGCCACAATCTGCCACACCTGCTCCAGCGAATTAACTTCTTCAGAAGTCCTTGATTGGTTGGATCAACAGCATTAGTGTAGGTGAGTGGAGGGACAGAGTGTTAGATGCAGGTTGGAACTAAACTCTGCAGGAAAGTAGATCTCCCGGAGGAGGGCTGGTGACCACTGATCCACATTCTCCAAAAAAGCTCTAGTTTCATAGAGCTGTAGTTTGTCACTAAGGAATGCTTCATCCTGGCATAAAAAGTTCCTCTAAGTCATAGACCAGAAGAGCAAACTCTGATGTCATATCTTGTCTTCGCAACTTGGTGACACTTCTGCTTGGGGAAATGCCTTCAAGGCTGCAAAGAGGGTAGAGACTTAGGCCCAATCCCATTTCTTCTTTTTACCCCTACCCCTTGTTTTCGAGTTACAAGGGGTAGTGGTTGAAATTTTGCCCTATGAAATGGGACAACCCTCAAATAAAAAAAAAACAAAAAAAAAATTGCTTCATTAACAGGCTACTAGCGGTACTAGCAGAGGGGAAAGTTCAGCAACCTTGCTGCTGGGCTTTAGTTAAATTTAGCGCATCAAATGCTTTCAAAGAGGGGGATAAGACAATTATTTATTATCTCCCACCCCTAATTCTTTGGTGATATGAAGCTGAATTCAGAGATTCACCAGCTTCTTGTTCAAATTTTCCGTTCCAACTTAAATGGTGCAGCAGTTACATTCTGGTGCTTCAGGCGTCAGAACTGCTGGACTATTGAAGGTGGAACGGGAAAGTTATCTAGCTAGCTACTGAGACATTAGCATTCTATTAGGGATTTTTTATGCTTGTTATGAAGAAAATGACCATAATAAATTGAAACGACATTAAACTAAGATAATACAATGGTTATCGTATTTTTTGTAACGGAGAAAATACTTATATTTGTGGGTTTCTTTGGTCGCAATGGCTCTTCAGATACAAAAATGTTTTAATGCCTTCAAGAATGCTTAAAAGTGCTTTAGATAAACCACAGAACTTATATGTCCAAAAGTTTGTAGACACTTGCTTATCCAGTGTCTCTTCTAAAATCAAAGGAGAATAGAGAGCTCCTCTTCTAGGAAGGCTTAACTCAAGATTTTGGAGCAGCATCGTGAAGGTTTGTTGCATTCAGATAAAACAGCATTAGTGAGCTCAGGTACTGATGTTGGAATGAATAATTCTCAATCACAAACACCAGCTCATCCCAAAG
The DNA here is from genome assembly GCF_904425465.1 of Colossoma macropomum. Classification (NCBI taxonomy): domain Eukaryota; kingdom Metazoa; phylum Chordata; class Actinopteri; order Characiformes; family Serrasalmidae; genus Colossoma; species Colossoma macropomum. The sequence goes on along the minus strand of NW_023494791.1, from coordinate 24,972,980 downwards.
GCATTGAATGGAGCTCCATCACTCCAGACAATGTGTTCCACTGCTCCACAGCCCAATTTTGGATGGCTTTATAACCCTTTACTTGACATTTGACATTGGGCATGGTGACATTAGGCTTATGTGTGACTTTCCAGAGTGTCCCATTGTATTGGCACTGGAGATTATGAAGACCTGTGATAGCAATTCGTGCACCTTAAAGTAGCTGAATTCACTAATAAGAAGGGGTGTCTATATACTTTTGGACAGTGTATTTGAAATGTTTGATCAAGTGCAATGTATAGTAACACTACGTTGTCTGTCTTTTGAGGTAACTATCCGAAACTCGTCTTCCACTTCGAGCTGAAGCGAAGCATTCTGTACTTCATCCTGGAAACCTATGTGCCCTCCAGTCTGCTAGTCGTCCTGTCCTGGGTGTCCTTCTGGATCAGTCAGTCATCAGTGCCAGCCCGCATATGCATAGGTACATTATCTCCACAAATCACATGCTTGGTCAACTGTGTCCAATTCCACATTTCTTAGTGCCGTAAAGCTAATTGTGCTTACAGTCATAATAAGCTCCACAGTAGAGTGGGTTCACAGGCAAGCCGGTATCAAGTCTGCATTGAATATCTATTGACAGTTGATCGTAAATGCAGGTATGCAACTTCCAGGGAACAAATGTACATTAAGTGTGGTGCTGCAACCTGAATCATGAGCTGCGTTCCAACAGCTAGGCTGCAGCCCAGAAAAGGTCAGTCCTTGGTAGGACTCTCCTATGAAGACTCTTTGGTTGTATTTCATAATGCAAAACAGAATGCTCTACCAAGGTAGCGTTGTCACATGATCAGAAAGGCAAACAAAAGTTAATGGAGAAAATACTGTTGATGTAAAAGATGGTAAGGAAAATGATGATGTGAATAGTGCAATATGTGATGGGCAAAGCAAATAAATAGCATTTTAAAAGCTGAAAACTGTTAAACTCACAGAAAAGAGGTGCATTTCAGATACTGCATTTAATTTGCACCCTCTTAAACAGATACACAACTAAGAAAATAGTGTACTGTATATGTTGTTATACAACCCCATTTCCAAAAAGGTTGAGACACTTTGCAGAATGTAAATAAAAATAAAATTCAATGATATGCAAATGAAGTAAGTGATATTTTTGAAGGAAAATACTACAAAGACAACATATCAAATTTGAGAAATTTTATTGTTTTTTGAAAAATATATGCCCGTTTTGAATTTGATGCCAACAAAATGTTTCAAAAAAGTTGGGACAGGGCAAGTTTGCCACTGTGCTTCATCACCTCTTCTTTTAACAACACTCTTCTGAAGATGAAATGTTTTCCCATTGTTGTTTGATATAGTATTTCAGCTGCTCAACAGTTCAGAGTCTCCTTTCATAATGCGCCAAATGTTATCAGTAGTGACAGGTCTGGACTGCAGGCAGGTCAGTTTAGCACCCGGACACTTTTAATACGGTGCAATGCTGCTGTAAACCATGCAGAATGTGGTTTGACATTGTCTTGCTGAAATAAGCAAGACCTTTCCTGAAAAGACATCATCTGTATATATCGTACAGCATTAATGGTGCCTTCACAGATGTGCGTGTCACCCATGCCACCATGCACCCCTATACCATTATGAATACTGACAACAAGCTGAGTGGTCTTTAGCCTGGAGGACACAGTGTCCATGATTTCCAAAAAGAATTTAAAATTTTTATTTGTCAGACCACAGGACACTTTTCCACTTCCCCTCAGTCCATTTTAAATGACCTCAGGCCCAGAGAAGGTGGCAGCGTTTCTGGATCCTGTTCATATATGGTTTCTTCTTTGTGTTTCAGAGTTTTAACTTGCATTTGTGGATGCAGTGACGAACTGTTCTCATAGACAGTGGTTTTCAGAAGTGTTCCTGAGCCGATTGTTGCACTATTTGCTGATGCAGTCTTTCACAGAGTGGTGAACCTTACCTTATCTTTACTTCAGAAAGACTCTGCCACTCTGGGATGTTTTTCCAGGTGTTTTTTTAACATTACACAACTTAACCAGTCTTTTGTTGCCCCCGTCCCAACTTTTTTGGAATGTGTTGTTGGCATCAAATTCAAAATGGGCATATTTTCAAAAAACAATAAAATTTCTCAGTTTCAACATTTGATATGTTGTCTTTGTATTATTTTCAATGAAATATAGGTTTTAAATGATTTGCACATCATTGCATTTTGTTTTTATTTACATTTTGCACAGCATCCCAACTTTTTTGGAAATGGGGTTGTTCATTTCACTGGCATTTTTAACCCCTAAACAAGCCATAGGCCCTCCGGCAGGCCTAAAGAATTATTACAGACTTCTATAACCTAAGCATAGCTCTATTAGTTTGCATTAAAGTCCCTGTAGCTACTGAATAGTAAGCCTTTGTATGTAATGAGCCTGGAACGTTAAGAGATTAAACAGTGTGTAATAGTTGGTTTCAGCTATCAGCATTTCTCTTGAACTTTCATGTGGTCAGATGCATGCGCAAAGGATTATGGGCGACAAAAGGCCATGATGGCTACTCCGATACCATCCTAGAAAATTCAGAATGTAGGCTGCATTTCTAGGCTGCTTTTGAAAAATCCGTCTGACTGGAACAGTTTTCGATGGACTAGACTGCGGCCTACCCTTTGGAATGCAGCTGTAATGTTTGTAGTGAATGTCTTTTCTCTCCAAAATACACACATGACTGGTCCACATATCATTACTTCATAAAACACAGCACTGAGCAGTATTAGACCAAATAAAACCAGTCCCAATCTAGTGTTCTTGATGCTCGTATTCACTGCAATACAGTTTATTCCAAGGCAATGAAATGATGCAGTAGTAAGTGCTTCATAGCTTAGCAACAAAAATCTATCAGTATGTTTTTCTAGGGTATAAAGATGGCTCTAAATATTGCTAAACCTATTCATTTTTTTCCCTGTTGCAGGTTTAGTTTCATATTAATTAGCCTGTTAATTAACTTCCATATAGTGCAAATGAAGCTATTTAGGGATTTTAGGAAATCCCGCTGCCTGAAACTTCTCAAGCAACTCATTTTCAGCTGTACTGCCTTTGTTGTATGGGCAAAGCACTTTTATCAGTAATGGTTAGGACCATTAAGTATGTGCTAACTGTCTGTTTAATGTTCCATGTTAAAGGAGTAACCACAGTCTTAACGATGACCACTCTGATGATGGGAGCCAGGACGTCTCTGCCCAATGCTAACTGCTTCATCAAGGCTATAGACGTGTATCTGGGAATTTGTTTCAGTTTCATCTTTGGGGCATTGATAGAGTACGCTGTTGCTCACTTCTGCACACTCCACCACCCAGATTGCAACAATGCACTTATGGTAAGACTGACTAATGGTAAGATCATCATCAGCAGCAGCAAATCACATCCCACCAGTACTGTAATTTACAGTTTTCATCCTCAAATTACAAATGTTTTAGTCACTGTTCTGTTCTTATCTGTCTTGGTCCTCAGTATGGAGGACACCACATGCATGACTGTGATGATGATATGAACGGCATCGTCACAACCATTGCCAGTGACTCCAGACGATCTAAGCGATGTAAGGATTCTCCAACCCCGGCTCCTGCACCGACCCCTACAGGAGAGCCTGGAGTCGTACCCCCCAGCCCTACTTCCCCAGAGGCTAAGCCCCCAGAGGCCCTGACGGAGCCCCTGAACCGCTGTCTTAAAAACTTATCCCTCATAAGACAGATACTACGCTCTGTGAACTGCTGTCACGTGGAGAATCCACATTACATAGACAACTACTCCCGTGTAACGTTTCCACTGTCCTTCGTCATAGTCAACCTGCTGTACTGGACTTACTACCTGTACTTGTAACACACCAGAGACAGAGCGTTTTGTGGGAGTTCTACTCTGGGTTAATATTGAGGGTGAATTTTATGTTTGACTGAGCATGAAGCAATGTTAGCATCTATATGTGAGACGTTCTCCTGTTTGTATGTACATGTGCGAGCAGAGTACAGGCCTAAAAGGCACGAAAAGAGCTGTAAGAACCATGTAAGCTGAGAATAAGGAGAAAGTATGCATGAGGAATGAGTGTATGAGTGTGTGCGAATATATTTGTCTCTGCATATTGATGTGCCTGAGTGTGTGCAGGTCCTTATCATTAATTCATCATTAGGTTGTTGCTGGATCATATTCCTATTTCTAATTCTTGCCCAGATCCTACTAAAACTTTCATGTCCTAATATGATGCAATAACATGCAAAAGAAAGAGGCCTAAAAGTCAAGTCCGTTCCAACTGAAACAACGTCAGGGTATCATTTTATCTTTCATCGTCTCTAATTATTTCTTTAGCTCTGGCTTTGCGCATCAGTATTTGAAAGAATTGTCATGTTCCACAGCCACGTAAAATGTTGTTATGCTCTTGTCCAGGCATTTCCCTGTTCCCTCCTGTGGTTCTGCCACCATGGGGCTTTGCTCTCTGAGTTATTGTGCTGGTTAAATTGCTGGGCAGTGCTGCTGGGGGCATACCGAAGCTATTGCTCTTTCTTTATTGCCTCCGTAAATCCTCTGGCCCTGGCTCCCTCCCCTAACACGTTATGGGGATCGACTCTCATTGCAGGCCTGTGTAAACGATTTTATATGATTTGGCATTAAATTATTCATTTTGCAGTCTATTTTACAAGCAGGCAATGTGCCAAGGGCATGTCTAGTTGCAGAGAAAGAGACCACTGATGGACAAAATGGATCTATGAGTTGACGGTCCACTGTATCACAGCTGCACTGTTCAGACCCAGGGGACTCATTGGCTGGACAGTTAATGACATTGCAGTGGACTATGAGGATAGGTGAGCTTGTTTACCTTCCAAACACAATTCCACAGTTAAATTAAATGTGATATCGGACAAATATAAGACATTTTGCATATTTGGAGAGTCCATTCGAAACTTCATTTGGTCTTGACAGAAGGCCCTGTTTTTTTTTTTGTTTTGTTTTGTTTTGGCTTTTTTTTTTGTTTTTCAGAAGTGAACAAAGAAGCACTTTATTTTTTTGTCTGGAACTTTTTTTTTCAGGTAAAAATGAAGCCTATTTAGAGGTCAAAGAGGTCCAAAATTAGGTTAAACCTGCCACAGGTCCAGAAAAAATGGTTTTATTGATTATATGAAATATGAAGAGTCAGAGAGGATGGACCAAAGATATAATTGTGTTTAAAATATACATGATTCATCCTTAAAGGAGAGCATTGACCCTATACATGAATTGATTAGTAACGCTAATCTCATAGTGACTCTGATTTCGCAGAATATAAATAGGCTGACATGTATAGGATGGGGTAAAAACATGCATACAGCATGCAAGGCCCCCTACTCTTCCTTTTCAATGCCTTCTAGCTGGAGAAAACTATTACAAGTGCTTGATTTTGTATTTATATTTGATGCATGTTACTTTTTCTTCCCTGACTATACAGGACTCTACAGGGCATTTATATGTATGAATATAACACGTAATTGTAAACGTAATACTTTTAATTGGGCAAGTGAGATGGTGAAAAATTTGGAACTAATGCCCTTTGTGTGTGATTTTATGTAAATAACATTTAAAATTATTTATTACATTTTGTGAAGTTCAAGCCTGACTTAAGGAGCATTCCATGCGGAAGTTTAAGTGGATAAGAAGGAGGTGGATAAAAGCTAATACTAAGTTAAGAACGTAAGTCATCTATTCATATTTAAGATCTTAAAGTTTTGATATGGTGATATTTTGGTACAAACAGAGCCCCTCCACCTCACCCTCTCATTTTACAAACATATGCATTCCTTATCCATCAGTCATAATGCCAGTTGTTCACTACGTCATGAGTAGCTATTTGCTGACCAGCCACTTCATTAAGTATGCTACCTTATATCTACACTTATTGTCCATTTTATCAGCTACACTTACTATATAGGTTCACTTTGTAGTTCAACAATTAGACTGTAGTCCATCTGTTTCTCTGCATACTTTGTTAGCCCCCTTTCAACCTGTTCATCAAAGGCCAGGACTCCCACAGAGCAGGTATTATTTTAGTGGTGGATCATTCTTCCTGCAGTGCAGTGACACTGATGAGGTGGTGGTGTGTTAGTGTGTGTTGCACTGGTACGGGTGGACCAGACTCACCAGTGCAGCTGAAGTTTCTAAAACTGTGTTCACCCGTAGCATATCTGCTGCTGCACAGTTTGTGTAGTCATGTTCTAGTCCTTCATCAGTGGTCACAGGACGCTGCCCACAGGACACTGTTGAGTGGATATTTTTGGTTGGTGGACTATTGTCAGTCCACCGGTGGCACTGATGTGTTTAAAAACTCCAGCAACACGCCACCACTACATCAGTGTCACTGCAGTGCTGTGAACGACACACCACCTATATAATAACAGCTTTGTGGTGGTCATGTGGGGGTCCTGACCATTGAAGAACAGGGCAAAACTACGAAATGCACCTATGTGGTAAGTGGAGCTGATAAAATGGACAATGAGTGTAGAAACAAGGAGGTGTGCTTAATGAAGTGGATGGTAGTCACAGGATACTGTGCATTGGGGATTCCATTAATTTCCTCCAATGTAAAGTTATATTTTCCTGCATGAAATGTGCCTTTATATAACAGCATCCTGTTCATGTGACCTATATGGGAACTTACTTTTAAAAAAATGATGTCCAGTTTTTCCCCCACTGAAAATCTATGCCTCTTAGATTCTGAATTTCTATTGAGGAAAAGCTGAAACCGTGCTACATTCTTCCCAGGATTAACTGAGTTTATTAACAGAACGCATGGTAAACATATTGTTTATTTTAATAAGAGGGCTTTTATTATTTGAATGCCTTTATTTCAGTACAACAAAATTTTTTGAGGCATTTAGGGCCTTATTTTGATCAAATGGTGCTTGATGCCATTAGTTAATTTATTAACATTTTATGACTCCATTTTTTAATGTCTGAGTTATGATTGCTTTCATCATATGGAACATGTAAGCAAAAACAACCAGTACAATATCAATCATCACATGGAATATTGGTGTGATTATTGTCTACACAGTAGAACGCTGATGAGTGCCAAAGAGTATGTTTATAAGTCTGAACGAAAGCAATCACACCACATAGAAATAACACTCAAGATAACTCAGTCATGACGTGATAATAATTAGATTCTTCCTTGTGTTTCGTATCTGCTTTTTTGGAAATGCTGAGTTATTCTAGTTGATTATTGCCTGACTAATGAGGCTTTATACTGGTTTTGTTCTCCTGATGTTTTATCGCATCTCTGATAGTGGCTGTGAATCAGTACAACTTGAAGTCATTTGTAACATTAATCCAGCATTTGGATGGACCTGACTATTCAATGCAGTATGTACAGATTTTACTCTCTTGTGAAAACCAACCACATGGACAGCAGCAGACTATTACTTTGAAGTGTTTTGCTTTTTTTTTCAGCATGATTTGCCAGCTGGGCTTACAGTATGAATGGTATGTGTTGGCATCTGAAGATGTCACTGACTTCCTTTTGTTTATATTTGTGTATACTGTAACATTGAAACATTATATAAAGTTGGATAGCTGGAAAAAGGATGTAAATAGATTGTTACACTCTGCATGTTTTCTTGATGTCTCTTAATAATGGTAATAGTAATCATAATAAACGAAAAAAGTTATTGTCATCTTTATTTCTTATATTTGAAGAGTAAAGGCATATAATTCTGAAAGAATAACATCCGAGTAGTAGACTTATTTATGTATAAAGAAATATTATGCTAGCATGCTGTGACAACATTATAAGGAATAGTACATTTGTTCCATCTGACTGAATTGGCAATGCTGAAAATCACATAATCACGAAAGCAGGCAGTGAATCATATCATATAATACCTACGTTCTAGAAAAATCATGTTACACAGAGATTATGTCTGGGTCCACTGTAATCTCTACACTACTCTCATTTATTCATGAAAGAACCATTATTATTTATAATATGATTACTGATGATCATATTTCAAATTTGATTTCTACTTTAATATAATATTAATCTATATTACACACCCAGTGACTACTTTATTAGATACACCTACTGTGAACCTACAGTCATTGTCCATTTAATCTGATTTATTTACCAAACAGGAACATTTATTCATTTTGTAGTTACACAATTAAGATTGTAGTTGATCTGTTTCTTTGCATAATACGTTACTTTGTCAGGACCACCTCAGGACCACCAAAGAGCAGGTAGTCACATGGGAGTGACATAGTAATGCACACTGTTAAAAAAGGATCACACACAGCAGTGTTGCTGGAGTTTTTTATAACACTGTCCACATACCTTATTGGTTCACCTTGTAAATGTAAAGTCAGAGACAGTATCTCACCTGTTGTTGCGCAGTTTGTGTTATTCAACCTCTAGTCCTTTATTAGTGGTTAGTTTCTGGCCACATGATACTGTTTGCTGGAAATTTTTGCTTGGTGGACTGTTCTGAGTCCAGCAGTGACACTAAGATATCACACATTAACTTGCCATCACCACATCAGTGTCACTGCAGTGCTGAGAATGATCCACCACCCAAATACATTCTCTGTGGGGGTCCTGTGGGGGTCCTGACCATTGAAGAACAGGGCAATGGGGTAACAAATCGTACAGATAAACAGATGGACTATAATCTGTAATTATAGATACACAGAATGTACCCATACGGTAAGTGGCAATGTATGGTATATGTTTTTGTTATATATAATTATCCTAAGACTTTCTAAGGTCACAATGAAAATGAAGATATGCACAAACCCCGAAATATCAAATGTTCATGCAGCTGTATACAAGTAAATAAATAAATGAGGATTTGCACTTGTCTGCAATGTCTGGTGATAGAAGGCCAAAAGTCTTGAGAAAGCTTGAGAGAAATGTACGTGCATAACTACATATGAGTTTACTTTCATAATTACATAATATTTTACAACGTTAAGAAGCTGAATATGTTTTAAACACAGTTTACCCCAAGACCGAAACTCAATTATCTTGTAGGGTGGTTGCACATTATACCTCATTATTGCCTCTGAGTCCATAAATATATGAATACAATGTAAGCGTAAACATTATACTCTTTTAAATAAGAAGGTGAATTATATAAAAAACATTTGAAGTAATTTCTTATGTTAGTTCTCCCTTAGGCATACAACTGAATTGTCCAAGATTTGTTTGGTTTGTAATGTTCAAGCCTGACTCAGCTTAAGGAGCATCCCATGCAGACGTTTAAAACGTGAATCAATAAAATTTCCAAAGTGCCAGGAAGTATGTGCATATGCTCTAAGCCACATATCTTTTCCTCAGCACAGAAACCCAACACTAATCTTCTGGGGTGCTTGCAGGTTACACACAATTACCTCTGGCTATTTTTGCATGGGAATGCAGACTGCACTGCACATGGATACATATTTCACACTATCTTGGGAAATGAACAGCATGAAGAAATTGGATGCTGGGGGAGGGGGGTTCAACAAGGACACAGCCATCATAGACAGAGCACAGCTCAGTGCATTGCTGCATCCTGAGCTGGGATTAGTATATGGGACCACAAGTCATGTTCCTGTATGACCTTAACTGCAGCAGTTTAAGTTCAGCTTAATAGCATAACGGCTAAGCTGCTATGTGTTCATAAATCAACCAGGTTGAAAAATAATGTGTGCAATTATCCTTTCCCCTCACACATTACACAGTATAAATACAGCTCAAATGCACAAAACAGCAGTGGTAAGACAGAAGCATAATTAAATCCAGAGAGACTGAATAAAGATTCATATGGTATGCACAGAAGAGCTTACACTATCTGTTGTGAATATGTATTGATGTTATAATTGCACTGGAAGGGCACTGAAAAATAACTGTTGTATCTGGACTATGAATGTGAAATGATGAATGTTCATTGACTGAAGAATACTGATGAAGCAATTGATCCAGTAACAACAAAGCTAAAAACTTCAATGATCAGAACCGGAGTGGGGTAATCATTCAGACTGGTCTCCTCTCGTCTTGTTGTCAAATGATGTAAACATATATACTGTTATAGAAAACAAACAGTGGTCCAAGATGCCAACCTGAATTTGTCACAAACATGGAGGAGGAACTTGAACCTGATTCAGGTTATCTACTAAAACAACATGATGGCATCTGAGCTCCATCAATGAATCTTCATGACCTCAGTGCAGACCAGGCCTTCAGTTTATGGTTTAAGGAGTGACTGTGGAGCTGTAGAAAGGGAGCATACTCTGAGAACAACATAACATCCATACCTGGAGAAGGTATGGATGTTATGCGGAACAGGTAGAAGACAGAGAGGTGATGGGGTGCCAAAAATCATCACAGAAAAGGTAGAGAAAGGACTTTATAGGAAGATAGGGAGGAGGAGTTTCAGGAAGAGAAGGATTACTGGACAGTACACAGGGGCCTCTAATTGCTAGGGCCCTCAGCAGGCCTCAGACCACATGACCAATGGTAGTTCAAAGACTGGGGACAGTCCACTGCAGAAGAACAAAATATATGAACAAATAGCCCTTGAATATGTGATGTATGTAAATGCCCCTCAGCCAATACCCTGCCACTATATTTAAAATAATTAAAGCCCCCTAAAACCAACAATGTGCAAAAATATAACTGTGCAGGACATAAACTATTACATTAATTGAGAATTCACAATTTTATTTACATTTTTTCCATTGTACATAACACACATAAATAAACATAAGCTGTTATATGTATAACTAATTTATATAATAATATATATACTGGGTCTAGCTTTTTTTTTTTTTTACCTTATTGTCAGAGTGTGGTTATGGATGGGCCTCCAAAGACCTTGTGCCAAGGGACCTCACGAGACCATGATCCAACCCTAGTTTTGATGATTTTTTTGACATTTTATGTGTTACAAATGACTCGATTATAATGATACACACTACACAGACTGGTCTGCCTCAGATAAACATTGGCTTGGCTCAGATCTGCAACAACCTTTTAGCAAAATAATCTTCAAAAATCTTCCTACATGTTAAAAGTGCAACCTTTAAAATTAGTGTAAATATAAAATTAATTAGATTGTAATCAAAAATGTCTTTCAGGCCTTTTAGGCTTTAGTATTCAAAGAATGCTTGTTTTTAAGGTGCACAGAGAGCCTTATAGGTACTGCACATTTAGCACTTCAGTGTTAAATCAGTGTTGAAATGTGTATCATGTTTCTCCAAAGGCAACCATGAGGATGCAGTCACAGAAGAAAATTAATTCAGTAAACCAATTAACCCCGTAACATAACACTCTCTGGACACCAAATGTAACCACTAGACGGCACTATTTAATCAGGCCTAATTTCATGGCAGCTTCTCTGCTTTGCTGAGGAACATAATGTAATTAACAAATACATTTTACATTGATGCAGATGTGGCCAGCAATATGTGCTAATGTTTGAAACAGTTAAAACAGTGTACAGAGCACAGAATTCACATGAATTACTGCAGTATTAAACTTCCTCCTTGTTTGGTCCCAGATGTACACTCACTGAGCACATCTCATTTTCCATTTTATCAGCTCTATTAACCATAAAGGTTCACTTTGTAGTTCTACAATTACAGACTGTAGTCCATCTGTTTCACTGTATAATTTGTTAGTCCCCTTTTACCCTGTTCTTCAATGGTCAGGACCCTCAGGACCACCAGAGAGCAGGTATTAATTGGGTTGTGGGTCATTCTCAGCACTGCAGAGACCCTGATATGGTGGTGACATGTTAGTGTGTGTTGCGCTGGTATGAGCACTGTTCTATCTGCAGTGCAGTGCTGAGAATGACCCATCACCTAAATAATTCCTGCTCTGTGGTGGTCCTGTGGGGGTCCTGACCATTGATGAATGGGGTAAAGGTGGGATAACAAATTATGCAAAGAAATAGATATGGACTACAGTCTGTAATTGTAGAGCTACAAAGTGAACCTATATGGTGAGTGGAGCTGCAAAAATGGACAATGAGTGCAGATACATGGTAGGTGTACCTAATAAAGTGCTCAGTAAGTGTAAATAAAATAATACTAATAATTTCAAAATTAATCTATGTTTCCCTTTAAATGATGCAAAGATTTGCATCTGTTTGCATACACAGATATGTACAGATTTCAGAGTGTGTAAAATACTGTGAGGAGTTGGGACACTGAGTCTCCGAGTCCCTGAGTCCCAACTCCAGAGCTAAAGCAGATCATACTGAAAGCATAGTGAAATTAGGGTTGAAGGTGACATTGGGTTGAATTTACTTTTTAAAGAACTCATTTAAGAAATTTGCATTGTGATCGTGTCTTTGCTGTGTAATGTGTCCCTTTTCTTCTCTTCTACTGGACCCTGCAGCTAGAGGTCATCTTTCAGAATGTTCTCAGTGGTCTTGAAGAGTCCAGGGATTCCACACATAAACAAAAAGGAGGTAAAAATGACAGTTTTTCTTTTCGCAACATTTAAGACTAGCTAAAAAGGTTAAATAAGTCAGTCTTGTCCTCAAAAATAAGATTGTTCGAATTGACAAACATGAGAATTGTGCACAAAGCTTACATCAGTAAAAAGTACAACAATGACCAAACATCGCCCTCTTGTGGCGGAAAATAGCACACGTTCAGGTCAGCCATGTAGCGATGAGGCATTGCCCTTAATATGACGCACTGCAATGCTCAGTTAACCTGTGCCTTTTATACTGACACACAGACACAAATGTTGTGTAGCTTGGGGACCAGAGGCCTTAGCCAACTTACAACTACTACTAAAAGAAAAATATGACCAGATCCACAAGGAAAAATTAGCTCGGCGAGCTCAATTAATATTAAGTACATAATAGTTTCAACAGCTCTTAAACAGCAGTAACTTATCAGTGGTTTGCACTTAAAAAGGGTAAGAATAAGTAACAGAAAACACCTCATTACTTTTTAATAGAGTTATGCTGCTGTCTGAAGGTAAACAGGGACTTAAAGGGGAAGTCCACCAACGTTTTAAAATTTCTGTAAAATCAAATGGTTCTGATGTAAACACTGTCATTCAGAGCAGTTTTATGTGAAACATGCTGTTTTAGAGAAACTCACTAAGACAGAACTCTTCACAATAGTAAGAGGGTCCTGACGTCAGAAGATTTGAATGCCTCCAAAAGCTCCCTCACAGAAAGTTATACAGGCAATAGTCAGAAATGTCCAATCATAGTGGAGTTGTACACACAAGATGGCGAAATAGTCCCAAAGGAAAACTTATATTTTACCATCATCAACATCACATCTAAAACTCAGAAGACATTTCTAAGTCCACTAGTGGTTTTGGATAGTAAATAAAATGGCTCTTTGTTGTAAACATTGTGACCTCCAGTTCCTATCACAACCACTGTAAAACAGTCTGAGTCAGTACGTTTCTCTACAATGTAGCATTTCACATCAAACCATTCTGAATGACTTATGCCTAACTTTTGAAAAATCAGTGCAATTCTCCTTTAATAATGATCTGTTGTGCATCTTCATGACACATGAAACAACCAGTTACTCCAAAACAGATGACAATAACAAAAGTGAATCTTAGTTTTATCAGGGAACAACTATGTATCTGGCAGTCATGAGGTATTTTGTTCAGTTAGTGCAAACTCTTTAATCCTTGGAGCAAAAAATATCTGTGAACTGATCTGAACTGATCCTACACAGCTGCCTGTTTTCACTTCAGATAACTCACTCATCTAGTCTTCCCTTCCAACTAACTTCAAACAGCTTTGTGGGTCTATTTTTATGAGTCATTCTCAACTTTAAACACACATACACACTCACACACACACACACACACACACACACACAACTGGTCTGTTATTAATTGGAATGCATAAAGCAAGAAGAAGGGAGTGAATTTAGCCTAGCACACAAAAGAGTCAAATTACACAATACACACACATACTTGCACGCATTCATACACACATTTTTTTCAGGTCAACATTACCTCAAAATATAAAATAACAAGCAAAATGAAAGAAATATTACAGTGAAAAACCTAATTCGCACTCTTTTCCACTAGCCTCAGATGTAGGTGATCCACCAACAAACGACTGGTGTCCAAAGTTTTCTTCTTTAGTTCAGTGCTGGGGCTACAAGGCTAACTTGTCAATAAACACCAGAAATCAATAGTCACCCAAATCTTTTCTGTAAATGCACGCCCAAAACTTATTTCAACCCTCCCAAACCACATCCAGGTCTTCATTAAAAGAATAGTTTGATTTTACATTAGCAAGCAGTTGATCAGACAAGACGTGTTCAGTGTCCACATTTTGCTTCTTTAATTTAAGGAGCAGTTAGGCTAACAGCACCAAACAAACATGTAACACATCCTCCTGGCTCTGGTGTCCACAAAGACTCCATTACCCAGAGTTCTCTGGGAGATCATGTGATTCATAAACTTCCAAGATCCACCAGTCAACACTCCAGCTAACTAGAATACTAACTTGTTGCACCTGTGATGTTTCATATGACTAGCTTTAGTTTAGTATAAGCCTAGATCTGGTTGCCTGTTATTGTTTGTTACATTAGTCTTTTTCAATCTTTTGGCCTTTTTGAATTTGACCTCCTCCTGTCTTTTGACTATGAGTATTGTCAAGCCCTTTCTCATTAAAGCCTCATTTCTCAGTTTTTATTGTGAGCATCTGGCTGGTTCTGTTCCGTTACAAAATACTGGAAGCCAGAAATCATCCTGACCATTTTCAAAAATACATGCAAAAATCTTCATGTATTTGTTTCATGTTGACAAGCTATGAAAACTCATTTAAAAACAATCTAGTATGGCATGGATAAATCTTATTGACACACATAAGCTAAAATTAGAACTACATTATCATCTGCATAACATCCCTTGCTTATTGTGGAGAGTTAGGAATTCCATATTGAATAATGATAAACCAATGAAAATGAGGCTTTGTGTTCCTTTTAGCAAAAAGTAAACAAGTAAGTATACTGGTGATAGTGGTGGTATGTTATTGATTTCCTACTGATGTGAAACATGCGAACTGTAGCTTTTAGCAATGAACCATAAACTAGCAACAGAGCCATTCAGTGAAGTTATAATGCAAAATCTTAGTGTATGTGGTGATCATTTTTCACCTGGGAATTACAAGGAAGTTCTCCAGTGGGATATTCTAAAATCCACTTAAAATCCACTGTAACAAGTACATTTTAATGGATGACACCTCAAAGTGAATCTGAGGTAAGTGTTGTTTGTTTTTTCTACGTCTTTGTTGTGCTCACTTACTGTGATGCCGGTGGATTCCTGTAGTAGGATCCAACTGCAGACTAGCAGCACCACAACTTCAGTCCCCTCACTTTCAGCTCTCTTATATTTGCATTTATATGAAGAACATGTGGCTTTGCTTAACTGTACACATAATTCTGTGTAACTGTAGACATTTGTATGAATGTGTGGGCAGTACTGATTAGTAATAAAATAAAATGGAGTCTGTGCTACCACAACCTTATGTTGTGTTTTGGACGCTGATATGCTGGTCATGGCCACGCTCGGTGACCAGTTAAACCAGCACTAGACCAGCACTAAACCAACACGGACGAGCTTAGGCCATTGTCATGCTTCTTGGTGTGTGCTGTTTTCTTCAGCAGGGTAAGTAAACTTAGCTCACATGTGAGGTGGCTAACCAGCCAATTAGGCCATTTTAGGCTTGTATTTCAATAGTTTCAAACAATGAACAAGAAAAGACAAATGAATCGCAATTATTTATGACAATTAATTGTCAGCTAAATTTTCATGACCATGACAGCCCTATAGACACCTCTACAGCCAATCGCTATCCACAAAAAAAAGCTCTCTCATGAAGCGCCCTCATATTATGCCCCAGCCTCCTTTCCTTAGCGCCGTTTTCTTAACCAAAGAGCCTTTTCTACATGCTGCCTTCATCCCTCTGCCGTCAGACAGCTCTCAGGCCTCAGCTCAGCTCTGATGTATATTTAAGTTGCTCTCTCTGCCACCTCCATCTTAAAAAGCTCTCTTTCGCCCGCTCGGCTGTGGTGCAGTGATGACATTGACCATAGGGCACAGCGGCAGAGTTCAGCTAACTAAAAAGCTCACTTTCATCTCAGCTCTCCTCTGCTCCTGATCAAAACACTCAGCTCCAGTACAGCTACATCCCCGATCCATGCAAACGCACAGAGATCAGGCAAAACACACATTTGCAAAAATGTGAGGATGAACTTTTAAATTGCCGAAGGCTTTTGAGTTTGATGTCTAATAATAGATTGTCCAATACTGTATCAAAAACTCATAGTAGTAGTATTAGTAGTAGTTTTTTCTCTTCATTTGTTGCTCCACTAGGAAGAAGTGCTTTTAGTCAGTCAACATTTCCTGTTAAAGCTTAACAAGACAGGAATTCAGGACCACTTCACATTAGGGGATCTAACACTTACAGTTCTTTTACCAGGCAGTTGAAAGTGCGGCTCGTTGATAGGCTGATTTCACATTAGAATCTATATAGTGCAGTTGTGCTGTTTTTTCCCTTTCTTGTTTCCCAGATTTGTCTTTTTTCTTGCTACACTAATCGCCTCAACTGCTTGCCTGCACACTGTCAGGTATGTTCCATGATGATTATATGTGATAAATTGATGCTTGAATAATTTGCTTCTTATTTGTCCTGTATATGTGTGTAATTTTGATGGTAATGCCTGTATGTGTTGTTTATTTTATGTAGAATCATTTACATAGTCTGCAAGATATGCATTTTGTTATTGTATATAGGCTATATCTCAAAAGTCTTATGAAAAGTTTTAATGTTGTATTTTCAATATAAGATTATTCAAGGTGCCTCTTAATGTCTGGCCAGGGACAACAGATGAAAATTAGGCATTCCAGCTCATTTACAGTTCTGTTAATATTGTTTTTAATGGGCTCTATCCCTGAGAAAATAAATAAATTAATCTTTTAGATTATGATATAATATATACAAGTGAAGTGTCAGAAGAGGTAAGAAAAAAAGAAGGCATTTCAATCTGAAGTCAAAGTCACTTAAAAGTCTAGATGAATGTAGACTCATTTCCTGCTGAAACGTATTAACTGAACCACTCAAGACAACGCTCTGTAGAAAGGGTGGCTATTTTGAGGAATCCAGAATTGTCGAATTATTGTCTACTGCATCAGATTAACGGAAAGATAGCACTCTATGTAATCTTAATGGGATCTGCTTAATCACAGAGACGCAAAAGACTGACATTTCAATGTCATCTCTAGTCAGAAATCAAAGGGTATCTTTTTGAATAGTGCAAGTTAACACATCACGGCCCTTAAATCATGTAGATCTAAAACAGGCATGCAACATTACAATATTAAGTTATAGCTTGCTTACTTCTTCTTTTACTCTCCTGTCAAGGCAACTCTATAAATGTAGCTGTGTTTGTGTTATGTCTCCAGGGTGTCTGTAGTACTTTCAAAGAATAATAGAGTGAATGCCGTTTTCCTCAACTCTCCGTAGGAGCAGGATGTTGTGTCTTTGCATGTGCCTGGTGTTACTTCCATATTTCCCTTACACATCACTTGGACCTCAGATGCTCTTCAAAAAGTCTTTTTCCTCTTACCTTGTTCCCTCCTCTGGTCATTTAGGGCCAACTACAGTGTAAGTTTTTCTAAATAGCACACTTTTGTATTGGCTTCCTGAGCAGCTGTGGGGCTAGGAATAACTTGGGTTTATTTGGACTGGGTACCAGACCAGCTGAAAGACTAAATAACCTTTTGTGTCTTTATGCTGACTTCATGGTCAAAACTCAATGTACAGTTGCTCAGACTCTGTGGCACGTGGGATGACACCCTAAATAACCATACTGATTACTGTAAACTGTCAAATATGTTACCTATCAATGGATTAGGTAGCAATGGGCTCAACTAGTTTATTACACTGTAACTATATGTGGCACCAATAGTAGGACTACAAATGAGGTTTAGAGTAACTGATATACCCACCCTAACAAGACATGACAGTGCGTCTCCCATTTACAGCCAGGGTAGCAGGGTCCTAATATTACTGCTCGCAGAGTTTCATCATGCAAGTGTGGGGCTGACTTTAAAACAAACAGGTCATGAAACTGCTGCCTAGAGTACAATGAACATAAACAAACCATAGTCTATCAAGAAATTCTGTTTTAATTAGGATATCTCAACTTATCCGTGAATGAGTTTGATCATCACTGTAGTTAAAATGCTAAAGCAAAAAAGTCTCTAATTTGACTGCTTTAATAAAATAATACAATGATACAGTATGTTAGTAATTATAAAATGAAATAATGAAATGTATAGTAATAACAAGGCATTGTGATCACACTGGTCAACACACCAGGATTGAGACACCCCGCCCCCCCCCCACTATCATTATTCTAATACCCTCAAAGTGCCCACAACAAACATTCAATAAAAGAAATTATTATACAAAGCTGAGGCACTAAATACATAAAAAATTACACAATAGATGAAAAAGCAAATCACAAAGAATAACAAAAATGACAGAGTAAAGGTGCAATAGGTAAAACAGGAGCTCTAGCAGCTAAAATGTAACATAACATTAAATGGCTATTATTTATTCATTTTTATTATTATTTTTTTATTCTTTAACTTCTCACATACACAAAGCCTGCCCTAGAATCTATAGTGGCCAGCAGAAGCCCTGTGCAAATGTAGCTACCTCTAAAATGATTTTTTTAATAATACATTTTTTAAAATAATTGTAAAACGTTACTAAAATTTGACGTTGATTCATCCGAGGTGGGACGCTTAAGAGCTCGAGGAAGTGGAGGTGGTGGTGGTGTTTAGTGGTATTGGCCAGAAATGGCAAAATGACTGAGTCTGTTTGTCCCTTTCCAAGAGGAGAAGAGCAGTCATAACTCTTTTGAAAGGACAGGTCATGCTCTACTTCTGTGTCAATTTTCAGAATCAGAATCAAGCTTTATTGGCCAGGTATGCTTACACATACAAGGAATTTAGTTTTGGCTACAGGAGCTCACAGCACACAACATCAGACAAACAATTACATGTAGTGAATAAAATTAAATAAAATAAAACATGCATTCCTACCATCACTCACTCAAACACACTCAAACACACACACAGTCATACCTGTAAAAAAGGTTTACATACATTACATTTTAACTTCTTTCCAAATTTTCCTCAGAAAACTCCATTGTTCCAAAAGAATGTGGGATGAAGGCCTAGTCATGATTAGGCTGCTTTAAAACTTAAAAAAAAGTTTTTACAATGAGACAGACTATCTCCTTTTTTCATTTTTTCATGATTAAAATATATCTAATATATCTAAACCAAAATATTTTATACAATATAAACTAATAATAATAATAATAATAATCTTATCCTATGCCATTATAATGCACAATTTATTTAGGGATGTTACTAGTAGAGGTGCTTAGATGTATAACATTTTTTTGTATTTTTGTTTTCTTTTTATTTAAAAAATAAATATATTGTTTATCAACATATACACCAATCAGGCATAACATTATGACCACCTCCTTGTTTCTACGCTTTTTGTCCATTTTATCAGCTCCACTTACTATATAGGTGCACTTTGTAGTTCTACAGTTACAGACTGTAGTCCATCTGTTTCTCTGCATACTTTGTTGAACAGTTGAACAGCTGCCCATCCTGTGCGTCTGATGCTGCTGCCTCTTCTGCCTTGATCGGGTGCCACTGCTCACCGTGCAAACCTCACCCTTACAACCTGACCGCACTGATGCTGCTGCTGCTGCCGCTGCTGCTGCATGAACTAAACTATTCAAATTAATTGTTTGCTCCACCTTTTACCCTGTTTTTGTACTATAATACTTTATACTAACAATGTTTACTATCCGGTGTCGACCAGAGGAGGATGGGTTCCCCTTCTGAGTCTTGGTTCCTCTCAAGGCTTCTTCCTGTTTCTCTTAGGGAGTTTTTCCTTGTCCTTCATCGATTGTCACAAGATGCTGCCCACAGGATTCTGTTGGCTGGATATTTTTGGTTGGTGGACTATTCTCAATCCAGCAGTGACACTGAGGTGTTTAAAAACTGATCCACTCAGACCAGTGCAACACACACTAACACACCACCACGACGTCAGTGTTACTGCAGTGCTGAGAATGATCCACCACCCAAATAGTGCCTGCTCTGTGAGGGTCCATAGAGTCCTGACCACTGAAGAACAGGGTAAAAGGGGGCTAACAAAGTACGCAGCAAAACAAATGGACTACAGTCTGTAATTGTAGAAATACAAACTGTACCTATATAGTAAGTGGAGCTGCTAAAATGGACAATGAGCATAGAAACAAGGAGGTGGTCATAATGTTATACCGATTGGTGTATAGTCGTATATACATATCTCCTTTTTTTGTTTTATACCTTATATGCAATATGATTTGCTTCACAAAGAAGCAAAAAAAAAGATTCTTTCATTACATTTTTTCACTGAAAAGTAAACTATGTACAATACTGTTGTGCATGCACACTTAGATGAAGATATTTTACTTTTCTGATGTGTTCCAGTCGAATTTGATCAATTTTCTATTTTTCTTTTCCTTAAATATGTTTTTTTTTCATCTGACTGCAGTAAGGCTGGAGGACTTTATCCAGGGCAGGTATTTGTACACAATTAATATAACTAAATTCATATGGCATAAAAAAATCTGAGCAGCAAGCAATGCCAGGACCACCTGATCCTGGAACAAACAGGTGTAAGTTGGCGATTCTGTTGGTGGAGGGCCAGGAAAAAATCAGGAACTGCGTGTGGTACTTGAGATGTTAGCTGGTCTCCAAGGACACAGCAAACTTTTTTATATGCATTAATAAAAACTCCTCCAGAGAAAATTAACTATGGTGGGGCCAGATTTCTGTCTATAATACCATTGCAGTTTGAGTTAGTAACTGAATATAAATGCTTTTTTCTGAATGGACAGAAAATACATACATACATACTCTAAATCGCTTATCCTTCTGGAGCCTATCCCAGCTGTCATTGGGCGGAAGGCAGGATACACCCTGGACAGGTCGCCAGTCCATCGCAGGGCAGACAGACAGAATCACACACACTCATACCTCGGGGCAATTTCAGCATGTCCAATCAGCCTGACTGCATGTCTTTGGACTGTGGGAGGAAACCGGAGTACCCGGAGGAAATCCACGCAGACACGGGGAGAACATGCAGACTCCACACAGAAACGACCCTGGTCACCGGCCGGGAATCGAACCCAGGCCCTTCTTGTGTGAGGCGACAGCGCTACCCACTGCGCCACCGTGCCGCCCTGGACAGAAAATGTATTATAAAAATTATGCTTTTTGAAAGGCTTCTCTAGAGCAGTGGCCACCAACACTCCTCCTGAAGATCTACCTTCCTGCATGTTTCACGTCCAGCCCAAAACTAACGCACCTCATTCAGCTAATCAAGGACTTCTTAAGGCCAAGTAGATCTACAGGAGCCAGGGTTGGTCAGCACTGCTCTAAAGTTTTTGATCTGTAATTAACATTTGTCAGTTTGACCAAAGTTTGATCTAGCTCAGTGTGTAACACGCTTTTATTCACATTTATTGACCAGAAGACATCTTCAGTTCAACCTTTTAGTTAAAGTATCACACTGTCACTCCCCAGCAGGCTGTGTAACAGCAACACAAAACATGTTGTCGATTGTGAATATAATAATAATATTTGTAGATTTTCTAATTTTGAAACTGATTCTCAGCTGGGTTAGAATTTGAACCAGGATTAGAGTGAGGATTAGGTTCAGGTTTTGGGTTGAGGTTAAAACTAGGGCTAGAGAGAGTGTTCGGTTTAGGGTTAGGGAAAATGAAGATGAACTTAACAGACGTATAGTGGAATCTATAGAGTATCTAAAGCTCATGTGTCAAATTCAAGGCCCGCGGGGCAAGTCAGGCCAGTGGCACAACCCTGTTCAGGCTGCAAAATTATTTTAATTTTCTATTGTTATCAGCCCGTTTCACCCTGAGCTGCACTACAGTCCCCAGCATGCATTGCAACATAATGTGCATTCTAAACCACTTTCTCCAACAACAATCTATAGGCCAGCAGTTACATAAAAATATAAGATGTCTGGTGTCTAGATCAAGTAAATAGGCAAAAAACTTACCTCCTGGGGATATTTAAGAGGTTTAACAATTATCTGTAGCTAATGTAGCCTATTGTTTTAAGTTATTTTTGAATACTTCAAGTTTTCAGTTCCTATTTTGCTGTTGCAGTTTTAGCATATTTTGAATAAACAATGACCAGTTTTTGTCTTGGCAAAATGTTAATTAAAAATGAAAGAAAAATACTAGTCTATAGCCAACAACAGTGGTGCACAACTCCGGTGCTGAAGGCTCCACTGCTGTCCCAGATCCGAGTAAGCCATATGTAGGGCTGCAGATACTCTGAGTGCTTAACAGATGCAGATATCAATACAAGTGTCATTTGGTGACTGTTCTTATTCAAAGACCTTGACACTGGCATTTTAGGCTACAAACTCGGCATTCTTATGCAGTGTTCACATGTTGTCGTGCAGTGGTACGCGGCCTTGCAGTGGTATGCGACCGATAGTGACATAAAGGCAAGCAAAAGTTGTCATAGTGACAGAGTTACTGGCAAAAATAGATGATTATCAGGGGAGAGCTTCAGCAGAGTAGATGTGAAGGTGGACGAATGCAGGAAGATTCTCTGTGCTCTTTTATTTTGTGCTGTATAATACTGCGTTCTTCTGGAACTCAACAACAAAATGTTTGGCATCCACAGATCCTAAAAAAATCAACATCCAGTTTATTTCACTGCTGTGGTCAAAGTTCCACTTACCACTGCGGTCCGCGGAATGCCGCCACCAGCGGTGGCAGAATTTTCAGTCCCTGCTCCATTGAAAACAATGAAATTCTCATTTGCTGCCACCCGTCCACTGTCAGCATGTGAACTCAGCATTACACAGGATTACTGCAAGCATGTATCACTGGCCAGGCCAATTTTGAGGGGAAATTTAGAGCAGGTTCATATTGTTGCTGTCATGGAAAACCTCCATTTTTGTCATTTTCTTTTTATTTTTTGCACAATCGATTTTATGATAAATGGACCAATAGAACTGGTCCAAAATTACAACCACATTTCCAAAAATGTTGGGATGCTGAGCATTGCATGAGTATTTGACCTGGGTATTGTTAAAAAAAAACAGACTACATGTTTTATAGATTTAGACAAAAATGAAGCTGCAAAGTTAAATGGTTTCCAAAATCAGACACATTAACTGCACACACACACACACACACACACACACACACATACACCTAAGAAAACTGAGTATAAAGGCTGCACTCACTGTCTCTATTACCAAAAATATTACCCTAGAAATAATCTGACATGCATCCTGTAATGCATGTGTTGTGATTATCTATGGCTCTCCAGAGGGAGACGAAAACAGGACTGTGGAAATAACTCTTTCAAACAGAGGACCATCTAAGGACTGGTCTGCTATCACAACAGAAATATGTCTCATCCTGTCCATCTTATCTGAAGCATGAATGTTAAAATATTTTATGATGCACAAACTGACTACAGTGTGCGGCCTGAACTGACAGTCTGTTAAAAGCATTGCGCTCCATCACATACAAAACATTAAGCTGAACAATACAGTTACGTTCATTGGGTCATTGGGTATTTTTGACAAGTGTGTGCAGTGGTCTTAACAGCTCAAGTGTTTTAAACTTTAAAAAACAGTACCCTTCTGTCCAGGCCTAGAGAAAGATACAGCCACAAGTAATCAAAGACAAACAACTGGATGCCAGATGCTACCCCTGTGGACTTCAATGGGTAGATATTTACTGCATATTCAAAGCTTTCTGTATCATGTTCATTTCAGCAAGCTCATGTCATTAGGTCATCATTTGAGGCTGAATGAAGAGCTGAAGACCAAACTATTGAGAAAGATAAATTTGGTAAAGGATATACAAAGAAAAGCTTTAGATTTACAGCCAAAGTGTTGCAATGTGTGATGCATAATGAGTTATCAAGGCCGTAAAGCACCCCTATCTACTGAGACTTCTTTTGTATGTTCCCAACTATAACAGTCGCCTTTCCAAATGTAATATGTTTCTTTCAGACTAGTTCATGGTCAGCACAGATACTGAAATGCTAGGTCAGCATGTTGGCAAGTAATCCCTCTTTGTACTCCTTTCCCAGATGATTCCTTAATTCAGATGAATGCTATTGCAGTTTGAGAACTGTCTCTACCACTTCAGCTTAGATTAGCGTATTGAATAGAGGAGTTTGTTCTCTGATATAACATGGTGTTTTTATTACAATGTGTTTCTCCTCTTTGATCCTCATTGTTGATGCTGATGTTTAATTTTCTTTGATTGACTCAATTGAGTCATAAACTCACATGTGTTCTTATTTGTAGAATGTCTCTCTGAACACTGTAAACCTAAATTAGTTGACTTTACTTTTTTACAGCAGGGCCTGCTGGCAGAATAGCTCAGCCAGTTTACATTGAAGTCCCTGTACTGAACAATAAGCCTTAGTATGTAATAAACCTAGGATTTTAAGAGGTTACAATACTTTACTTTTTCAAGTTCTGCCTAATCTGTAGGTTCACTTGAATCAATTACTCTTCCTTGTGTAATGTATTGGCATCAGTTAAAACAACTCCATTCTATGGAAAAAGATTTTTCATGCCATAAAAAATGACATAGATAAGACTAGAATCACCTATTTCTGAGGACTCTTATAGTTTAATGCATGTTTGCCATTCTATTTGTATTCATGGCTCCAGGCTGAGCTGATAAAACACTATCATGGTGAGAATAACAAAAACAAGTAAAATGCATCCAAGCCTGTCATTTGACATGCCAGTATGCTATGACCCAAAATAGCATTGTGCGAAGAGATATTTATAAATTGGATAAATAAGAATTAATTAACAGAAACTAACAAAACTGCAAAGAATGCTGGGAAGCTTCATGGGCAAAAGACCCTTAAGTCTGTATGACTTATTCAAATAAACTGATTTTTTACTCTTTACTTACTTACTTAACTTACAAATTAACTGATCTGAGATTTACCTGAATAACTAAGGATTATACAGGAAATATTAAGTGTTAGTAAATTTGCATTAGTTATTTTAACAAAAGTAAACAAGAAAAAAAATTATACAATTAATATGTTTTACAGTGATTTTACAGTGTGTTTCAGTATTTCTTTATCTAGGAACAAAAATCTGGAATATGACTTGCAAAAAGTGTGAACATCTGATGGCATACTGGTCCATTTAAGAGAAGATCTCCCGCTTCTTTTGAAACCCCATTGACCACTATTTATACTCTACCTCAGTAGGTTGGGGGCGCCATGCACCATACTGCATATTTCCTGCAATTCTTTTTACATTTTTGGGTAACATTTTATTTGTAGATGATTTGTAGATGCTCAGTCTATCTTTAACTAATATTCAATTAAGCCTAACCTTAACCTCAGTGCAAAACTTACACATTCTCCTAACCCTAACCATAATGTTGTTGATAATCAACTGAGTTTCACCAGAAAGTTTGTTAATAATTTGAGTATTTGTAGATCATCTATATGGGACCATCCAGCTGAGTTTTACAGTTGAGAACCAGTGCTTTACCAGAACAACTGCGCTCTCCCCACAGCTGGTATGGCACCGTAGCTCTGGAAGCAGTTCTCAAGGGATACGTGAAAGTCTGCAGAATCAGACTTGACGCTTTTTTTGGCAGCATGCCAGGCCATTTCAACCATAAGGGGGAAAGGAAAGAGCAATGAGGGAGAGGTTAAAAAAAAAACACAAAAAAAAAACAGGCAAGCTGGAAGAAGGAGGCAGTATTTTTAACTCTAGTGGTGCGTCATGGAGACCAGAAGCAATGCACAAAACCTGATTGGGCTCTTGAGACAGAGAAGAGGAAGAGGGTGATCATGGGCACAATTTGTTCCCTTCAACTGATATGCTCCAGACTACCCTTAGTTCAAAAAGATGTTTGAACCCCATACCACTGGTTTATACAGGAAAGTCCTGTTTAACCATAACCATGTTCAAGAGTAATCAATTTGACCAAAAGAGATTTTCTGATCACTTTTGCTAAAAGTCTTGCTTCTGGCTAAGATTTTCACATGTATGTGTGTGCATATGTGTGTGTGCATGTGCATGCATGTGGACGAGGGTTACTGCTGTGTGTTGACTCAGCTGCAGCCTCCCTCCTTGCTGACAGTGAATTGGCAGGTTCTGTCACTGTTGCCTCCTTATAACTTCAGCCTGCAATTATGACTCAGTAAGCCCAGTGTGAGAGACACTGGTAACCCCATTTTGTTTGACAGAATGAGCTAGGGGCCACTAGAGTCCAATAGAAGGTTTCCAGCTGCAAACAGTCCTGCTCCAAAAGCTGTTTACACTGAATGGCACATTCAAAAATGGAACACAATAATAAAAGTACTGGTCATTGTCAAAGATGATTTAGAATATTTTAACTTTAATAGAAGTTAATGTAACAAGATTTTACTCCATGTCATTTTTGACCACTTGTATTGGTCCATTCAACAGCTGAAGTTTAAAATGTATTTTTAAAGATGGCATAGGTATAAGGTTTTTTCCAGACAGCAACAAAATACACTTAAATTTGCATTTGCAAATGATCAGCTGAACATCAATATGATAAAGCAGTTATGAAGAAAAATTATGGTTAATGCTCAATTTAGAGAGGACCCTTTTTCTTTTCCAGTATGAGACTGATTGAAATCTTGAGTGTCATCTGATGAGCCATTCTGATTGAAACTCTGAAAGTAGGCTCAACCTATTCAAACACTCACACGAAGAAAAACACCGCTAACATTAACTCATCACACAATGTGAGTGTTCAGGGTAGATTTGTTACATGATTGGATCAGATTCATTATTATGTTCCTTACAATGTCTGTTTTGGCATTGACATCCAGCCTGGTATTGGATTAGACATCTCTGGCATTGTTCCAGTTTAGAGCTCAAACATTGGTGGTTTCAGATTTTGTTTTTTTGTTTTTTTTTTTCTTTTCTTTTCAGCATTCTTATCCAGTAGTGGCACCACCTCTCTGGCCCAATGTTTCACAGCCCTGGCCCAAGAGGATGCACTTCACAACCGTTTCCTTGCTCTAACCCACATGTTGTAAATCATCAGTGAATTATCTTGACTAAGTCAAAATAATTCACAGGGGCAGAGCTAGACTCTCAGCACAGAGGGGGTGGATCATTCTCGATGGGCCTTGCTGATAAAGTCATTTTAAAATTCTGAATTGTAAAGTTGCTGCCATATCCTATTCTATCCTATCCAAATATAAAATAGGCACAGTGGTCTACATGGCTACAGGGCCTATTCAAACATTAAATAGGAACAGCAGCCAAATGACATCAAGACCTGATCAAATCTGAGTGGACAGTATACAACACCACAGGCTGTAACACAGACAGGTGCCAAGATGCAGTAAACATGGAGTTAAACAACAAATAATCTAACATTCTGACTGATTTCTTCATAAACAAAATTTAAGTGAATAAAGACTAAATAACTATGGATGTTTCACTCACCAATTGTTGTCTAACTGGTTCTGCTAGCCTGCTGTAGTGTAGTCCATGTATTCCACCATCCAGAACAAAATAACCCAAACAGGTTACCTAACTTTGTACATCTCAGTCGTGTTTTAAAACTTCATCCTCCTCTACTTCATGGTGGTGAACCTGCCAACCACTTTGTCTTTGTCAATGTCTATGTCTGGCTCAACACCCAAAAAAGTGAGGTTGGACAGTTTGGCCTCATCCATACACGAACACAAATAGCTCTTAATGAGCCTCAGATGGCTGAGGCTTCATTCAGCACTGGTGCTGCTGATAGAAATGTTTTTGTCCTCCTCATCACTTCTGCCGTCCAGTTGCTGGTGGTGGTAGTCCTCCTCCTTCGGTCTGCTGGCCTCGCACTGTCAGGATAGTAGTGCTAGCAGCAACTTTACCGATCCGTTCAATCATCATCACAGTTGTTTTGGATAATGAGCAAGACAAGAAGTAAGATGTAAGAGGAGCACAGGATGCAATCAAGTTTTTCTTGTTTCTTGCTTCTTACATTTAATTGCACCCAATTTCTATGTTTTCTCCATTTTACCACCTATTTACTGCCAAAATTATTGGCACACTAGAAATTCTTATAAATAAAATAGAGCTGAAGCATTTATATTTCACTTGAGTCCACCTGATGTCCAGAAACCCTTAAGGCGTCATCCATGACTTCCTGTTTCTCTAAGCTATAAATATGAGATGACAGAGGTTACATTTCCTTAGTCATTCATGACCCTGGGAAAGATTATAGAACACACAGATGAAATGAGACTGAAGTGCACTTTCATAAAACAGGCAATGGCTATAAAAAGAGAAAAAAAGAAAAATAGCTATATGCCTGAAAATGTCAATATCGACTGTTACAACAACAATTAAGAAGCTTGAAACAATTGCAGCTGTATCTGCCTAAAGGTGGACACAAGTATATTGTAACATTCACCAGTATGAAGGAAGACACTGCTTTTGCACAAGCAGTAGTGCTTTACAAAAAAGCTGTAGCCAGCCAAAGCTACGCCGTACATAAGCTCTACTTGGCTCTAACAGTTTGCTTGCTCTAACCAAACTTACTAATCTGTCTCTCTTAGCACTCAGCTCTTCACTACTCAATTCTTCCTGTCTACGACACGTAAATACACAGCCAGCAGGCTAGCCCCACCTTACAATAAGAGTCTATGTAGAAAAAAGCAGCAAATAGATGCTGTAAAACAGTTACCATAAAACTAACAGGAAAAACATTTCCCAAACATGCTACAGTATTTTGGCCCCATGCACAGTGAAGAGGACTGTTAGAGAGGCAAATGTTTGGCAAAATCAAAATGATTTGCCAAAGATGGTAGCATTCTCGAAAACTACAATTAGACGTCACCTCCGAGCCAACAAGCCATTTGAAGGTGTGCCAGAAGAAAGTCTTTTCCTTCATCTAACCAAAAATGTAAGCCCCTGGAGTTCATTAAATAAACTGGTGTGTTGAACTGAAGAAGAGAGACAGAAAAAATAAGACGTAGGATTCCAGAGGATTTGGAGAGATTCTATTTGTTTTCTTTGTGTAAATTAACTTCAATTAATGTTTAGACGTGCTTCTCATATTTTCAGTGAAAAGTTTTCCTCTGGAATTTTTATTAATCTTTATCAAGGGTGCCAATGACTTTGGAGTTGACTATATAAGTATCCTCGCTGCAATTCTAGATGGGACAATCAAGTTGATTTGAGTTTAAATGGAGTTGAATTAACTACATTACTCTAATTTTTGAAATATGGTAGCAAAAGCACTAATCAGGAAAAATAAGGGATCTGAAAGGATCTCACATATCATGTCAAGAATGCTAAAAATGCAGTCCATCAGCACAAATAAACTGGAATCACAGCAGTACAGCAGCAGTGAGAGGCCACAGGGTGATACAGTGAATCAGGTTGTGTTAGCCCAGGTGCATCGCATTGGTGGTCCAGTTACTGGAGATGGACTGTGTTCCATGCACACATTCATACAAACACTTCTGCACCTCTCTCTCCGTTGGATTCTGCTCTCTTCTGTTATAGCAGGTGAGTCTTCAGTCCCTCAGCGTAAACACACACATACAGAAGGCTGAATGTACATAATGATTTTGGGAAGAGAGAAGGGTGGGTGTATCCACTGCTGTCTGGTTGTGTAGTTTGGCTTTGGTTACCGCACAGACAAAAGGAGGTCCGCTCCGAGCAGTATTTAAGAGTCTATGTTCCAGTCCCTCCACGCCCTAACTTGTTTTTATTTTCTTTTTCTCCTTTTTCCCCCTCATTGATGAGATTATAACGTTCCTCTATTTTGCCTCTAGGCCTTCTCCTCCCAACAGATGCAGCTGTGTGTCTGACCCCGGGAGCTCTGAGGTTATTGTAACTGTGGCAGCATTGTGGGATTCTGTGTTTTAACTGTGCGGTCGACTCATTCTCGTTTACTGTGGTGATACAGCAAAGCTTTCTGCAGGGCCTCACTGCCACATGAGCCAGCGCTGTGGTTTACAACCAATTAAAAAGTTCTGGATGCTCCACAGCACCAGCTGTGCTTGTGGTGGGGCAGAGCAAAAGGCAAACAGAGTGGAACACAGCAGCAGAAAGACCAAAAGCAGTTAAACTAATATTAAAAAGCTTGGAATTACTTGTGTTTTGTTGCAGAAACATGTTTAAAATGATTCCAGCACACTACAACTTCATAGCTTCAAAACAGCTCCTTTTAAAGCTTAGCTTAGTTTTTATTTTTTAGCAGTATTGGTATCAGCCTATACTCAAGGTTTCAGAATCAATATCGGAAAAGAAAATGAGATCATGCTATCTCTAGTTTCAAATATTTAGTAGGAATCTAAAGGAGGAAAAAACTGTACATGATTCGATTTGTAAATAATTCCATAGTTGAGAAAGCGGTATAATATGAAAAATGAAATATTAGCCTTCAGAATGCCTTACATTTAGAAAAAAACAAATCTCAAGGCTGATTAACTGTACTATACATAGGTAATTACAGTACATTATTCATCATTTAATAACTTTGTTGTTCCTGAAATGTGTTTGTTAAATGAATGCATGGAAAATTGAATACAATCTTTTTTTTAAAAATTGAATAAAACATCTAAAAATACCTTCTGATATTTCAGTCTCTACTGTATATACTGTTATTTAGATGAAGTAAAATTTAAAAACACACTAACGTACATGATTCCAAGCTTTTGAAAGGTAGCATCTGAGGTGAGAGTAGCCAGATTGGATAATTGGCAATGACAAAATCCAACACAAATTTTCTTTTCCTTTTCTCATGCTTTGCACTGGAAATACATGGAGTGCTGACAGTATGGTATCTGAATGTATTCTGAAAGATAAAAGCTTGTCCCCTGGCACCACTCCAGAATAGAGCTGAGCAACATGGATCAGATCACCAGTCCCTTCACTCTCAGCATTAGACATACAACTTTCTGAACATCCTCTCATCTCCCTCAAGGAAGAAAGAGCGCATGATGCTCATTCCTCAAAGCAGGGATGAGATGAGAGGTGAGGGTCAGAGGAGAGAACACCAAATTATACATGGAACAAAAGACGTTTGTTTCAAAAGTGGTTCTTGTCTTCAGGCAGATACAGGGAGGGTGAATGGAAGCAGAGATGGATGTCCTGCTGAAGGCCGTGGAGATTGGCATGGCAGCCCCTGAGCTGCGTGCCGGCTGTCCCTCAGGAAGCCGTCTATGAGCCTGCCCTTTTTAATAGAGATTCCACTGAGGTCCGAGGCCCATGTCCTAACCTTCAGACAGCTGCCTAACATGGCGTGAAATCTCCATCCCTGGAGAGTTCCACGGCCTGGGTTGGCCTGGCTCACTCCAGAGAGAAACCACCAATTATATTATGCTGTTCAGTCCCAGCAGTGCAGTACCAGCCTGTGAAACTCTCAAGTCTCTTTAGCCAGAGGTCTCATAGCTGCTACATTAAGCAATGTTTTGGCATGCTGTATTAAGACAGTACTCTCATTGTTTAATACAGTCATAAATCATTTGATAATAACATCACACAGTTTATATCTATGGCTGTTCCTCTGTTGAAGAGGAATGGTAATCAGCTCAAATGTATCAAAAGGACGCCATTACGCAGCATTACCCCTTAAACTCTAGACTTATTCTCCAGTTATAAATCGTAAGGCTTAAAGATTACACTGTTATGATAAGTTAGACACCATCTCTTTTTGGGCAATGTGGCAAATTCATTGTTGTTTCCAAGCTGCCTAGTTTTGATTAGCTACAACAGCAGCTCAGCGCAGCTTAAAATGTAGCACTTTAAATCGGTATCTCACCCTTATGTAGCAAATTTAAACTCCAACCTACACACCTCTTTTCCATAAGAGTTGAGACAGTATGTGAAGTGTTAATAAAAAAGAAAGCAGTGATTAGTATTTTTGGTTTGACCTGTATTAAGTTGAAAACAGTAAAAAAATCATCACCTTTCCTTTTAATATCATGTAGGGACTCAAGACACCAATTAACCCAGTTTTGAAGGCAGAATTTTTGTCATTCTTCCACCATACACATGTTCAGCTACGCAACTGTACACAGCTTTTATTGTCATATTTTGCACTTCATAATGCACCATGATTTCAATGACAGACAGGTATGGACTGTATATATATATCTCACCGTTGTCGGAAGAAAACCTTGTATCTCCAAAATGGTAACTTTACAGGAGAAGGAAAAAACCTACTTTACTTTTAATGTAAGTCAATGGAACCAGACTTTTTTCCGAGGTCATTTTGGGTCATTTCTTTTGGTCTGTTCTTCATGAAATTTACACACAATGTAAAGGGCAACAGTCATTTTCATATTATGTCAAAAACTGAAAAACGAAAAAAATGGAGATACAAGGTTTTCTTCCGACAGCAGTGATATATATATATATATATATATCTTAGCTCTAATGGTGACTTCACAGGTTTGCAAGTTACCCATGCCATGGGCATTAACACTCCCCCTTACAATGACAGACCTGAGATTTAGAACTTTACGCTGGTAACAATCTGGATGGTTCTTTTTTCTTTGGCCTGGATGATGTAACATCCATTTGCATTAACAATCTGAAAGGTTGACCCATCAGACCAAAATACACATTTCTACTGTGCATCAGTTCATTTCAGACAAGCTTGAGCCCAGAAAAGTTGGTGACATTTCTTAGCATTGGTGACACACGGCTTCCACTGCATAGTACAGTCTTAACTTACATTTGTAGATGCAGCAAAGAACTGTGCACTGAAATTGATTTCTCAAAGTGTTCCTATGCCCATGTGGTGATCCATCACAGAAGCATGCCAGTTTGTAATGCAGTGCCATCTGGAGGTTCAAGGTCATGGGCAGTCTTTCTGCAGATTCCCTGAATGTTTGGATGATATTCTGCAACACAGATGATGAAATATTCTACCTTGCCTGCTCATTGAGGAACATTGTTCTTAAAATGTTGGATTATTTGCCGATGCATTTTTGGCAAATGTTGAGCCTTGACCCATCCTTGCTCTTAAAGTACTGGTCCTTTTCTTTTCCTTTTCCAAGCACGATAGCAATTTCATAATAAGCATGTATTTACATGAAACAATGCATTTGATCAGGTAAAACATTAAATATCATGTCTTTGTACTGTGTTTTTTTTAAATATTTGTCAAAGTGGATTTACAAATCACTGCTTTTTTTCATTTGCATTTCACATACTGTCAGAACATTTTGGAAATTAAGGCTTGTAATTTTATTTGACGCAATGGGATTTTTGCCACAGTGTTCTGTAGGGCTTGTCCAACTTCACAACATTAGCTGTGCAAGAATGTATTTGTGAGCATTGCATGGAGAGGTCAGTTTAAGGTAGAAGTGCCAAAACTGTTTGTTTTGGGTGGCTAAATCCCACCATATATGTGGTGGGCTGGGGGCCAAAGAGGCAAAACAATATACAAATAAAGAAGGTAGGTTTCAAAATCAGGTTTACAAAATTACACTATATTTTGCTGCTAAAACAATTCAAAAATGCAATTTTAAAAGGAAAGTATTTACAAAATCATATATAGAAAAATGTTTGTTCTGTTATTGGGTCACGGGGTGGGGTTAAGATAACTGGCAGGCCAAATCAAACATCCTCATGGGCTACATTTTTGGCAGCCCTGATTTGAGGGGTTGTTAATTTTGGACAGTTTCAATTTTGAAGCTTGATAACATTATCTCTTCATTTCACAAGACACAACATTAGCACAGTGTTCTTATCCTAATGTCAGACCACAGGAGTAGACATGCCTCACAGCTGAGGGAGTCTGCATTTTGTGTGTGTGACACCAGAATATTCACTCAAAAAAGTAAGTAAGACAGAAGAAGGAAGAGAAAAGGGGAGTGAAAGAACGAGATGGAGCCTGACCAATAGTCTGAAAGAGTTTGTAGGTGTGAGACAGCATGTCATAAAATGGAAAGTGTATATGTTTGTTTGTATGAGTCTGTGTGTGAGTGTGTGATTTCCTGCACTGTGAATATGATGAGGAGGAAGCTGAAGCCTCTAATGATAACTTTGACCGGGGAGACCGGGCAGTGGAAAGGCACTTCTTCTTTTTTTTTGACATACAGAAAGTGTTCCCATGATCGTCTCTCATTTGGAGCCTCCTCACAGAGGCTGTATTACTGCTGGGACTCCAAGGCTGTGGAAGGCAAAGAGTTGCTCTGACCCACTGGGCAATGCTCTGCTTTCTCCTCTACACGATAATAAACAGGCATAGTTCTCTCTCTTTAGGGCTGACAGCAACACATTAAAAGACAATAAGAGATCTCAGCACATTTTCACACAGTATACTGATTCAGTGCACAGGGAAAGTGGAAGTAGCTTATAAATATGCATTGTGTTTTATGCAAAATGACCAAGATATGCATATGAAATGCTAAACTGGGCTCTGTTTCCTTTTATCTGTGGCATAAGACCAACTCCACCAAAAACCAAGCCCAAATCTCAGCAAGCATAAGCTCAAGGTCAAACGTCGCTCCCCAGTCAGCAGGAATGAGTCAATTCTCATTCAGCTACACACTTACAGCAGCCTCTGCTCTGGCTGCATTTAGCTAGAGCCCATTCAGAGCCCCTTTGCTGGTTAATTCACTGAGCTGAAGCCAAGCCTCAGTGTGGCCCTCTTTAGCAGTAACTGGCGATTTGTAGCCCCGCCTTGGTTCCAGAACACAGAGCCAGGGATATTGCACTTTATAAAAAGATCCTGGATCAGGGCCACCTCACATCATATGGGCCAAAACCTCACTGTTAGACTTCAGTCATGAGAAAAACTGCTCTTGCCTCTAAACAAGTACTCATCAGTAGATTTCTTCCAAACAATTACAACACTTTTTTGTAAGCTTATTTTACCAGAGAAAATGCGATGAGAACACATTCCCATTCACAAACACATCGAGGAAGAGGAAGGCTGCCAAGAGTCCCTTGAAATTTGGAATTAGATGCCATGTTCATGTGTAAAACAGCATTGCAGAGTAAAAAGATGTTAGTAAACCTTTCTGCCGAGTTGGTTCAAAGTCAGAGTAGGAAACATTTCTGACTTTTAACTAACTTGGACTTTAGACTAGGACTATAATACTGATGTTATAATGTTTCCAATTTATGTTATTAATGTTTTATGATACGGCCTCACAATCTTTACCAAATGTTTTGGTAGTGACAATTTAAGCTAATTTTGAGCATAGCACAAGTGTATGGCTAGCAAGAACAGTTCTGAACAGTTGTACACATATAAAACCATAAGAAATATTATTAAAACACAAAAATGTTTGCTTAATTGCAGAAAATATGCGCTTCAGTAGTGACAATTTCTAATCTCACGCACTGATTTTCAGACTTTGGGACACATTTACTTCAAAACAGTGGGATCTGACTGCTCACCGTGTGGTCATGAGGAACAGGGCTGCAGTTTCGCTTCCTACTCTAAAATGCAGGGGTGTGACTAAAATAAGTCTCCACCTATAGACTAAAACTATTTGTGTTTCCGTAGTGACATCAAAATGTGGAACAGAATTTTTTAAATAGTCTTTCTTCACTTTACTTTAAAAAAATCTTTTAAACAAAAGATCTTTTAAACAAACAACATTGAAAAAAATGCGAAAAAGCAAGTATTTATTTTATTAATAAACGGAAATTTAGGGGTTAAGGTTTGGGACAGCCATATCCCAATAGAAAGTACCCTATTAATGATGATTTTGTATATATTTAGCTGATTAGTATTGCAATTAATGCCTTGGGTTTGAATAGATCATAATATAATTCTTGTAAATATCTATGGTCTGAATACATCATTGTTTTTAATTGTTTTTTGTGGGACTGCAGTTTCAGTACGATGGTGCATATGTTGGTGAGCCACTGGTTAAGAGAACATGTAGTTCAGAACACTGCGATACCTTCCTATAGTATAAGGCTAGTGTACTATGATCCAACACACTGGGGAAAGGATTGAAAGCCATCGCTCTGAAGCACACCCTTGGCTCTTAAGTTATAGGAGTGTGGAAAAGAAGACTGGATCTATCAGTAGGTCTTGGGGGTTTAAGGGGTTAAATGACCTTGTGACCTTGTTACTTAAAATGCTCCATCTTTTTCCACTCAAGGAATTGTTAAATGGGGTAAAGACTAGACTACCTGCTGTGAACGAAAGGGCATACCTGTCATCTAATGAATGCTGAAAATATCCATTTGTGGGTACAAAGACCACTATGAAAGCTGCTGCACATCTCTGAATTGCCACACTGTCTGAATTCATTACAAAACTGTGAACTGTGAATCGGAATGGGACAGTCGTCATTTTTTGTTTCACATCTAATGTTTCATTTATGGTCTTTTGATGTTCTGCTGATGTTCTGAGAAGAGACAGTGGCTCAGATTTTCTCTCTATCTGCTCTCCTGCGCCTCTGTTCATATCTGTGTACCTGTCAGGCTATGTGCCAGCAGAACGGCGTTGTACCTGTCTTTTGTCCCCAGTGCCTCGCTCCTGCTGGAGGAAGATTAAACAGTCATTAGATTAGATTAGACCATACATATGGGACCACACCTGTCAAAAGTTCTCAGATCTTCTTTATCCCAGACTTTTGCCTATATAATGGGAGATTCTATGCTTCTTTAACACCATGATTTTTAGAATATATCTCATGTAAGCACATGTTTTAAAAGTTGTTTATGGTGTTTATAGCATTTTGTTTTATTTTATCAGTTCCCAAATGTTGTCATAGTTTATGTAGACACAGACAACAAAGCAGCTAGCCTTTTGTCATAATTACAAGTAAACGTTAACCTGCAATAGCACATTATTCCTTAAAGGTGCAATTTGTAGTTTGAAACATTCCAAAATTAGAACAGAATGTGAGGAAACATTTTTTACATTATGTCAAAGACTTCTATGTATCGTGTTGCAGAGATATCTGCTGAAGTTAGCATGCTAACCAGCTAGCCCTAGCCTGTCCTATCTTGTAATACCACTTTCTACCTCAAGAGGTGATAATGAGTCACTGTAGCATCGAGACTGCAATTGGTCCAACATGAGAGGCTAAATAGACACAAATAGAATCAAAACTAGAGTTAACATTTCCACCACTGGAGACAGCTCTTTTGGCGAGGAAGATGAAATTTGATGCTGAACCTGCAATGCTTCTTCTAGATTAGTAAGGAGCGGTAGAAGTGAAGAGGGAGGAGGAGGCAGAGAACTTGTAGAGAGGAAAATTACCACTAGGTAATGTCTTCCAGGTTTCTCAAACACTAGAGGGCACTCCTGAGTTTATAAATGCTTAAACATTTATAAGGTAAAAGAATGCATTACATATCCTGAACACAGAACAGCATAAAACATTTTAACACTGCTGTTACATTTTTAAACACTTTTGAACTCGAGTTATAGGAGTTTAAAATGGCACCTCATGTACTTTAATGATGTCAGTGAGCACGAACATCAATTAACTGCTCCAGTCATCAACCAATCAGCACTCAGTAACAGTAATGCTAGTGTTGTACTGCCCAAAACCCGACTGCTGTAGAAAAAAGGAAACATACAGGTAGGTTTTGCTTTTTTAGTGAACACACACCCTTCTACTTTAAAATTAAAGGAAGGCCCTTGGCGAGTGATTGGAAACTATTTTAATTTTTTGTTTTTAGCTGTTTAGCTCTATTCCCCACCATTCATTGAGGACTCACTGCTTTTTTGCAGTCATGTTTTTGATATAACAGGGGAAATAGTAAGAGGCCAGGCTCCTCATAAGCCATCTCTGGGAGGAGGGGCTGTGCATTTCCTTGTTGCTTATGGTAGAGATTGACATGGCGACTTTCTGTTGATATGTTGCCCCCATTTGTTTGCAGTATGTGGAGTATGAATTCATCAGGTTGTGTCACCTTACATATCGCTCCTTTAAACATGTGAACAAATATTTACTGAGGAATGTAATTGCAGTATGTCTGGAGGTCTAGCAGTGTGCTAAGATTTGTCTAGCATGAAAAAAACACTGACCTCTGAACGTGGCACATGGATTGATTTGGTTCCGTCAGAAAACTGTCTTAACTGGCATTTACTGTGGGTAATCAACAATTGTTCTGCACCATGAAATTTCAAAACATGAAAAGACTTCACACTGGCACTATTAGGTATTGTTCTCTCTGTATGTTCATGAATGCTTAAATAAATGTTCCTAAATGGTTCTTAGCTTGGATGTATGGTCCTGGGAGAAACTTTAAAATAATATAAAAGATTTATGTCACATAGAGGTTATTTAAACCTTAAAAAGGCTCTTCATACTCATATATCTCATTCTGAAAGTTGTTTCTTTAAAGAACTGTATGTTGAATGTTTTTCAGGGAACCAAAAGTGGTTCTTCTATGCCATCCAAAGCACCTTTTTTGTACTTGTTTGTTTTAAGAACTAGCCGAAATGGCCATCTTGGATTTGTTCTGTAATGCAGTTTGATAAGTTAAACTCTCAATATCAAATTTTTCAGCCGTTCCTGTCAGTTGCCTCACTGTTTGTTGTTGGATGAATCAACTTACACTAAGCTCTCAGAATCAAATTTCTCAGTCGTTCCTGTCGATTGCATTACTGTTTGTTGACTGGTGAATCAACTTACATTACCACTGAGAAAATACCTGCACCTCATTATGGAGCAATGGAGCCTCTGGTTCTCATTAGTGAGGAGCTGGTAGCCCAGTGAACACTGGTGGCCCCCATCCAAGCACTTCTCTCTGTCTCTCCTCCATGTGGAGATTTATCATTTCAGATGATGATGTCAGTCGTGTGCATCTTTCTCTTGCGCTCCCTCAGACGAGAAGGAGGGATTATTCCCCCAATGGACTTCCAAAGCTGGAGAGGTGAAAGTACATCTGTGTAAACAACTCCTCCAGGCAGCCAGGGGAGCGACAGAATGTGAAAGGAACGCAGAAGCCTAACGTATGTTTTTGGTTTCCACTCCCAGAAACAGGGTGTGTGTGTGCCTGAGTGTGTGTGTGTATGGGGGGGTGGGGTGGTCAGGGGGGTGAGAAATTTTGTCATGGGTGTTTTCCACAAAAGAACCATCTAATGTTTGGTTGTCATAAAGAGAAGGATGAGAAATGTAGTGTTGGTCGGCAGGTCATAGGGTACAGGGCAGATTCTCTCTCTCTCTCTCCAGCCCCCCTTCATGCACTCCACTCTGTCCTTTTCCCTCTCTCTCTCTCTTGTTCTGTCTCTCTCTCTCCTTCCCTCTCTTTCTCTGTCTATCTCTCTCTCCTTCCCTTTCTTTTTCTGCTTCTCCCTCTCTCCTTCCCTCTCTTTCTCTGCTTCTCCCTATCTCTGCTTCCCACTCTCTCTCTCCCTCACTCTCTTTCTTTGCTTTTCTTTCTCCTTTTCTCTCACTCTTTCCTTTTCTCTCTCACTCTCCCTGTTTCACACTCTCTCCCTCCCTCTCCTTCTTACTCTCTCTCTCAATCTGTCCCTCTCTCTCCCTCTCTTCCCACTTCTCCATCTCTCCCTCTCTTGCTCACTCGCTGTCCCCCCCCCCTTCATTCTTTCTCCCTCCTTCACCCTCTCTACCCTCTCTCTGGGTGTAATGTATAATGAGAGAGGAATTTGGTGTGCTCCACTCAGGGGAAGCACCTTTTCCTCTCCGGCTCTCGGAGCTGAACCAGCTGCTTGAGCTTCTGTCTCTCAGAGCTATTATAATCCCATACGTTCAACAGCCTGCAGCCATGGTGCAGATCACAGCGCTAACACCCACGGCTACAGTGTAAGCTACCAGGTTATGTTCACAGACCTAGCACTACACTGAAAAGCAATAGAAATGAATGGTGTGTACTGTAAATAGGATTTTGGAATAATTTGTACTCTTTGAAGTCAGCTATTTCACTCCAAGGGAAAAAAGTATGCTAAATGTAATAAACAAACAAAAACACATGGCTCATATATGTACAGCCCTTGCTTAAAATGGACTTCCATCACTGTCTGCCAACCACATAAATGCTTTAGAACTTTGCAGTAATACGCACACAGTCTCTGTTTTGTTCTCCATCCTGGTGTCTGCAGTAGCTCACAAATTACTGCTGTTCAGCGAATCCGTTTAAGCAACTTCTCAACTCTTCACTGATGATTAAGCTGTCATCAAGTTCCTAGTTCTTAAAACCCAGTATTTCACCTGAGAGCTCCTTCAGAGTTTAAATGGCTGAATGTGTGCCCTACACATTTAATCAACCTGATCATCTGTCATGGTATGACATCAAGCTTATAACCGAGATACAGATAATCACAAAAGTGAGCGCTGCACCTTTTGTATTATTTTCTAGCAGATGCTGCATGTGGAACCAGTGTCAGAAAGAATGAATAGATCGTACAAAACAAATGCAGTACAGGAGCATTACACAAAATAATTATTTTCCACAATGTACTGGAAGATCTTTTTGATCAGCTTTCTGCTGATAAAGATCTTGGATGGTGCTCCATCACTCTAGGGCAGTTACCACAACCCTGATCCTGGAGATCTACTTTTCTTGTGGGCTGCAGTTCGAACCACAATCTGCCACACCTGCTTCAGCTAATTAACTTCTTCAGAAGTCCTTGATTGCCTGCATCAGATGCATTAGTGTAGGTAAGGGGAGGGGGCAGCATGGTAGGTGCAGGTTGGAAGTAATCTCTGTAGGAAAGTGGACCTCCAGGAGAGGGGGTTTGTAACCACTGCCATCAGGAATAAAATTCCACTATTCCACAGCCCAGCACTGGGTGGCTTTATACTCTCTAGCCAAGGCTTGACATTAGGCATGGTGACATTAGACTCATGTGTGGCTCTGCACCTAAATGTAGCTGACAACACTAATTAGAAAAAGATATTGTCTCTACTATCAATGTAACCACTCTCAAAAAAAAAGGTTCTTTAGCAAAGACAGTGGGTCTGTGTAGAACCATGAATGCTTAAAGAACCACTTGCATGCTAAAATGAGCATGCAAATGATTCTTTGAGTGGTCTTTGTTCTATATAGAACCACTGTCTTTGCTAAAGAACCCTTAAAGAACCATCTTTCTGTTTACTTGTCTTGAGCAGTGAGTGCAGCAATTTGTCAGATTTCCTACGCCTCATTTGGGGCGGTAAAACTGTACTTTAGTCACGTGGTAAACTTTAAGCCAATAGAAATGCGGCGGCTCTTGGTTGCTTTCAGGGAGGGCGGGGCCACTTCGCTCCACGCCGCTGACAGAGCGCGCTGCTCCAGTCACCACGACAACCTGTTGACAGCCGTTAAAAAACTAACGAAATTCTCCAGAGCTCTCAGTTTCCTTCATTTATTTGATACATTTTTGGACTGTAACATATTTTTGTCCGGAAGTGTACATTCAGAGGACACAGCTCACTGAACTCGGAAAGTTTTCTCTCAGGGATTTATCGAGTGAGGAGAGTGAGGAGCGGCGTCTGAAGGAGATGAAGTGAGTGAACGTGAGTGTGATAAACTCTGACAGAACGTAACGGTAACTTCCGGCTGAAGCGATGATGCTTGTTGGATTTGTAGTCGTGGATGAGACATGAAGGTGTGAACTGTGTCTGAGGTGTGTGTGGAAATGGAGGAGCTGTGGAGACAGGTGCCGTCCGCGCATCGCCC
Source organism: Colossoma macropomum (assembly GCF_904425465.1). Taxonomy (NCBI): domain Eukaryota; kingdom Metazoa; phylum Chordata; class Actinopteri; order Characiformes; family Serrasalmidae; genus Colossoma; species Colossoma macropomum. Next base: position 24,931,276 of record NW_023494791.1, on the reverse strand, counting down.
TGAAACGTCGCCGTTAAGGGAATACATGGCTCTCTAATCACGTGAAATGGACTCTTACAGCGCCCGAGGTTGGGAAGAAATAACTTGAAAGTATGGAGACTCGCGTTTTTTCTCTTTCCACAATGGAAGTGCTGACCGCGCTTTTGCTGGTGGCCGGTTTGTGGAGGAGCGGTGTGTCCAGCAGGAACTGCCCGGACCTCATCGTGGACAGCTGCCACTGCTCGGCCGAGCGCTCCAAAGAGCTGAGCCGGCACACCGTGCGAGTGAAAGTGGTGTGCGAGGACGCGGACCTGATGGACACGCTGGAGCCCGCACTGCTGCCCAACACCTCGGTCACACTGTGAGTAGCACCCGAGCACAGCCTGCTGAGTGAGTGAGAGAATGAATGAATGTATGGATGACTTAGTGAAGTCAGAGCAGTCAACAAGTAGTCAGAACTACAATAATAATTATTGCTACTGTAGTAAATTTGTTCGTTATTGGAAACTTTAAGCGCGCTCGCGTTAACAAACTTTGACGTAACGGAGCACGTGCGCACACTCTTCAGCTGGTGATAAGCAGTAGCCAAAGGAAAGTGACCTTCGAGTAAAGTAACTGTCGTATCTTCTTTCTTCTATCCCTATATCTGTACTAGTTTCTTTCTTTCTATTTTTCTTTCTTTCTTTCTTTCTTTCTTTCTTTCTTTCTTTCTGTTAGTGTTTCTCGCTTGCTTACTTGGTTTCTGTCTTTCTGTCTTGCCTGGTTTCTTTTTCTCTTTCTTTCTTCCCCCCATACCTCTATATTTAACACAGCAGAGCATATGCACTATATTTAAAACTGTAACTTCTTAAAACTCTAACTAAATGATTAGAATTGCTGCCCTTAACTCTTCTTTTCTGTCATTTTGTACATCCTTAAAAAGATGGTTCTTTGAGTGTTCTTTAGTAAATGCAATGGTGCTGTTTAGAACCACGAGTTCTATATAGATCATCAAGCATCAAGACTCTTCTCTGTCCTGGCACCCAGGTGGTGGAACGAACTCCCACTGGCTGTCTGAACAGCAGCCTTTCTCGCGGTCTAATATAAGTACTTATTGAAATCTAATGTATTGCACTATGTCTAATTCTGTTTCTTTTCTCTAGGTATCAGTATAGACTTGTTTCTAGCAGTATCTGAGTTTAGGAGTAGCCTTCACTCTAACGTATTTGTACATTCTCTGAGTAGACAACAATGCACTTTTGTAAGTCGCTCTGGATAAAAGCGTCTGCTAAATGCTGTAAATGTAAAATGTAGTAACGTTTCATGCTTAATTTTTTTTTTCCATGGTAAAATGGTTCTTCAGATTGATGGAGAGTGTGTTTTAATGGTTCTGTATAGAATGTTTTAAAAAATGGTTTTGAATAGCAGCAAAAAGAGTTCTGCTATCGCAAGATTGTAACAACAGCAGAACCCTTTGGATGCTGTGTAGAACCTTTTCAAAAGGGTTCGATAGAGAACCATATACAACACGTTGTCCATCAATCTGAAGAACCACTTCACCAAGCAAAGAACCATTTAGGCATGAAATGCTTCTATGTGGAACTCATGGTTCTAAATAGAACAATTGCATTTGCTAAAGAACCCTTGAAGAACCATCTTGTTTAAGTGTGTAGTTTGCTTTGATGGTTCCTTTTCTCCTCATTTGCTTTGTTCTTATCTTTTGTATCTTTATTAATAGCTTTTTGCCTTTGGGAACTTGCTGCCTGTTAAGATGCATCACCTGTCCTTGGACACCAGGGCGAGTGAAATTTTATACTTTTTTTATAGTATTTTATACTATTTCAGGAACCAATAACAAACTATGAATAAATTAACAGCTAATACTATTAGCTCATTAGTTTGTAATTAATATGACATTCCTATAGACTGCATAATGGCCTAACCAAAGATACAGAAGTGCCTGCTTTACTGAGTGAGACAGCACGGAAATAAACTCAGCCAAGACATTGCAGTCAATATCGAATTAAGGCCTTTTAAATAGACTGTAATAGGTGCAAACAAAATGACTTAGCTCCTTTAGGTACAATATTAAACATGCATTACGGCTAATCTCATGCTTAGTCTGTACATTTCCCGCAGAGAGAGTATCATGAAATTTTAATTTGCAGAAGTTTTCTTTTTTTCTTTTTTCCCCTCAGTGGAAGAGCCTTGACAGTGTTGGTCTGTAACTGTGCTGTACTCATTTTGTATCCTATTACATGCTGAAAACACGGCGCAGATGAGCTGATTAGTTTATCTCCAGAGCAGAAATGGCTATCTCACTCAGAGGAATTAGAATGCAATTACTGTCTTAGAGCCCTATTTTCTGACACTCCTAAGTGGTGAGATTACATACAAGAAGTCAATAACATTACTGTTGAATCATTTGTAAATTTGTTTTAAGCCATATTGTTTATTTATTTCTTTATTTTTTCACTCACAATTCCCTTTCGTACAGGCAAATAGCTAGAAGGTGCATGTTCTGCCTTTTCTATTCAGCGCATTTGGGTCAGCGTAGTTGAATCAGTGAAATGCCAGTGCCCACACACTGTTAGAGCTACATAATTAATGATACATTATCTGAAAACTCAAGTTTCTCTGCTAATTATTTGTGAATGTGTGCTGACTAATCACAACATTTTTGCTTGTGTATGCTGTGGTGCTTCTGAAAAATTTGTATTCTTGGTGACTGTTTTGTGCTCTGACAGATCATTCAGTCTGAATGCTGAACTGATTGCGATCATGTGACCCAATTAATTATGTGGAGTGTTCTTTAAATTTGTATTGAAATGTTATGATTGTTGCAATAATAATTAAAAACTTAGTCCTTATTAAACACAGCAGTGACTTCACAGTAAGACTACCCTTATGAAAGGTTTGAAAATGGTTTAACATTTGTTCATTAATGTTTATGAATTAGGTTGAAAAAAAAAATTAAAAATCATTAATAAGTAGTTAAATAAAAGGGCAACAGTATACCTGCTTATTTCTGATGATTATGAACATCTGATGAAGCTAACTGGTATAATGCTGACTGATGGAGAAGACGAAGTGAGATAAGTAACCAGCAAGATCTGAGCTTTAACAATGAAGATGAATGCGGGCTCACTATTTGGCCACCAATTTATTTATGTGTTCTTACTGTATATTAAAGATTTTTAAGGTGTTTAAGACCTAATTAATAAGCATTAATAAACTAAGTTCCAAAGCACTCATAAAGCATAGCCACATTGTAACTTGGTACCAATACAGCTTTAACATGTGGATAACACCTACGGACTCATAGCAATGCAGTGACATTTTTTAGAAATGACTTTCCATTAGAGGTTGGCGATGTGGAAAAATATATAATATTGCGATACTTTTTCACAATACACAATATGTCACAATATTTATTTTTTCGAACATTTGATCAGTTGAAACAGAGAAATAAGAACCAGTAGTACTAAATTTAAAAAAATAGTATCAAAATCTGTGAACATAATGATTTTTATTCAATATTTGGCATACTGTGTTGCACTAAATCCAGTTAAATGGGACTAATTTTGCTCTCTTTATAATGAAACAGGCAGTTGGTCAGTGTTCTAACTACAAGTACTCACGATATGTTCAAAGAAAGCACAAAATTGTATTGTATTGTGATGAAATTTATCATAATAACAATATATATTGTGATATTGCCCCACCCTACTTTCAATAATTAAAAAAATGTCTCAAATACAATCTGGTGATAGAGTGGATGTATTGATATAGTGTAATATGTGCCCATACTGTGATCTTTCCCCTGTTGCATGCCATCAACATTGTTGTGAACACTTTTCTTTAACGCACAGCTTTATTAGATCAGCACTCCCCACACTTTGTCAAGTGCTTGCTAATACATAATGTAGACCTTATTTATGCAATCAACATGCAAAATGTGCATGCAGTCAGCATTTAGCTAACAAGAGCTGAAAGTTAATGTGAAATTAACAGTGCAGTTTGAATTGTGATCAGATCCCTCAGTGTAGGTGAACAGGCTTATATCAGTGTCAGTTTGGTGCAAATGCAGTCCAGTTTCTTCACAAAAATGTTCAGTTCAGAACTGATTTTCATTACTACTCCGCTTGTTGGGGGCCTGGCCATACTCATGCACCCGTGGGGAGGGATTACTTGCTTGCAGCCAGTGTGCACATGTTGTGATTCCAACTCTACATGCAGTTAGTAAAGTGTACTTTTTTTAAATCAGGGCCTGGATTCACAGAAGTGTCTTAAGAAAGAAAGTCTTCTGAAATTTGCCTTTTTTCTAAAGTACATAAAGAAGTTATTATTCTTCAAAAAACTTAAGAATTTTCTTAATTTCTTTCTTAACTCTTAACTTTGTATTGTAAGAACATGATATTCTGGGGAAAAAAAGTTCTTAGATGTTTTATTACCTTTACGACAGTCTCACATTTGTCGTAGACTGTGCAAACTGACTGGACAAACCTCTTAAATGGTAACATCTAATGAGTGTCGCATAATGTAATTGTTAAAATAATCTGTAAAATGTAACATGATATTGATAGTCTGCGTGGCAACATAACCTCTATGACAACGTAACCCATAGCCTACATGAGAATACAATTACAATTTGCTAAAAAATAAGACTGTAAGAGAATATTTAAGAAATATTAAAGGAAAAGCTAGGAAAGCTTTTGTGAATCCCTGAAAGCCATATGCTTATGCAGTATACAGTTTTCAAGTTGAAGCCAGGTGTAAATGGGGCATAGACATAAAATCATATCTTCTCATCAAAATGTGACCAAATACGTTCTCATGAACATTCTGGTTAGATCTGCAGTCCAAAAGTTTGAATTGCAGCTAAATACATTCAAATGAGTCAGCCAATCACACTGTTTGGGATCATTTTTTATTCTAAATCAGAGCAATGAGATGCTATGGAAAAAACAGTTTGCACGTCAACATTTAGGTATTAGGATTATGTAATTCAGAGGTTCTGAAATATGTACACTTATCATAAATAAGTTTATAACGTATTATTCAAGTACTTCTATGTGTGCGTGTCTGTGTGTGTGTGTGTGCGCTCTCCTCTGCTGGCCTGAATCCTGATGCTGTGTTTTGGTCCTGGCTGGCCAGGAAATCTTGTTCCTGCACTAGGAAGTGTGACCTTTTATCATACTGAAGTGGCCTCCCACGTCTCACTTTTGTTTCTGCTCACTGGAAAAATAAATAGCTCTGAGAGGGAAGTGTGCACACGGCCAAGGGTAAGCCGACTGAAGTGTGCACTCCTCAGGGTGCGTGCTAATGCCTCCCCCTGGTCTCCTTCATTCTCCTCTTCATTGCCCTAAACCCTGGGGTGTGTCTGTATGCTTGTTAACATGCTGGCATTATTACTCCTCTGAGCGCTAGGAGCAGGATGCCCCCTTTTGTAAGGCCAACAGACTGAAGAGGCAATCTTGTCTGATTTATTGGAAAGGACAGAATTATTGGACTAGCCTAAGTAAAATGAAACATGCTGGCTTGCACTGATTGTCATTTGTGTTTGGAATTTGGAGAAGTCTCAGGGCTATTTTGTAGTTTTTGAAGGTTCAGTTTGTGGCTGTTGTGCTAGTAAAAGCTAATCAGGCATTATTTCATATCAGAGCATATTTATATCATAGTATTACCTAATCTGGGACATGTCAGATCCATGGCTTTCCCTATCCTAGTGGACTGTGTAGCGCTGATGTCTCCAGATGTCTTCAGTCTAAGCAGTGGAAGAAGGCTGAGCCATGTCAACATGAGGCCAGATCTAGTTCAGGGCTGCTACTGCTGAAGACAGGAGCGTGAGTACGAATGCTTACTGACAGCTGCTCTGGCACCAGAGACACCATATCAGCTACAGAGAGAGAGAGGCTTTACAGAGCTAGTGTTCGGCATTCAGTTAAGTAAAAGCGTCTTGCGGAAAGGATCTGTCCACACTCTGGGAGTTTTTTGTGCATGGAACCACGCCTCACTTCCATAATTGATAGTATGAACTGGGCAATGTTTTAGTTTCCTCTGTTTTTAGACTGAGCAGTTGCTTGGATTGCTGCCACATTTTTGACTTGCATGTCTGAAAATTACATTGCAATTTACAGTAGCCTCACTTACCTGGGTTTCACTATTGCTTTTTGTCTGGCGATTTATGTTTGATTAGTTCACAAAATTGGAATGAATCTGTGGTTTTTCCCTGGCATAATAAGCGTGCCACCAGTAAGGCTGTCTAACCTCTAATAGAATCTTCCAGCCTCTTTAAGCAAGCCACAGTAGTAAGATCAAAAGATCTGAGAACCACAGAGCCCATCAGAGCTCCAGCATTTCCCATAGTCAGTGGTTTCCAAAACACAAAAGTTTGTGTCGTTTTCAAATCCCTGGCTGTGCTTTGAGGTGTTAATGTATTCCTTCACTTTTTTCACTGTTTACATTTCTCTCTCTGACTTGAATATTAAAAATATTGAAACTAGCCCAGCTGAAGCAGTTACTGCTTCTGACGCGAACATGGTCAGATTAGGCTGGCACTGCTTTAACCGTTAATTTGTTTGGCTTGCGTTCCTCTCAGTGTGATTGGCAATAATCGCAGCGTTTGAGCAGGGGCCTTTCCCCTTCTCATTTTAAGTGTCAGTCAGTATTATTACTGCTCCACTTGAGACTTGGAACCTGACGCAATTATGATTAAGCGCGTCTGAAACGGCATGCTCAAGATCTCATCATTGAATTCATGTTGAGCATAGATACCAGCATTAACCTTTTATGTTTAACCTTTTAATGTTCTTAGCACAGCTTGAATTTCTATCTTTTTAAAGTTACCTAGCCTCAGCTCTCTCACTCTCTTTCTCTCAGTTTTTCAATCTAGTTTTCTCTGAGTCACTTTTGTTTTTTGGCTTGTTTCTTCTCAAGTGTAGCCTGTAGCCTGTAGCTTACATTCTCCTGTGGTCTGAGTGCTTCTGTATGAATATTTGACAGGCAGAGAGCAAGTGCTTTTCAGTGCGTGAAGGGCACAGGTTAACACACACATAGCAGCAGCCCTGCGGCTCTTAATGGAAAATGACAGGGCCAGAGAAGCCCTCAGTCCATAACCATACCATCTCCCTCTCTCCTTTTCTCATTCTCTCTCCCTCTCTCTGTCTCTCTCTCTGGCTCTGTGGTCCTCACTGACAGTGAAAGCAGACAACAAAGGCATTGTATGAGGTGCGGTGACATAATCTCAAGAGTTGAGACTTCAGTTGTTGAAATGATATGCTACCTCAGGGCATGTTCTCTGGTCCTGGACATCAGCACTGCCTCATCTCTCTGCAGAGAGCACCGGAGGCAAGTGTGCAATGTCATTCAGTGGTCTCTAGAAGGCCAATGAACCGTGATAGGTATGGGCTTTCAGTCAGCTTTTAGTGTAGGCCAAAGATTTTAGCTCTTATTCAAATCTTTTCTAACTAAAGTCATGGAGAGCCCGGACACTGACTGCACAGTGTGGTATTAACTAATGATTTGTGTGAGGTGACAAAGAAAGCAACTCTTGAATTTTTAATATCAAAACAATGCTGTAGCAAACACAGAACACGGAAACAGCAACACAGAAAAAAGTAGTCGCAGCTTAATTAACATCTCTGATTATCAAATTCAGTCTCTTTTGTATGAATGCAAAACTCTTGAAATGTTAAATAAACTAAATAATGTATTATGGCCCTTTTTCAAGATGTTCTGAACTGGGAAACAAGGTTATAGCTTAACATTCATCACATTGTTACTGAATTAAATATAGTTTTGATATGCCAGTGGGCATGTTTATGCACACTGGAGTCAAATTAGCATGCACAATTTGATTTGGCTATAGGCAGTACAGCGTCAAGGCGATGCTATTTAAATAAAAAATGTAAAGTATTGAAAGTATTGAATAGAATTGCTGATCATGTAGTATTCATAAAGCACTTCAAAAGCACTTTAAATGCATTGTGCAATGCTGTGGCCCTCTAGAAATGGAAATTAAACTAAAGTAGACTTGTTGTCAGGTTGATTTACGTGATGGTTGAGTGGTAAAATAATCAGACCATGAAAAAATGCAGATGGAAACCAAATAGATAATAATGGATTTGAAAACTACTACTACTAATAATAATCAGCTTTATTTGTATAGCACCCTTTTAGCCAATTGCTTTGCAAATAAATTAAATAAACAAATATTACCAGGGTAACCAATGTGTACAATGTATATATTTCTGAATGACTTTGATAATAAAAAAAACATAAACAGATTGAAGTAGATAACTCTTGTTTCCTTGAAGCAATCAGAGCAGTAGAGTTCAGCAGGAGTCAAACCCATGTTTCCCTAAACAACAGCTGAATTCTCAGCCTGCTCTGCTACCTCTACCCCACTTTCTGTTATGATAGATTTGTGAGAGTATCATCCAGAAAGCACATCACAAGCTGCGTAGACAAAACAAAAAGTTCCTTTGAGCCATTCTCTCTGTATAACAAATGTACATATACATTCACACACACTCTTACGCACAGACACACAATATCACAAAAGTTCATAAATCCCATTGTACCCTTCAGAAAACCCAAGAATGTGTCTGACACGTTCAGCCATCTAAAAATATTAAGAAAGGAAAATAGAGAGCCTGCCAAGGATCCGTTACTGTGCTGTTGTCCCTGCCTCCCTTTTTGTGAATAGAATAAATAGTGAGGTTATTTAAACTGCCATAAATCCACTGGCCTGCTGGCAGCCGCGGCCCTCAAATGTGTGTTGCGTGCTCCAGCTTTCCTAAACATCGTAAAGCAGCTGAGTTAAAGCCCCGAGAGCACGGCTTCTGTCTGTGGGGGTGAGCTTATGAGCGGGAGAACATGTCAACTCTGCCTGACCCTGCACCACAGTGAGGCCCCATCCACGCACTCTGCTGATAATGTGTTGAAAGCTGTTAAGTTGTAAGTGTGTGTGTTTGCAGACAGCTAAAATGGAAATTGATGATCCTGTGGTGGCGACATGGTTTATGTTTTTCAACCCGATTCTGAGCCACTGTACCAGCACAGTAAGTGTTTGCCTTTCACTTCAGGATCAGGCAAACCGCAGGACAGCTTTATTCAGACAGATCACACATATTCTAATGGCTCACAGAACAGAATGTTATAATTTTTCATTTTCTAAGCCAAGTGCAACAAGTTAGAACCAGTCAGTGATGGTGTCATGCTAGTCTAGGGAAAAATGGGGGGTGGGGAGGGAGATAAAGGAATGCAAAAATAAAATAAGTCTTCCAGGACTGGTGGCTAAAATAGCCACAAGTGCTGCTTTCTAGTGTCCAGCCAGATGGGCCATACCGCGTGGATCTGCTTCTCCTCTCTGCTCGTCCAAGCCTATTTGAGGCTCTCCTAATATCCATCTGAACTGGTGAGCTATGTCTGTTTCACGTCCAAGATCAATGTTAGTCGATTTGAAATATGTTATTTTGGTTAGCCGTTCCAAGAAACCCGATATTACAGAATAACACAGGGTTTGGAGCTGAGGCTGGAAAGCGTCGGGCTGTCCGCTCGGGATGTTTGTAATAGTTCAAATTGTGATCTCTACCCTACTTGGTCCGTGTGATTGGTGCCTGCGAATGCTTGAAGTTGGGGTTATTTTCGTTTATGCTGCCTTTATAATAATGCAGTGCTGCGGCTGAAGGGCCTGAGCTGCACTTAGCTCTGCTCAGAACAGTTTAAGCATGATCTACTTGGGGCTGGCCAGCTGTGGGCCTCTGAGAGGTGAAAGTGGAGATGAGAAGAGGGAGGATAGCTAATGTTGACTGAGTGAATAATGTCTCGGAATCTAACTTCCACCCGTACACGGCAGACAAGTCCACGAAGAAGCTGCTACACACTCCAAAATATACACACACAAGACTTAAAAGGGGCCCTCTTCGTACTGTCAAACTCCACAGCTACATACTGTATATGGGAATGTCTACAAGAGACTTTGAGTCTGTGTGTGCGTGCGTGAGTGTGTTTCTGCCCTGCGCACCCTTTCCTGATGGAAGCGATCAGAGAAACACAGAGAGCAATGACATAGACCATTTGCTCCGGCAGCCCTAGCGAGACAATATTTGATTTGTCCTCTCTCTCACTCTCTCTCTTTCTCTCTCTCTCTCTCCAAAAGCTGCTTATCCTTAGAGAACATAATTGATATTGTAAATAGAAAGTTGGAAGGACACTCCAGATTTTCGGCATGCGCTGTTTACATAATGTACAATTATGTTTTGCCTGCGATTTCCTGGACGTTGCGCAGAGGCCTGGAAAAGGCATGAGGGGGTCGAGGAGCGGCTGAGTTTCCGCTGGCCAAACAGAGCCACGAACACAGCGCTGCACACACTCACACGCTTCAGTTTGCACAAACACACAGCCTCTGTTCCTGCCATGCTGCATGTGGTGAGAAAGCAAGAGGGAGTGAGAGAGAGCGAGCAAAAGAAAATAATGGCAGTGTTAAAGGAATGGCAGTCTATGGGACTGTTGACATAATGTACACTGATGAACCAGTTCAGCATCTGAATATCATGTACTTTTGCTTCACTGCTGAATGGGATTTCAGTACTCACTCAATACCAGAGTGGAAGTCTCTTGACCTCACAGCAATTCGATTACGATTCTTGAGAGGTGACTAAGTGCATCATGAAATCTCAGATTTCACCATGACTCGGTTTGATTGGATTACTTCGGTATGAATCAGAAAACACAAAGCACACAGATGTGACTTTCAGTAGAATATAGCCTTCTAGGAAGAAAATGTTTACATTTGAAAATAACTCAAGAAAATTATTTTGGCCAAAAAAAAAACTCTAGCACATAATAATAGAACTGAGAATTGGTATGATCAATTACAATCAGTTCCAACATTCCAAAACTGATGCACTTAAATTACCACCTTTAAATCAATGCTTGGATTTTGACATCCCTGGTTAGTACAGGGATGTCAAAATCCAAGCATTGATTTAATATCCATCTGAACTGGTGAGCTGGATAAGCAGTTTAGAAAATGTGCGTGTGTGTGTGTGTGTGTGTGTGTGGTCAGTACAGTAAATCACACAGAGAACAGCATACACACTCTATTTCTCTGAATGTTGAACAGTTGCAAATTTATGCCATATTTTTCCAGCCAACCAGATCTCTGAAGTGCTTCTAGAGATTTTCCTCATTAATGGCACATCTGAGCTCACAAGCTGTAAATGAACAGGTTGTTTGTTTAGGAGTGGGTTACCTGAGGAGGCTCTGAATCATTAAGTTATGCCCGTAGAGAGCTGAGGATGAGGTGATGCCGGAAAAGGTGAGTCAAGCCGGGCCATTCTTGAGCCAGGACGCATTACAGTAGGACTCCGATGCCAGAGGGGCTGTGTGTGTGCAAGAGAGTCAGTTTCTCCTGTGGGTATCTGAATGAGACAGAAGATGAAGGAACTGAAAGTACTGTCTATGTTCCTGAGCACTGGCAGATGGCTTCTCTAGCAGATAGATGATTGTCTCAGTAAAAGGGTTTACAAAGCAATGCAAAGTCTGACAGCAAGCATGCAAAAGCTTCCTAAAGTTGAAAATATCACAGAATCTTTTGGAAAAGGATATAGCAGGAGGGTGAGAGCAGTAGTGGTGTTCTCTGGTCTGCTGTGGAAGAAGTTTGCCCCCAGAATTTAAGTCTAGTCACATAGCGTGAGATTGTCAGTGTTTCAGAGTTATGAGATTAGAGAGATTGCTCAGATTTTTGAACAGTCAGACAGAGGGCTGCCTCTGGGAGTAGATCACTGCCCTTTACATTACAATCACGCAATGCTACAATCTCACTCACACCATTCATCTTTCCCCAGTCCTTTTCCCCTGAAGAGTTGTTGCCAGTATTGGGCTGTTGGCAGTGATAGTGCTAATAAAAGTTGCTTTGTTTACTGTGCGCAGGTTCAAACGTCCGCGCTAGGCCATATCTAGAGAGTTCATTGTTTGTGGTCGTTTTTGTTCTGTATGGTAATTTGTATTTATTGTCTCTGTGTGCTCAGGAGTCGAAGTGAATTGCCTCAAGCATCTCTACCCTTGTTTTTTCCAACATATTCAATAGACCATATGTGGAATTTGCCTGCACTGCAGATTGTGCTGGTTCTGCGTAGCTGCTGTAACCAGGGCTTACATGTGTGTTTCAGAGTTAAGGGATGGCTGGCTCAATACTGAAGTATTGGTACATTCATTCCTGATGTTTCTTTTTGAGAATTAATCCTCAAATAAAAAAATATTGGTCCCCGGTTTTTCCTTTTAGCATTTATTGAAATACTTTCAGCTTTTTGACTTTGAAAAAGTAGGATTTGACCAAGTAATTGTGTTGGATAGAAACTACTTTTTCTTTTGCTCTTTCCTTCTGCTCCCCATACACACATTTATTATTACTATTATTACTATTATCTATAAATCCAAAGGGAATTAACTCTTGTGTGGCGTTATGTTTTTGTTGCGGTGGTCTGGTGGACCCACCGCAGTACTGTTTTTTTAAATCAGTACAGCCATAACAATTTATGTAAAAATATCAGATGTTTAAAATAGCACGTGGTCAGCGTAGGGTTTTCCTTTAGCAGCTATAGCCAGTCAGCAGCCTGTCCATGTTGTCCACCCTCACACACACATTTTGTGTTATTTTATATGTTCTTCACAGAAAATGAGCAAAGACCAAGGAATCTGGGGTTGAAATAATAATAAATCGTTTCCTTTTTTCTTTTGGTAAACATTGAAAATGGGTCCTGCAGACCCGAACACCACACGAGAGTTAAACAAACATTTTTTTTGTATGTAAATGTGTATGTAAATGACCTTTGTTTTGCCCTTTATTGTGCCTCACTTAAAAAAGTTCAGGCTCATAAACATCATTGTGAATGGATGAGGGCTAAATTCCTGTACACATGATGTGTATTCTGACAAATTGACCTTTTTAGGTGGCAGCACTGGTGTTGCACAAAAAAATAGCATCACACAGAGAAATATATTTCACAACATGTTTTATTAATCAAAAATAGCCTACGGAAATCTGCAGGCTTTTCTGCAAATGAGTAACATAACAGAGACTGCTAATGAGATGAGCTAATGAACTAAAACTACAGCCAACCAGTACAGCAACGGATGCTGATTGAGATGGTCATCTTCTACAGGTGTTTTTTTTCCTCATTGGTGGATGAAGTGCTCACATGTTAGCTTGCCAGAGAAGTATGTTTTAGCTGTATTTATTGATAAAAGCCATGCTCTCTCCGTCTTCTCAGTCATATCCGTAGCAGTGTGTCCATGGCCACAAACTCATGTTAAGGCACTCAAATTTGAACACTTTGAAACATTAACAATGTTTACATATTGCGTTAAACTCTTTATTTAAAAAACAAAGTGAGGAAAATTCAGTTTCCCCATCACTAGACTCTTTAAAGGTATGGTATGGTATAGTATTAGGATACCAGCCTTGGAATTACTTGGTTTTGGATCAAAAAGAAAATCAGTGGCTTCGCTATCCTTGCCAGAGGCGACGTGTGGCACATTGTCTCCATTCAGCTCTACCCTCCCAGGCCATGCCCATCTGGCCCTTCAGAACAGCATGCAACCTTGGGGAAGGCTGGAGAAGAGCGAAGCAGCGGCCGAGCTTGGGTGGAAATGTGTGTAGACTAGAGAAGCCGTGTAGCTCTCGTCATGCATGTAAAGCAGGCTCTTCCTCACACGCACGCACACGCCTTAACGCCTGCTGGCATGCCTGAGTGAGCAGCACTGCGGTTGACAGGATGATCTAATATCTCACCTCTGTGATCAATATTCCAGCAGATGTGAAGTCCAAAAACGCAGTTTGCCGAACTGCTGAAATAATGTGAACACGGGAGGGAGGCTAAGCATGGCATTTATCACACCTCACTGCCTGTCTCTCTCTTTCTCTCTCTCCAACTTAATCTCTCTCTCCCTCTATGGCTGTTTCTTCGTTTCTTTTTTCAGCAGGCGGCATGTGGCCTGTCTGGCTTAACAAGACCCACGGTACTGTCTCTCTCTTTCTTTTTCACTCTCTCTCTCTCTGCCCCTAATACCATTGTGAGGGAGAGTGGCCTCAGTTCTAAATGGTATAAATCAATGCGTGCTATATTATGCTGATCCCAAGCTGTGGCAGACTACCATCTGCCTAGCATCTCATACCTGCTAATATTTGGTTCCGCTCTGTCCTTACACACCCTGATCTCTCTGAGCATCTCTCTGTTTCTTTCATCCATTTATATGTAACTCAAATTTTATGTCCAGCTCTACTTTTGGTTAGTACTGTCTGAAGTGAATTAGATAAGATAGTCTAAGTAGTTTACAGTCTGCACTAGTTATAGTCTATGTAGAAATAGTTAATGAAGAAAAAATATCTCATCACAACAGTTGATGTAATTTTAATTATTATGCAGCAAATGGAATCACAGGCTGGATATGCTTTTGGAATCTAATTGATTGGTTAAGGTTTGTGGTGGAACCTAGGGTTGTTTGTATGTGTTGGATGCGTGAAATGACGATCTGTTCTCATCACACAAGCCTTAGATTACATTACTTCAAATAGCAATAAATATTCCTCCAGTATGAAGTTCATCAGATATTTATGACATTCCCAGACTGCATAAACGGTAGTCTGAGTGATTTATCAGACATTTTGGTTGAAAAATGAAATGGTGATGTTTTATTTATGAATTTGTGAGATTTTGCTGATGCTGATTATCTTTTCCCCCTCTTAGGATCCTCAGCAATAACAAAATTTCGATGGTGAAAAATGGATCCTTCTTCGGCTTGCGTGCTCTGGAGAGACTGTGAGTACATTTAACCATTCCATGAGCATTAATAACATGTTGAAAATTATTTTAATAAGGAGGTGTTGGCACATAGTGTTACAGCGTCCCCGTAATGAGAACTGCACACGGATAGCCTAGATGGGCCCCATTTTAAGTGATAGATTCTAATTGCTGGCTTGTTACTCTTTAAAGTCCTACAGTTGCAGTACCACGTTCCTCTTATTGCTCTGTGTACCAGGCTAAACTGTCTGTGTTTTTGTCTCCATGGTGAAGTGTGAGCAAGGCACTTGGCCTGCTATTCAGCAGTGATGACCCAAAGATGCCGTATGTTTAATCTGTGTTTGGATTAGGTTGTCTGCTGGCAGGCCAGGGTCGAGTTCTCTGTGGAGTATCCGGATCAAGTAATAAGCAACTAAAGGGGTTCCGAGAATGTGTGGCCCGGGGTGTCTTATTGATTGCTCCTGCTACCTCTGTTTTAATTAAGCCCACCCGCCCAGGACAGGCACGCTGACATTCAGAAGGGCCTTCCTCAGCTGCTATTTGCGTTTCAGTGACAGGACACTTTCATGGGGATTGCCACCAACTGTGAAACCGAACCGAAATAATGAGAATAGCACATGCAAAGGGCAGCCTGTGATATTTTCTTCTAGTTAGAATGCCAAATACAAATATGAGGATATGTGAAAGAGACACACCAGTGAGTCGGTGAGGAGTAAAAGAAGGGAATAATAACCTAGAACAGCATGCCAAATACACAGTTTCTACTGAGTAGACCTCATTCTTGGATCAATTCATTTAACCACTATTTTCCCAAATACTAGCTATTTGGTTTTATCCACAATTTGTATTTATGTTGACTATTTGCACCATGAATGATTTGAACAGAATAATTATGCTATAGTACAAATATTTTAGTATAGCTATGTTTACATTATAAGCCATGTTGTTCATTTCTGAGATTTTGGTCAGATTCTGTCTTTCTGCTTTGACAGCTCACATTAGTATTTATAAGTGATACAAACTGTTCAAGCTGTCATTAGTTTGAACACACTTCTTTCCTGATAGGGCCCACATGTGCACATTTTATCATCAAGTTAGCTACTGCAAATTAGTAACTCTAGATGACAGCTCTGTATATACGCCATATGTAAGTTGATGGACAACTGAGCATCAAACCTATATGAGCTTGTTGGACATCCCTTTCCAAAACCACAGGGATTAATTAATGTAGAGTTACCCCCTCCCCCGCTTTGTGGCTATACCAGCCCCTACTCTTGTGAGAAGGATATCCACAAGATTTTGGGGTGTGGAAAGTCAAAAATGGACGTTGCTTTGTGTAGTAGGGCACAGTCGTTCTGGAACAGAAAAAGGGCCTTCTTAAAACTGTTAACACAAAGTTGGAAGCATACAATTGTCTAAAATGACTTTGTATGTTGTAGCATTAACATTACCCTTCACCGGAACTATGGGTCGAAGCCCAAACCGTGAAAAATAACCCAGCCCATTATTCCTCCTCCACCAAACTTTACTGTTGGCTCTATACATTCCAGTAGGTCGCATTCTCCTGGCATCCACCAAACCCAGGATCGTCCACCAGACTTCCAGATAGTGAAGCATGATTCGTCACTTCATAGAACATGTTTCCACTGCTCCAAAGTCCGGTGGTGGTGTACTTGACACCTCTCCAGCTGACGCTTGGCAGTGCATATAGTGATCTCTGGCTTGTGTGCAGCTTATTGGCCATGGAGGCTCATGTGATGAAGCTCAATATGCATAGTTCTTGTTTTAATTTTGCTTCTGGAGGCGGTTAGTGACTCTGTAGTGAATGATGGGTGATTTTTATGTGCTGTGTGGTTCAGCACCCAATGGGTCCACTCTGAGTTTGTGTGGTCTGCTGCTTTGTGGCTGAGCTGTTCTTGCTCCGAGATCCTTCCGTTTCCCAGTACCAGCATTTACAGTTGACCTGGGCAGTTTTAGCAGGGCAGCAATTTCACGAACTAACTTGTAGCAAAGGTGGCGTCCTATGATGGTACCACATTTGAAGTCAGTGAGCTCTTAGTGCGACCCATTTTACTGTCAGTGTTTGTCAATGGACACTGCATGGACATGTGCTTGATTTTATGCACTTGTTAGCAATGGGTGTGGCTGGAATCAGTAATTAGGAAGGGCTTCCACATCCTCATGGCCATGTAGTGTATATATCTCTTCATATATATGTAGAGTTTTGTAAAAGAACAACAATGGACAACACATTTTTGTTTCTCTAGTAAAGGTGGAATTTAGACACTACCAACACCTTACATCATGGAAAAAAAATAAAATTTTGAAAATAGTTTATAATGCATTTATAATGCAGCACAGGCCTTCATAAATATATACACACATGTATATATATGGCACAAATTTTATCTGAGAAGATTAGATTTTAATGTCCACATGTCTCTGGTCTGTGTCATATTTTGACAAAAAATTGGACTGTCACTTCATCCCTGTAATGTGAATGTGGCCCAAAGCTATGCCTCTGAATGGTTTGTCTCAGCCTTTGTGATGTTTACTTTCATTACAGTAATAGTGAAGATGTTTTAGGGCTAGATGATCTTACTTAAAGTTTATATCATGGTATTTTCCACAGTTTTGTGATACATTTTTAATATTCATTCATAACTTTCTGCAAGAAATCTGAGAATACAAGCCTCTTGCAGAGCACACATGATCTTGGGATGTATTGTTTCCACTGTCACAAACAAAATCACAAAGAAAATCTTATAAAGAAAACAAAGTACATAAGAAATAACAAAGGTCATTTAGTTCAAAGGCTAAAACCTGGATAATTTGGGTCAGAATGATGCTGTTCAGACCATGTATATATTATATCATCATATTACAATATGCAAAATTCCTGATAACAACCAATTTCATAAGGTTAATGACATAGGCCTATATTGTTATCAGAGTATGAAATCACATTGTTATATAGTATTATATTGCCTAGCTCTAAGCCATATCAGTTCAATTTTCCTCTAAGACTCCAGTCTTCATGTGCTTATCTGGCAGTGGTACAATTTTCTCTACTGCCTCTGCTACCACTTCTCCTTTATAATCGAACAGTACATCATTTGATTTGCTGCCAGTTTAAATTACATTTAAAGCACTGTAGCATGGCCCTCCTGCCCCTGGCCACCAACTTGCTCTCCTGTGATGGGGATGCCAGATGTACCAGCTGCCAGTTTATCTGGCCCAGTGACGGCGCCTGTCCCTGTGCCAGCATCAGGTGCCCATTGTTAGGTAAATGCCAGAGCCAGCTGTTGGTGGCTCTGTCAGTTTGAACAGCAGGGGGAGCACCACTGTGGATGAATGACATGCTTTTCTGTGTAAGAATACTAACATTATTCAGTCTCATTCAAGTCTCCTTGTCTTGCGCATGGATATTGTCTCAAAGCAGTGTTTCATTGTGCCAGGCCTGCTTTGTGGCATGCAAACAGATTAACACACTCCCCCAAAATCTATTGCCGAACATGACCTAAATATCTTTGGTCTTCTTACTCATTTTTAGATTCTCAAGAATTGCAAGGATATCAGATCTGATCATAGACTGTAAGGTCTAAAAGTCTGAGACCACATTGGAAATATGGGATGTTTTTCATTTAAACCAAGAAATAAACAATAAAGTTTTAGTTATCAAATTTAAAACATAGAAATTTTAAGCAAAATTAAGCAAATTTGGCACAAGGTCAAATATTATTTTATTATTATATATATATTAGAGGTGGGAATCTCTAGGCACCTCACGATTCGATTCGATTACGATTCAGAGGGCCGCGATGTGATTATAAAACGATTATCGAGGCATCTCGATGCATCTTTTTTACTATATAGCATTTATATTTTCTCACTGTGTGAGCTCAAGTTTCGAGTTCAAGCTTCAAGTTTATTTGTCATTTGCACAACATGTCAGGACATTTATACATTGAAATGCTTGTGGTGAGGCTCAGCTAATCACTCTACAGAAAGTAAAAAATAATAAAATACAAAAAAAATAAAATAAAATACAAAAAAAAAAACTGAAATATATTAAATATACACAAAATATACACAGAATATAGAGACAATATACATTTTAAAGTGACTAAGTGACTCAGTGTTATTGTTATTTAAAGTGACTTGGTACGTTTAAAGCAAAGTATTTGTAATGATCCATAATGAATTTACTTCCAATATCTTTTTTAATAAAACAAATGGAAGTGATGTGGCAAGTGAACTAGAAGGCTCTCATTCACTGCTCTTGTTTGGAGCACGAGAAGCTGCTGCCACGCATCTGCAATAAAATGCGCAGTTATGGTGAAATAAGATCCAGTGGCAGTAGATGTCCACGCAGCACATCTTACAGCTATTCTACCCGTTTTCTTTAGTGATTTTATAACTTCGGTTTTGGTCTCGTTGTAGAGACGGGGGGGGGGGGGGGGTCGCTGTGCCAGTAGAGTATCTTCGAGACGGGACGTATGCAACATGGCGTGAAAGCCATGTTTCGCAACGACTGAGAACCGGCGTGCAGACTGCAGGTCACACAGCAGCGATGTGTTATTCGCATTTATAAGCAGCGCAGTTGGTTTCCTGGTATGTTAAATCTGCAACGAGAGACTGTCACACACTAAAAAGTGGCGAAGATGAAGTCGCTTCTTTCGAATTCTCCCATTCCACCTTAAATGGTGCCACATTTGGAACGGGTAAATTTGAACAAGGAGACATGATCTAGAAACTGATCTACTTCTGAGGAAAAGTTTTCTGGCAGAGATGGGAGGAAAGCGGCTGTAGGCGAAGCTTAAAGCAGAGCGAAGTAAATCTGCATTTTCGTTTACATTGTTTAGCCCATACTAGGACATTAACACATACTGAGACATATTGGACATTAAATGTTGCGGCTCCCAAGGTTGTTTGATTTTTGTTGAAAGGACAAAATGGCTCTTCTTATCATTTGGGTTGTTACTCCTGATCTAACCTGACTTTAATGCAGAGGGAGCCGGTCGGATTTCTCACTCATCCAGTAGTGTTTTTGTTATGTGCCGCCACAGACTGTCTGGGCGCTGCACTTACCCACTTCCAAGTTCCGTCTTTTGCGTTCCGTCAACATCACGTAGAAAATCGTTTTTTGACATTTGTGAATCGATTCAGAATCATATATATATATACATATATTCCTAGCTCTCCCATTGACCTGTTTAGGCATCTCTGAGGTGATTTTAAACTACTCACCAGAGGCTTTTGCTCAGACTTGGAAAATCCGTACCATCTTAAATGCATGTTGTCATTAAAGCAAAAGGAGAACGTACCAAATACTAAAAAATTAAAGAATTCACTACTTTTCACTCAAATGTGTTGCTAATGATATAATTGTATATGAGGTAGTTATCTGAACAGGCCATTTAAAATGACAAAGCAAAACTTTAAAGCACAGGTATACAAAAATGTCCACCTAAATACACCTACTACTATTACTACTACTACTACTACTACTACTAATAATAATAATAATAAGAAGAAGAAGAAGAAGAAGAAGAAGAAGTATATGTTCATGTGTCGCACCTTTCCTAAACCCTAGCATTACATAATCACAAAGCAGAAAAAAAGGAGTAAAAAGATTCTAATCTGTTGTTGACCATTTTTTAAGTGATATGCTACTAGTTACTTTCGTACTGCATTGCTCTTAGTTACTAGTTACTTGCTTAAATAGTACTTAATAGTAAATGAGAGGTGTTCTGGTGCAGCCTTACCATGCTATAAATCTGATCTCCTGAAAACCTTTGCATGTGAAATAGGCTACACTCAAAATCAGTAAAAAATGCATTCTTATTAGTGATCTTTGTTGGAGCATTAATATATTTTTCCCTATTGAAAAAAAAATAGAATGTAACCCATGACTTTCCATCTTCAGTCATCCTGAAAGGCCACAGCATCACACATTTTGGTGCTTTCCTTACTGTAACACACCTGCCTCAAGTAGCCAATTACTTATCCGATTGAATTGGGTCTATTCAAGCAGGGAAAAGCTAAGCTTTTACTTGTTCGCTTCGTTTAAACCCACAACTTAATCTGTCCCAGAAAAGATTAGGCAACTTGTGAAGGGGGAATTGATATGTGAATTGATATGGGTAGTGTGAAAAGGTAGGCTAGCTCTGTAAGCCGGGAACAGCGCTTTGTGATGACCCCCTGAGGGATATTCCTCAGACTTGCCAGCAACAGGAGGTGAGCAGCTGAGGCTGCCTCGCGGCTTATTCAAAACAGCTCTCAAATTATGTCTTAATGTAATGTTTTGACTTCATTAAACGCCACAGCCTGCTGTTGTCTTTGACTGGCTGTGATGGAAGTAGTTGCCCATGTGGACAGCTGGGTTGTAATTTGAATCTTTCACAAAAAGGAGTCTGACAGAAAGAGCTGAAAGGTGCCCACTGGGATCTGAGCTTGGTTCTGAGTGCGCTGATGGGAATGTTTACCAAGCATGCATCCAGAAGACATGTTCTTGGAGCACTGCCAGTTTTGGGGTCGAAAATGCAGCTCTGTTGGCGACACCAGAATCTTTGAAGCTGGAGTGCAATGCCCTGAAGAGCTGAGTTCTATAAACAAACAAAAATTAGCTTATATCTGTCATGTTCTGGTTACCCAGAGCTGGGTAACGTTTCTCTATGACTAAGTTCACAATGTTTTTAATCTCTTAGTGATACGGTAATTTACTAGATAGTCAATGCACACTCATGTCAGTTGCACTGACAGTCACTCAGTGTGCAAAGAACTCAACTCTGTACTCTCACATCTGCAAGGAGAATAGTTTTCTTTACACAAGGGATGTATGTTCACAACAAAGTTGTTTATAATTGTTTATATCTGCGTGATCCATATTTATGCGTAAGGAGCCAATCAAGAATTGCTGGAAGAGTGCCACAGCTATTCCACGACTAGCCCTGAGATTACTAACAAAGAACACATTGTGTGTTGTGGGGACGGTGTATTGTTGATGTTCTTGTTCTTGTTTGAAAGTCTCTGTTGTTTTAGCACTAAAAGCTGACCTGTTAGCTTTAGCGCATCCTAATTGTGGTGTTAAGTATTGCAAATCTGGTGTTAAATGGTGTTAAGTGTTGCAGAGCACCCTCCTTTATACTGTCCCCAGAGATGAGCAGAGTAGCCTAAATCCAGACTTAAGTAAAATAGTGGTGCAGCCAGTTGCAAATCAATACAAATGCAGTTATTACTGAAAAATAATCAAATTGAACACAAAAATCTGTAAAAAAAAATCAGTTAATTGTATAGCAACAATGGTACCAGACAAAACCCGGTAATTAACGGTAAAATGTTTCTCAATGATGGTAAAAATCTGTACAATTACAGTCGTTTAGCTTCTTAAAACAATGCCTTTTACTGTAATTTAATTTTTTTCTGCAGTTATTCTGACTGTATTTTATCATAATTATAATAACAGTAACAACCATTAAAATAAACACAAATATCTGAAAAAAATTAAAGTGATAATTTGTTTTTATGAATTATTCTATTTCTGTGAATTACAAACAGCAGTGTTAAAATACAATACATGTGTGGTTAATTTACATGTATTTAACCTTTTTCCCTTAAAAATAGGTTTTAACCATTAAACTTGACAGTACTTTGCCAGTAAAAATGTTATTTATTTATTTATTTATTTATTTATTTACCTCTTTATTTATGTGTTTTTTTATAGTGTAATATACATGAGTGGAGGTGAAAGTATTGCCATTTAGAAATACTCAGGAAAGTACTAATCCATTTGTCCACTTGATTGTAAGTGAGTAAATGTAACTAGTTACTATTCATGTCTGACTGTCCCACTGGCACAAGTATCTCTTAATGATGAGAATTCTCCCATCTTCTGCACGCTCCCACAGGAAGTCGCATAGTACATTAGAATGCGTACACAGTATTTCATTGCTCATCGTCTGCAGCTCTCTGATGTATTTTGACCATTCAAGACCTTGACTTCAAACTCCCCCGCTGGTGATAAGTGAGGTGCCATCCTGACTGAGTGGACTTCTCACCTCTCTGGGACCATATCAGAATTCTTTGTGCTGCATCAGCCATTCCTCTCTGTCTAAGCAAGTCAGTCAGTAAGACTCCTGGGCAGAGGGTTTGCTTGTTGTTTTGGCCGGGCTGTTGGCATTTATCTATCCTTCTCATGGTCTGGGTCTCCTTGAAAAGCAATTGATGAATAGTTTGGTGAATCCTCTAGAGAGATTCCAGTCCTGTTTATGTGGAAGGCAATAATGTGAATAATGAATAATGGATGCTCTGCAAGCCTAAGATCTATTGGACATATGAATGCAATATTATTGAAAGTCTGCGCCATCCTA
This sequence comes from Colossoma macropomum, assembly GCF_904425465.1. Classification (NCBI taxonomy): domain Eukaryota; kingdom Metazoa; phylum Chordata; class Actinopteri; order Characiformes; family Serrasalmidae; genus Colossoma; species Colossoma macropomum. The sequence goes on along the minus strand of NW_023494791.1, from coordinate 24,908,136 downwards.
AAAATGCAGCTTACACAGTTGTTTGGGTAGTTTAATGGGTCACAGGCTAATTGTTAATTAGGAGAAAGGAGAATACATAATGAGGCCAGTTAAAGGTTTCGTTTTATTCAAGGCTGAGGTGCTAATGTTTACCTTAGCATGCTATCAGGTTGGCTTTTCTTAAGAAAATCTCCAATTTTAAGTAATTATACCTCAAAAATAAAGAAAAAAGAAAAACAATGTAAAACATAAAGCTTCAGTTCTGAATGTGCACAAAATGAGGGCTGTGAGTTCTGAAACTATATATAAGGAGAAATATGAGGAGCAGCTCTCTCTTGCAGTCTGACTCCAGCTCTCCATAGACCTCTCTGAGAACAAATCCATCTCTCCACTTCCCATCTTACCAAGTTATAAAACACTAAATTGTGTCAATTGTATTTGTTTATCCTCGTGGCCTGCATACCAGTGTCTGACCTCTTTCCTCTGAAAATGCTTTTGTGCAGATTTCCAACCATTTTTAACCGTAACACCAACAAATCAAACCAAAGGGAAACTCCTACACAGTACAAGTTACATCTGCAAAGAAATTTCAGGAATGTGAGGTGAATCTAGCTGACACAAATGCAGCTTATGTGGTTAACAATTACAAGGACAAGAAAAAAATTTAGTAAAAGTTTGATAATGTAATGTCGCATTACATTGTGTTTTTGCTGTATGTCTAGAAGCTAAATAAAATTGACCATTTAGTATATAGTCATCCTCAGCACTGAGGTGTTCCTCTTCTTGGCCTATAAACTGAAATCAAATTAATTAAAAAAATAAAAAATAATTAAAAAGTATGGTTAGGTACTGACAAGCTAATTGTGGTTGAATGTATTTTTTATTCAATATTCTTAGTATAATCATAGACATGATGAGAGAATTTTTGACATATTGTACAGAAACATAGCAATAATGCTCTGGTAAATGTTAGAGCAGTATTTGGTCAGATTAAGAGCTGAGGATACTGCAGGGGTGGATGATATGGCAGAAATAGCATATCTCAATACTTGATGATGTTTTCATGATAAATGATGTGCATCATATTATTTAGTTTTTTTTAAGGTTTGGTTGGAACCGATAAAAAAGTCACAGTGGTGCCAAATTTAAAAAATACTATTGAAAACAATGAACACAATAACTTTTATTCAGCGTTTCAGACACTGAACTGTTCTAATTAAGTAGGACCCATAATGCTCTGTTTGTAAGTTGGTCAGTGTTTATTAAGTACTGACAATATCCACATTTTGAATTAGAAAAAGGATATTACAACATAATTTATCACAATAATGAAAACAATATTATCACATTGACCACCCATAAAAATGTAAAATATCTGTCCTTTATGATCTCTAACATGTCATATCGTTGCTGTCAGAACAAAACCTTGTGTCTCTAGAATAGCAACTTTACAGGAGAAGGAAAATAACTTTCATTATTTTGTAATGGAAAACAATATAAAAATAATTTTGGACTATTTCTATTGGCCCATTTATCATAGAATTTTATCAGCTGGAATTTTCATATAATGAAAAAAAGAAAAAAACAAAAAAAAAACAGCAAATATGGATACAAGATTTTTGCGTAATAGAATAACAATAGCTGATTTTCATTGTTCTTAGAATGCCAAGTGCGTCATTACGATCCTGCAGTGAAACGAATGAGAGCTACACATCTGCTGTTTAGTTTAAATCAGACATGATAAAGGCTAGAATACAAATCAGTGTGCTTAATTATGTTTGTAGCTGTTACGGACCCGAGTAAGTGGGTAATTATTGCATCAAACACGTTTCATGTGTAAGGCATATTATTTATGTATGAGCGTAGCTTGTGGAACTGATGTTTCTCATGTGATTCATAAACACGCATCTCTCAAGGAGTCAGCTGTAAACTGGATACGGTTGTCATTAGAATGTAAACAGTGTGGATATAAATGTAAAGTGAACAACTGCCTGTGGCTGTCTTACCATATGTGTGGGTTATAAGAATCTGCTTATTGAAACTGGGAAGCCTCTCTGGTAACCACTGAAGGTTTCTGTCTCTGGCTCAGATCTGTGGCCTCAGAGCTCAGCAATACTGGCATATCTTTTGGTGGCAGTTTCACGTGGATTGATGGTCCAAATCAGGGCCTGCTTGGCTGCGTTAATTCACAAAAATCCATGTGCATGAGATGTCTTGTTTTCTGTCTAGAAAGAACTCTTTTCCCAGATGTGCTTGGAATTGAAATTCAATAATCATGTAGGATATTTAGTGTTATGTGGAACCTTCTGCATGACATTCACTCACTGTTCAGCCTGAATTAGGGTATTTTGCCATGTTGAATGGTGATACTTCACGGGTCATCAGCTGTTCCTTGTAATCATAAATATTGATGTGTTGAGTGAGGTTCAAACCCCTTGACTCAAAAGCTCTTTGTAATGTCTGACCCATCTCTAGAAGGAAATAGGAAGAGGAAGCCGTATTTCAGACAGCAATGTCACTGCAGACACCTAAATGACCTTTTTACACCAGCCGTGTTTCCTCTCTGAGCTCAGAGCAGTGGCTGAAGTGTGTATGTGTGTATTTGTGTGCGGATATGCCTTTCTTTTTCTCTCGCTCTTTCCTGCTCTCTCCCGCACTCCGCTTTACTTGAAATAGGAATTCGTCTCTCTCTTTTTTGCTGTTCATTAGAGCAATGAAAACTCTGCCTGTGTGGGAATACCCAGTGTTCTGACCTGAATGTTGCCTCAGATAACCATGTCTTACTCAACAAGCATCATTACCAGTAAATCAGCGTCACAGCACAACAAAAGCTCTCTTCTTCGCTGCTCTCTGTTTGTTTTGAACCTCACTGAATTATATTTGAGCCTGCTGAAAGCAGTGCAGTATAGAAGACAGCAATTATAGAACTTTTCTTCAGATGGTCTCCAACCACAGTCATTTTCTTGTGTAATGCTTGTTATTGCTCCGGAGGCTACGATATCTAATTGTTTATTGAAATACCAGTCTAAAGAGACCAGCCTCGTTATCTGCACTTCACTTTGTTCTTAGATTTATGACTGTCAAAGAAATATCCTTGCTATGAAATGACAGTATTCAGCCTAATCAGCTTTAGGTCTAACACACCTGCCAAAATGACCCCTGAAATGTCTTTAGCAGAAGTTTGTTTTTGTGTCTTGCAGTGCAAGGATCCCAGCACGGCTTATGTTTGAATATTTGGAAGCAAAGTTTGAAAGTTTAAAAGTTTGGAATCAATGTTTTCAATAATATATAACCAGTTTGTTTGCTTTCAGTTTGCTTGCTTTTTACTATACTTGCCCCTCCTCCCGCCACTCCAAAAAGTATATTAACAGCCACCCAAGAATGTCATCACATTTTAACAATATCGAGTTTCCATTTCGTCCCGTTTTAACATGGTGCTCCCACCCAGTTTTTTTCAGACCTGTACTGTATATAATTTATCATAATAACTTGACAAATTTTTACATATATATATATATATATATATATATATATATATATCACTGTTGTCGGAAGAAAACCTTGTGTCTCCAAAATGACAACTATACAGGAAAAGGATTCATCATGAAATTTACACACAATGTGAAGGGCACCAGGTATTTTAAATAAATAAATAAATAAATAATAAAAAGAATATATATATATATATATATATATATGCCATGTGATTTCTAACTTTTGAACTGTTGGGTGTTGTTAGCATAGTGAAAGTGCTATTAATTATTTAGTTATTAATTAGATTGCTGTGCTGCTCTCTGTCAACCTCTCTAAACCTCTCTCCTCTGCTGGTGGCTCTGCTGCAGTGCGGGCAGGAGGTCCTCTGATTGACCTCCACTCTCAGGGACTTCCAAAACTTCTCTCCGGTAGCAACACAAACCCGGCATGCACTCACTCTTACTCTCACTTTCTCTTTCGTCTCAGCATGTTCCTCTGAGGCCTGGCGGTGCGAGTGCAACCATTAGGACATAAATCTCCACATTAATGTCACAGTGGGAGTAGAGTTGTGTAGCAGTATATAAGTCAGGCTGAATGGGCACGCGCTTAGAGTTACACACACGCGCTGTGAGGACAGTTAATTGGGTGCTGCTGCTGGTGAAATATTAACTGCAACTGTTAAAGTTTGTCAGGAGTTTAGCACCAGGCCTTGATACTGTATAGCCTTGGTGAGGAGAGAGTGTATACGTCAAACAGAGTTTAAGGGAAGAAACATTGTTCCTGTTTCTGACATTGGTTTTGATGTTCACCAGCTGGAGGGCTTGCTCTTACACAAGTGCTACTGCATGTGATGGTCCAGTGTTTACAGCTGTGTTTCTGTGGACTTGAGAAATTAATTTGATACAAAATATTTAGTCTTTTGTGAGGGTGAAAAACAAGTTTCCATTTCAACATCCTGCTATAATTACCCTGTCTGCTTCATCTGCAGCTTCAAATGATAATTGGAAGAAATACTGGTGGGTACAGAAGTCATATTTTTTGTCTTTAATTAACAGAATTGTGTACATATACATGATTTATTACAAATAAAACTAAATTTACAGGTAGTTTTTTATGTAAAGTGAGAAAAATCCGTATATACTAGGGATGTGCATAGTTTTGATGGACATAAAGGATATTTGGTTAGCTGTTTCAGCAGCTAACGCATTCCAGCAGAAGTTAATGTAGAACTACAGTTTTCTTTTTTAGGTGACAGCACTGGCGTTGCACAAAATTTTTGCATCAGTGCATTCATTGCATTGAATACATTTCAAAACATGTTTATCATTCAAAATCAGCGGAGTGACATAACGGAGACTGCCTCAGATGAGCTAATGAGATAAATTTACAGCCAAGCAGAGCAGCACTCATCGTCTTCTACAGGTGTTTTTTCTCTTCAGCGGATGATGTGCCAACATATGAGTTTGTCAGAGAAGTTTATTTCAACTGTTTCTGGACCTAACATCAGCCTTGCCTATGTAGCCTCTGTATAAAAGCTGTGCTGACTCTGCCTTCTCAGTACTGTCCTTAACAACTCATGTGAACTCACGTTATATTTCAAAGCAAAATATAACATAACACATTTACTTGCAAACACTGAATAGTAATAAAAAAGAAATAAAAAAACAAACAAAAAAAGAGAATGGAAAAAAGCAAAATTTAAAAATAGTTAAAGCTTCTGACTTTTAACTTTGCTTCAGCAGGCCATTGCTAGATGCTGTATTTAGAGACTGCTAAAGGCTTTGCTTTGGGCAGTGACTGATCAGTCAAGGTCTTTGTACAAAAGTGACACTATATCTTGTTTGTCCTGTCTACGATTGGATGTTTGCCACCCAGTTTAAACGGAGGTTCTGATCAGCAGGTGTAGAGTGCTTAAGCAGTTGCAAATACGAACAAAATTTTCCTGTTTTACAGTTCTGTGAAAACATAAAATCAGTGTCTCATTGAATTTCTGGTCTATATGTTTTCTCTGTCTTCCTGTGATGAAACAATGAAGAGACAAGAGAATTTCTGTTTTTAAAAAAAGTGACTAGTTTTAACTGTATTTAATTTTTGCTAGTATAATTTCCTTTTCTACAGAAGGTTTTTACAGTGTAGACAATAAGACAAAAGACAGTTCTCTTTCAACAAATAAATCAAACTCTTACTCAAAAAATAGGCAGACAAGGAGAGAATGAGTGAAGGTGAGCATGAACCACAGCTCTTCTACAGCAAGCCCACATATTTTGTTGCAGACTGAAAGCAGTGTTGGTGGTTGACACATTTAGAGAGTTTGTGTAATTACTGCTTACGTGTTCAGTGCACACATGCTTCTGATGAAAGATGGAAAAACAGCAGAGAGCAGGGAAAGAGGCTGATGGAGGGATGGAAGGATGCAGAAATGTAATGGTGCTGAACAAGTCTGTTTCTTAAATCTAAAGTGAACAATTTAATATGAGACACACCCCATTAAAAGCAGACAGCAGCCATTCATCAGCATGTAATGGCCTTCTCATTTGGGTGCTAAATGTTTTATGTTAACCCGAATTCAATCAGTCCTGGGCTATATTACAGTGACCGCTGGGCTACAGATTTCGACAAGGGCAGATTTTGGTCTGAAATATCAAAGGGAGTTGTTTTAGCTGTGTCATGATTTATTGTATTACATACAAAAATTGTGTAAATTAAAGGAATACACCAGCAGATGCTTCAGCCAACAGGCATAAGTTTCATAATAAGTGTGTTTTTAATCAACAGGTTTCTGTTTTTTTACTAAACTAAGGAAATGTGTCAAGACTGGAAGGTGAATTACAAAACTATGGCAATTAAATAAATATATAAACATTGAGTAGGAATAAAAAGAGAAAAAAAAGAACATGAAAAAAGCCAAATCTAAAAGTAAATAAAAATATTGACTGTGATTCAGCAGGTCTTTGGTGGATACCGTATTTGAGAGACTGCCAGATGCTTCGCTTTGGCCAGTGACTGATTGGTCAAGGCCTTTGTACAAACGGAGCAGCTACTTCTTGTGATTGGACTTTTTCCACCCAGTTTAAGCTGAGGCTCTGATCGGCAGGCGTCAAGAGTACTCAAGCAGTTGTATCCCGGTTATGTCTCCTCCACGTGCACAGCTGCAGCTCCCAGAACCTCCTTCACATTCCTGTCACTCCCCTCAGACAGACGCAGGAAATGCAAGGACACAATTTCAGGAAGTTTGCTTTGGCCCTGGAGGAAAACACAGAGTCAAGTTCTGAAATCATAGAGTGTATTTTTAGTGCCACTGGGTGTGTGGAGAGTGAGGGGGAGGCCCGAAGGGACGGCTGGTCACTGAGACTCCGAGATGGTCAGATTTTGATATGAGGTCATCGTAGTGTGACATTACACTTCCATAGCCCAGCACATTAGCAGACAGTGCAGCTCAGTCCACTGGACCTTGTTTATGAAATGTGGGCATAAACATGACACTCAAAATGCCCAGCAGAGCCGGATTCCTTCACAGTGTTCCTCTAAACACAGCGTACGCACTGAGGGAAATGAACTGTAAAGAGAATGAGCATGTCCACTGTGGTCTGCCTCATCACTTTATCAAAGTTGTGTGTATGTGCATACTGTGGATTATGGGCCGTCTCTACTGAAGGGTGAACCGCTATGTGGAGCAGTAATTGGTTCCCTCATGCAGCTTCCAAACCCACAGTGATGTGAGGATTAAATCTCATGATTGTGCGCTTATTCATTAGTTCTCCAGTTTACGAGCATCTCTCTGTTAACTATTTTGATGTTTTTGTAACGCTGTCAATTTCATTCTCTCCATCTCTCTGTCTCTCTCTATCTCTCTATCTCTATATCACTGTCTATCTCAATGTCTGTCTTTCTCTCTCTCTCTCTCTCTCTGTAGGGATCTGAGGAGTAATTTGATTAGTACAGTGGAGCCTGGAGCATTCCGCGGACTTGCTATGCTGAAGAGGCTGTAAGTACGAAAAAGCACAGCCACTGAACTGTGCACATTTGCAGATAGTCTTCTCTCCCCACTGCTGAGTGGAAATTCAATAAAAACATCTAAAAAAAAAAGTATTTTTGCACTTCTGAATCAGGAGTCATTGTTTTAATGAAGTTCTAAATGAGATGCATCAATCATACATCAATAACAGTACTGTGCAGTCTTAGGCAGTCAAGAAAAGCTAGCTATAGGGTTCTTATATTAATAATGCAACCTTAAATGGGTAGGAGGTTTGATTTTTATCATTTTCATCACTAAGAAATAATGATAAAGAACTCTAGTTGTTGTAGCCAGTTTGTTTCATATGCTGTATTCCTATGAATTGTAATTGTAATGATTTTAAATATTACACTTGCAAGGCCTTTTACAGTTTCAATGCCCATTTCACCCTCTGTCCTGAACTGAGAGCTCTGAGTTGATGTGTATCCCTTGGTTTTAATGTCTTATTAAAGAGGTGGGACACACTTTATTTAAAATACTGAATGTGTTTAAATGCATTTTGTAATCCGATAACTGCAGAAAATCAGATTTTGTCAGTAATATATTCAGTCGCTTACATGCACTTTGGTGATCAGGTAATGGGAAAATACTAGGTCGACATGAGTCAGGCAGTAATCAGGGTTCTTCTTTGCAGAAGACGTGACGTGAACGTAACATAAAACTCAAACATCATGCCATGTCACTTCAGCATAAAATATGAATATACATCATCTACATATATAATTTCGTCAAGCATGTATTTGAGTTCAGCTCCAAGTGTTCAGTTGCCATCTAATGTTTGCTGTGTTAAATGCTGCTTGCTGTTTTCGCACATGCACAGACTGAGAACACTGAAAGAAATCAGAGTTACTGAAAAACTGATTAATGAGCAAAAATCCAGCTTTCTTTATTGGATTCCTTAATCGGATTTCTAGGCCTTTATCCAATCTAAGAAATCGGAGTAAGCTGATTACATGACCACTTAAATAACTGAAGAATTCTGATTATACTACATATGATTATGATATATGATGAAGTGCATGTAAACGCACCCTGCGATGGACTGGGGACCTGTCCAGGGTGTGTCCTGCCTTCCGCCAAACGACTGCTGGGATAGACTCCAGCTCCCCTGCGACCCAGAAGGATAAGCGGCTTAGAAAATGTGTGTGTGTGTGTGTGTGTGTGTGCATCTAAACGCACTCGTTGATCAATAACCGTATGACTCTGAAAAGCATCAGGAATCGTGTTCTAGAAATGTGTTGGGGTCATAAGGGTTACACAGTTACATAATTACTTACTTTACATTCATTTTGCATGCTGTATGAAGACACACCACACTGTCCATTGGTTTTGATGGTGAGCACATGTCAAATATGTAGAAGATTTCTGTAAAACAAGACTAATTTGACAAGACCTTTTAATCAAATTCATAACATTATAAAATGTCCTCCTCTGCTTACGAACACAAAATGTTGACCAAAAGTTTAGAATCTGCATATTCAATAGAATTCCTCTGCTTGTTTCAGTGAGCTGTGTGAGAAAGTATTAATATAGAATCCCAGCATGCTTTAGATTTGCTGGCAATAACTGCATCTTCTATGCGTTAATGAAAACTTTTTGAGCAGTTTAGGCAACAGTGTGAAGAGAATGAGGGAGAGACTGGAGATGGAAGTCTGTTTTAGCAGAGAAAGTACTGCATGACAGAGTCAGTTTGGAGGAAGCTTTGAGGAGGGGAAAAAATTCTTTTCGCTCTCAGAACAAAAGTGACAATTTTAGGAAACGAGAAATGTGAGACGAGACGCTGGTGGAGGCAATGCATGAAGGTACGCGGGACGCCCTGCTGCTTGATGTGTCACTGATGCCGCATCATCTGATAACAGAAGAGATGCCCTTTGAGGCCATGACGACTGCTTAAGATCTGTGTACTCAAAGAATACTCACACGCACAAATGCAGTCTCACCGTGTAGAAGGAGAGAGCGTGTCGACTTCCAATTTTTCATGCCTCTTGAAGTCTGAAAACAAGATAAATAAAACAGATCCACAGCCTTTTACTGAAGTGCACCCACGCTTAGAAGCAGGAACCCCCTTCCCAACTGTTTTACACTTTCACTAACTCTCTCTCTCTGTCTTACACTCAGATGGCAGTGGGTCAGTGGAAGGTGTGTATGGTTGGTTTAATGCGGTGCTGATTAGGGGCTTTTAGCCTGCTGATTGTGCCAGGTCCTGGCTACTGCGCTGCACTAATGCAAAAGCCAGGTCCCGAATGCTGTATGGTGCTAATGTGAGAGTGCCAGGTCCTGAATGCTGTGTGGTGCTAATTTAAGAGCTCCCAACTGGTGATTACAGCAAAGGGGCTGAGCCTCTCCCACTGCTCAGCTTCTGGCCATATCTTTAATTACACAGAGCAGAGGCACAGTGCCACAGCCACAGTGTGAGCGCGCACACACACACACACACACACACACACACACACACACACACACTCATGAACACAAATTTCAGAACCTGCACTCTTAAACCCACTCGCACATGCTCTGAAACGGCTATTCAGTTCAGAACTGGAAATATACAGTACTCTGCAGCAGGGGTCATCAACTCCAGACATTTGGGATGTAGTCCAGCACAGTTTGGTGGTTTTCCTGCTCAAACACATCTGCTAAACCTGCTAACTGTCTAGCTGAGTTGAATGTGGTGTGTTTGAGCAAGGGCCAAAAATGACCAAACAGTGCTGGACTCTGGCTCTCCAAGACCGGAACTGATGACCCCTGTTGTAAAAACTTTATTGTGAGTTGCTGCTTCTGGACTGAGAAAACGTGTTATGTATGTACAGTTGTATGCAAAAGTTTGGGCACCCTGGCCAAATTGCATATTTTGATGATTTTTGAAGTAAAAAGAACTAATCAAAACCTCTGATGAAAACTGTTTACATCTTTTTTTCTAAAAAGGTTAATGCACAGTTGCTTTTTATCAACTTAAAAAATAGAAAAAAGTAACACTTTATAATAACGTTGTTCCATAAAACATGTACTGACTATTAATAGCTGTGAAGACATAAATAGTTAATCAGAATTTGAAAATGCACAAATGTTTTAAATGACAGCTCATGTAGTTGTTGTGTGTATTCATATGTATGAATGTGTTGTACATGGTGACCCTGTTTACTTATAATTAATGAATTGTACAGCAGCATGCATACAAATCATTGCAGCAAATTGCTAAATTGCATAACTTTCCAAAAGTGACATATGCTTTTGTCTAGTACGTGTGTATGATGACAAAATATCTTTCTGCTAAGTAATTAAATGCCTCATGTGTGAAGATATAGCTCCTACTGACAGATGTGTGTTCTTTAGTTATATACCTTTTGCAGTAGCTAAAGTGGAAACTATATATAACTTTTTAAATAGTTTCCTTTGTTTTGTAAAATGCTGTAATGCTCAAAACAAGGCAGTGTAACGTCTTAGAATTCAAAATCTCAGAATTGTGCAGACTGACGACTTGTTGACCTAACAATGCACGTTACGCAGTCAAGCCCAGACGAGGCTCACCTCCTCCATAAAAAAAAAAAAACAAGCTTTTTACTCGTTTTTGCCATTTTTGATTTAATGTATAAAATGTATGCAAATGTTCACACATTGCACCTTCTACATGGAGGAATGTAAAAGCCTGCCGGATTCCCAAATCACACTTTAACTTGAAAATATATGCAAGAAGTGCCTGCTGTGAAATAGTTGTAGTTTGTGCTCTCATTCAGCAGTGTTTCTGCATATCTTCACTTTCTTCAAAAAGATTTGATACCCTTTGCAATTCTAGCCCTGATTTTTCTGTCTCAAACAAAGTTTTTGAATATGTGATAAACTCTGAAGATCAGCTGGAGAGGCATCGCCAAATGAGTTCAGAAACTACAACTACATGTTGATCAAGTCACGTGACATACACTTCTCGCTTTTAGAAACATGAACTAATTATGAACAGTTTCCTCTTCAGCTACTGCAAAAAGATCTACATCTACAGAATGTGAATTTTTTTCACATCTGTTAACAGGAGTTATAACTTCACAAACGATTTATCTAATTACTTATCCACAAGATTTTTTATTATTTTTAATACATATTAGATAAAATATAAAGCTTGTTTCACTATTTGAAACTTTTACATCTCAGTTATTTGCTGTGATGATATGTATACATGTACTGATGTTGTACAACTCATTGTTTATTAATGAAAAGGTTTGTTGTGAATGTAAAGAAAAACATCTATAGCATTTATAAATATGAATGCACATATCAACTACATGAACTGTTATTTATGAACATTTATTGATGTTTTCTGATAAATTATTTGTTAAATGATTTGTTCACAGGTATTACACAGCTGACTTAGACAAAAGTGTTACCAAAAAAAAAGACGTGTGCAAAAGTTTGGACACCCTTTTAGTAGTAAATTCTTAGAACTTAACTCTTTAGGCCATAATTAGCTCATTAGAACTGGTTAGACAGGACAAGAATTGTTCTCTAAGAATCAAGGAGTTGTCAGCTGATGACACTTCTGGAGCATAATAAATTCTCTGACTCTTCAGACTTTGCGCTAACAATCAACAACCATGGTCTCCTATAAGCAGCTGACAGAGGATCTGATGGCTATAATTCAGGGAAGGCAATAAAATCTATAAAATATGAAAGCACTTCTAGCGTGTAGTTTCCACTATCTGAAATGTCATTAAGAAATGGCAGTCAAGGGGAGCTGTAGAAGTCAAGGCGATATCAGGAAGACAAAGAAAACTCAGATAGAGCTGCTCATATGCTGGTGCACAGTTCTACTGTGCAGCACTGTTTGCACAAACATGACCTGCAAGGAAGTGTTATTAGGAAGAAACCTTACCTGTGACCTCATCACAAAATTCAGTGTCTGAAGTGTGCAGAACAACATCTAGGTAAACGAGAGGCCTTTTGGGAACATTTAGGTAGATAAAACAATGGAGGACTGTCAGCAAATTCTGGATGCAAATATGAAACAATAAGTCTAGAAACTGAGGCTAAAAGGAGTCTGAATTCTACAACAGGATAATGATCCACAACATACCTCACAATCCATCCTGCACTACTTTAAGAAACACAAACTGAAGCTTTTGAAATGACATTGTCCCCTGACTTGAGCATCATTAAAAATCTGTAGGTACATCTTTAACATGCTGTGTACGCAAGACAGCCAAATGACATTGCAGAACTAAGAGCATTCATTTGCAAGCTGTAATATCTGCCGAATGGAGTGTTATGAATTACTTAGCACAGTGTCCAAACTTTCGCATATTATTTGATTTTATTCTGTTTTATTACCTTACCTAATAAAAGGTAACTGTGCATTAACATTTGCAGGAAAATGTTTAAAACATTTGCTGCTGAGAATATGTTTACTTCTTTTCACCACAAAAATCAACAAAATATACAATTTGGCCAGGGATTTTTTGCCAGGGATTTGTGTCTGTGTGTCAGGTGGGTTGCCAGTTGGGTATTTTAGATGCATATTGGTGTAGGTGAAGGTGAAAATTTAATCTGCTTTGGTCAGCATTATTGATCCGCAGATGAGAAGTCTTAAAAGCCAAGGTGTCCCTATAGAATTCAGAGAGTTTATCTCACTGTTTGACCCCGAATAAATCACTGTCCACTCCATGGACCGTGGAAGGGGGTGCACCAGAACACAGGTCAAAGAGCTTTCGCACGTATAAAATACAGATGTATCCTGTACATATATCTGTGTATCCCAAACCATATCCTTATCCTTGTTCTTTTACCTTGTAGCAGTTCTACAGTCAGTCTTTTAGTAGAGAGGCCTGGTAGAGAGCTGCGACCACTGTTGTCCGAATCTAACAACCCATTGATTAGGCTCATGTTTGTATTCACAGTCATTGACATACCTTGGACTTCCAGAAGGCCTAGAATGACATTTTTCTCATGAAATTGGTCCTGCCTATTGAAAATCAAAGTGTGATTGTTGATCACTTCGTAATTATGCTGATAGTTAATCTAACACGTTAGGCCTTGTCTTCAGCTCTTGAAGTCCTAACTAATAGGAGAGCTCACTTAGCTATATCTACCTAGATACCACAGAGAAAGACTATTTCTGATTGCCAGTTCGGCACAGTGTGATTAAAGAATTTACCTCTTTTTTAAATCCAAAATGTAACAATAAAACTAGACTAGTACTGTAATACTTTCAATGCAAGCTTGATTCTATTGAAAAAAAGAACATTAGTCCCCAAAATCATTAGAAGCCCGTGCTGCATGCTTATTTTTTCTCTAAAGACCTAGATGGCCCTGAGGGTTCACTCTGATCTGTATCATAATAAATACAATACAAATTAATACCTCTTTATAACTGATTTATTTCTGCATGTTACAGTTTCCATGATCAGTTTCCATGTTGTGTCTTTGTTCCTCCTAAGCACTGCACCTCTGTGTCATTTAAAGCTCCACCTTTATTTATTGCCCCTAGCTGTTTCTCGGTACATGTCCATGTGTTTGTAGTCCTTGGCTGCATCTAAAACCATGTACTACTATACTATACAGTACTAATGAATGCACTGCTAAAGGTGGTTGACATACTATTTAGTATATATAGTAAATGGTATTGTTATGCCTTCGTTTTCCTCTTGGTCTCTGCCCATTATTGATATTTTAATGTTTCCTTTACTCTGTTAGTCTTTCCTGTTATTTGTTTCAGTCTCTGTTTTCTAGTGATTGTTATTCCTATAGTTTGTTCTTTTACCATATATTTTCATGTCACATGTTTTTACCTTTGTTTCATGAACATCTCAGTGCTCTTCTTCTTTGCTTGCTAGTCCTGATGTTAAACCGGACTCCAATAAACAAAACTTGCACATCCTGCCTGCTATTGCTCTGTATTGATCTGAATTTAACTGATCAGGAGTGGTGCTCATGCCAGGCACTCTTTGAAAAATACATTATCCATGTTTCACTCAGCTAGAAGTCCACTCACTTTGGAGTCTTAGTCTCATTTCAGTTTCTTTCCAAAATGCTCTATATCCATTTGTAATTTTGGACGTGACAAAATTTTAAAAACAACATCAACAACTGATATATAATGGAAAATACATGTAAATGTTTTTTAATAAAGGAGGTATCAATTATGATATAGCTCAGGCATTTCTTGTGTGTGTAAAACCCACTTCCAACCATGTATGATGAAATGAAAATTCTTGTAAATGCTATTTAATGCGTTTTGCAACAAAACCTTTTAAATGTTTGCATCATTATTCACAAATGAAGACAAGAATAATCCCACATATATAAACGTCCATATTTGTCACATCGTCTTCATGTTTTAAGCTTATTTATTTGCCCAAAAACATAAAAATGCATACATGCACAGTTGCACACACCCACACGATTTCAGTGTCTGTATGTTTGAGCAAACTCTGGGTCATGTTTATAAACACAAATCTTAGCTTATCCACTGTGATGCTTTTAAAAGTTTAATGTCAGCTAATTCATCTCAATTTAAGAGCTGTCTGTGTGTTCTTATCTCTTCAGGGATCTGTCCAACAACCGGATTGGCTGCCTCTCTCCTGAGATGTTTCTTGACCTTGGCAATCTCTCTAAGCTGTGAGTAATGTGCTAACTCTATGCTCCCATGCTGACCCTCTCAAGCTCTTTATCACAGATGAGTCTCTGTTATAATAATGTAGATGTAGACTGTGTTTTGCCTTTGTTTGCGCTTAACAGGGATTGTCTGATACGTTTTTTTTTGTGGATATTTTACAGAAACTTATCTGGAAATATTTTCTCCACACTGCCTGAGGGGCTGTTTGTGCACTTGAATTCTCTGAGAATTCTGTAAGAATATGCAGTGATTCTTCTCCATACATACACCTTCTGATAGCACTGTTTTAAAAACATAAACTAATCAGATCCTCTCACTACTCTTTTTAACCTATGTGTGTTTGTGTGTGTTTCATCAGGCACTTCAGTACCGATTACTTGTTTTGTGACTGCCAGTTGGAGTGGTTGTTGCTGTGGGCTAGAGCCAGATCAGTACGTGTGGGAAATGAGACAGTGTGCGTGTATCCCACGCGCCTCCACGGCCTCGCATTCCGCAGCCTCCGAGAACACCAGCTCATCTGCGGTAATGCACAGCGTGCAGGCATGTGTGTGTGTGTTTAAATGATTCCCAAATCCAGTCTTGGATGTCCACACAAGAACACATTTTAAGTGGTAGCTTGGCAAAAAATGATGTTTACATAGTTTTCCTCTTACCATAAATGTAGTTGATCAACTAAGACATGTTTGGTGTCTTTTGTTTGCTTCTTTTCTCTTGCACTGGACCTATAATGCTAAAGTAGTTAGTAATGGAAGCTTATGCTCATCAGACAGCATCATGCAAACAGCCTCAAAATGGGTCGAGTTGTTAAGCAATCTCAAACAAACTTGCATATGTGGTTTTTGACTTCTTATGATAGGCCCATGCTCAGTGATGGTTAATAGAATTAACCATGACAGTAAAAGCTCTGCAAAAGCCATAAATGCACTGGTTGAAAACACACAGTGCTGTATGGTGTACATTTTAGGACATCCTCAGACCACAGCATCAGGTTTCAGATGAGAGACAAAACAGCTCCATGTTTTGGGGGAAAAACATGCATAAAATGTCACTTGCATCTGGTGAGACAGGCTGTTTTAAGCAGCCTTAAGTGAAATGGCTTCAGAGAAGAAAGCATCAGACTAAGCTAAGCATCCTCAGACAGTAACATTCGTGTATACCTCCTTGTATCTGATATGTCCACCTGTTTGTCTGCATACTTTGTTTGCCACCTTTTTACCCTGTTCTTCAGTGGTCAGGACCCCCATAGGACCACCACCGAGCAGGTATTATTTGGGTGGTGGATCATTCTCAGTCCTGCAGTGACACAGTGGTGGTGGCATGTTAGTGTGTGTTGTGCTTGTACGAGTGGATCAGACACAGCAGTGCTTCTGGAGTTTTTTAACACTGTGTCCACTCACTGTCCACTCTATCAGACACTCCTACCTTGTTGGTCCACCTTGTAGATGTAAAGTCAGAGATGATAGCTCATCTGTTGCTGCACAGTTTGTGTTGGTCAACCTCTAGTCCTCCATCAGTGGTCAAAGGGGGCCGTCCAGAGGACGATGTTGGCTAGATATTTGTGCTTGATGGACTATTCTCAGTCTAGCAGTGACACTGAGACATTTTAAAACTCCAGTAACACTGCTGTGTCTGATCCACTCGTACAAGCACAACACACACTAACATGCCACCACCACTGTGTCACTGCAGGACTGAGAATGATCCACCACCCAAATAATACCTGCTCTGTGGTGGTCCTGTGGGGGTTCTGACCATTGCACAGGGTGCAAGGGGGCTAACAATGACACAGATGGACTACAGTCTGTAATTGTAGAACTGCAGAGTGCATGTATATGGTAAGTGTAGTAGTGGCAAGATACTGGCAGATATTTGTGGCAAAAGTGGTATCAGTGAATCCCTGCAAATGGACAAACAGAGATAATTCAGGCTTTGGTTGCTACTACTGTTTTTGTCTATGCATCATGCTTTTGTACATTCGTGTAGATAACGGTGTGCCACCCAGTGTCAGAAGCCACATATTTACAACCTTTTTGAGATTTGCGAGCAGTATTCTTTTTTTGTGAACAATTGTTTTATTGTCTTTTAACTTATATGTTGGCATACATACAACATAAGAACACATAACATCCCCTTTCTTTCCCCACCTCCCCCTCCTGGATGTGTTTCGGACAGTACATTTAAAAACATAGGTACACCTACATACGCATACATGTTTCAGAACATAACTTCATAAAAAGTGAGAAAATAAATAAGTAAGTAAATAAATAAATAAACATACATAAACATATGTGTGGGTCAAATAACGGGACTCCTCCTAAAATACAAAAACAAATAGGTAACTCTAGCAAGGGCCTAGTAAACATTCCACTGATTAGAGTGCCTTGTTCCAAGCATTAATAGTTCTTGACTGAGCACCATGTACACGAGCAACTGAAAGCTCCAAAGAAATAATATCAAGCGCAGACAAAATCCATTGCCGTCTTGAGATGGAGTGAGGAGGACTCCATCGATTGACCAACAGTTTCTTTGCAGCTGTCAAAGTACAGAGCAACAGTTGTTTGTGAGTAGTATTCTCGAGGCAGATTTGTTATAAATTAGGCATTGCGCTAATTGCTGTGGGATAAGCTTCCGTTACTTGTTACCTACATTAGCCTCACAGCTCCAACGCACAAGAAGCAAACTCATCTTTGGCTAATCAGATACATTTTTGGATAATGGGAAAACTGTTTGATTTTTTTTTCTATTTAAGCTTTAGAGAGGGGAAAGACACCTGGGTCACCTCACAAAGGGCTTGTTATGTAGCTTTATAATTAGCTGATTAGCTGAGTTGAGTCAGGTGCCATAGAGTACCTGTTAGGAAAGACACTCACCCAGACTCCAGGACTGGAGTCCATCATGCTTGTTAAAACATACAGTAGCTTCAGTATGGGTTTGAGTGGTCTGTGTGTAATTGCTGGCTGCATGTTTGTGTAGTAACAGAGCTGGAATTAGCAGTAGGAATCCTGCTGTCTCTTTTCCAGCTCACTCCATCCATTACAGGATTAGAACAGTAATGTTCAGCCTCTTGTCCTGCACACTGTCTGGCCCCTCAGATCTGCTACAGCAACCATGCACAAAACAGTATTTATGCTCCTGCCAAGCTCTCTCATCCACTGCAGCTACTGCTCCAAGTCCCATTGTAATGGTATTTTCAAGGTCATTATATCCATATGGGCTTACTGTAGTGTACTCCGCTGAGCTGCGAGTGTGTACGGGGCAGCAGAATGGGGGTATTATGTGTATGGAAACATAAGCTGGTTCTAACAGAAGCCTCCACAGCCGTTTCATTCCATTAGCGCCTAATACTGCATGCTGCTCCAAAACTCGCTGCTTTTCAAAGACCCTTATTACATAAGAGCAGCAGGCAAAAAACACACACAAACATGGGCATACACACGCATGTTTATGCAGTCATCCCCCACCAGCACAGTCATTGTAAGATACACATCAGGCTTGTGACAGGAAGAGAAAGAGGTATCTTTCTCTCTCTGTCTTTCTTTTTGTCTCTCTCTCCATTCCCTTTTCTCTGGAGTGCAATGATAAGGCAACAGAAGTCTATATTTAAATTGTTATGCTTTATGCTCTCTCTCCATCCCTCCTTAGTAAAGACAGACAGTGGGTTGTATAGGTAGGGCATGGTGCAAGCTGCTGTTTCCTGCCTAGGTCATGTACATCATCAGTGAATATCAGGGCTACATTTCAGAAGTTCAGTACCTGTCACTTCTGGTCACTTCATGCCAATCTAAAATGCATGATCTGAAGCCTTATGCTAAAATATTGGAAGTTAGTTAGTAAGGAAAACAGAAGTAGTGAAATCAGTGCCTACAAATTCACTTCCAAAATTCTTTCAGCTGCTCCTCCAACGAGTAGGTGAGCATGGGACTCAACTTAATGTGTGATAAAATGTAACACAGATAATTTATGTTGTTAAACAGATTCAAGAAAAACAGTCATCTGCAAATTATCACAGCAGTCAGACAGACTCAACATTCACCCATCACAGTAACTTTTTCATCATAAATCTTGTGTGTATAAATTATAGAATTCACATCGCTATTATTTTAATCACCACTTTGTGCTTGTAATATAGCACTGTTTTGAAGCATATCATCAAGTTGGAGTCAGAGTAGCCAGCTGAAGTACAGCCTCCGCACGAGAGTGTTACTAAGCGCTACAATGTATGCATCTAGAGAAGTTCGTAGACCCATATAAATTTAAAGTAACTTTTTCTTTTATAACTTTTATTCACAGATTCATCAAAGATGTACTGTAGATGTCATATAAATATATATATTTCAATTTTAGTGTGCTATTCTACTCCATGGTCAAAAAGAAATTTGCCACATTTAAAGCATAGAATTATATTGATTGTGTCTGCATTGATTTTAGTCAACTTTTTCCAGTGACTGCTAGCCCCTTAGTCAGTTACAATTACCCTGACCTATTAAGTGAGTCATAATATTTCCACTCATGCCACTTACAGCTGAACTCCTCACAAAATGGTAGGTGCTTGAAACATAGTTTATATTTTCTTATGTGGCAGAGATGATGTAGGTTGCTTGTATAAGGAATTATGGCTCCTGCTCTGTATTGTTCAAATTGTTTGAGAAAAAAAGAACAAAAATTAATGTGTGAAGTTGTGCCCAGCTCTCCACTGATATTCATTTAGAACTTTGGTGAAATTTAGAGCTGGAAAATGTTGAACCGCAGTCATTATCTGCCTAATTATATCAGCCTATGTGTGCCTCGTTAAAAGTGAATTAGTGTAATATGTGCCCTCGTTACTGCGTTTGAGCCAGTCAGTTGTGCAGTAATGTAAGCTGGGTCTAAATAGCTCCACTTGGTAGAAGGCCAATATTTCTATAATGTGAAAAATCCATAGGTGTCGCTGCTTTTGACGGGTACTGCATATACCTTTATTTGTCCATTTTCTGCTCCCTGTCTAGAGTGTAGCATGACGTAAATAACATTATACTAAGCAAGGTCATAACTGTCAAAAATCAGAGCATTTGGTTTGGTTAGGAGAAAGGCTATGGCTTGGCGGCAGTCTTGGAGGGTGAAAATAAGCCCTCAGCCCAGTGTAAGCACACTTAGCTACAGATACATCATGTGTTTCTGAGCTCCAGAGCTGTGTTTTCTATTCAGATTCAAGCTCGCCTAATTTCCAGAGACGGCCAAGGTGCTCAGGGTTGAGCAGGTTGCGGCAGGCGTGAGAAGTTTCTGGCATTAGGGGGAGCTTCATCTGTGTCTGTGCTGCAGGGGCTAACAGTGGCTCAGCCAGTGGCACGCTGATGGGGGTGGGATGCACAGCTCACACTGCTGAGTGAACAGGTTCAGAGGTGTAATCTTCACAGCCAGGGCAGGACACACCCACACACACACACACACACACAGCAGGGCCAGATGCTCTCTCTCTCACTGTGTTTCTGCCACTGTCTCTTTATCTCTTTCTTTCTCTCATGCCAGATTGGCAGGTCAATTTGTTTAATGTGTTAACTGTGCCTGTTGACCTCATGCAACCTGCTGACATCACACGAACATACAGACACACATGACTTACATAGCTGGCGCTCAGTGCAACAGAAGACATTACGCAGTTATTGATGGAATATAGTGCTGGTATTAACACCTTTCAGGTCTTTCCACTCTTGTACATCTTGTGTACGCAAGTCCACAGCTCAGCAGAGTTGTCAACCAGTACATTTTTCATGACCACAGGAGGTGCTGATCCATTAAAATGGAGTATTAGGGGCGCTTTCACACCTGCCTTGTTTGGTGCGTACCTATCAAACTTTTTCTTTTATTTGTTTCACTTTGACAGGTGTGAACACTCCACCCATACTTGGGTGCGCACTTGAATCAATGCAAAATTTCTGACCAATAAACAAACACTGACATGTATAATTCTGTGCGCTTAGCCATTGCAGTGTGAAACCAACTAAATCAAATAAACGCTCTGATTCGGACCTTAGTAAACACACCAGGTGTGAAAACAGTGTAAGAAAAACATGTCTTAATCATGTCTATATGTCACCAACAAAGATGGTGGATGAAAACTGATCTATATGCAAATTGATAGGGTGAGCATTGCAGCAGGCAGCAGGATAATCTATGGGCCAGATTTACTAAACATGTACGATGGCACTAATGCATTTTACACACACAAATGCACTCACAGTTGATCAGTGTGTGTGCAAAAGTCACTGAGCTGCAGATTTTAAAACACTGATTTCATGAATATGCACTTTAGGGCGTGGCACTGTCCAGGCACAAAAATAGTAGAAGAAACTATGTAAATTTAATTCAATTTACTAGCATGAACTGACTAGAAAACTAGAGAACTTGGAAAACAGCCACCACATGAGGCATGAGAGAAGATTTGATACCAAAAGCATGCTTCTCTTTTTGTCTTAGAAAAAAAAAACATATTTCTGCTAGTTTTGTAGAATTTCCTCCATCTTTGTCCATTTAGCAGTTTTTTTGTTGTTTCTTTCACTTTCATTATGGTAAAACTTGCTGAGCAACTCTTTCCATATGAAAAATATGAGAAGTGTAGTTATTAAATACACTTGAATGTAGGGCTGGGCAGTATGACAATATGTATGTTATTGTGATAAATTATGTGACATTACAACAAGCTTTTCTGAGCATGTCTAGAACATTCTAGAACACTGACCTACTGCATGTTTCATTACAAAGATTACATAATTTGTCTTGTTTGTTTCATTGGATTTAGTGCAGTGCAGTGTGTGAAATACTAAATAAAATTATTATGTGCTTACATTTTTAAATGTAGCACTACTGGTTTATTTTTGTTTGTTTTCAATTTATCAGATGTAAGAAAAAAATAAATATTGTGACATTGTGTATTGAGAACATTTCTTGAAGTATCATGATATTATGTTATGGCCAAAATGTACAGTGCAATCTTGGAATACATATATATGGAACAAAACCTTGCATGTGAGTGAGTGAGTGAGTGAGTGAGTGAGTGAGGATGGTCATTGGAGCAAGCCATTCTAGGAACTGCATGTGCGTGTGTTTATTCTAAAAAAGGCAAATACAATTTTTCCTCATAATCTTTAAAATGCAAGGCATTGCATAAGAACTCACTTCCTGCACTTGCATTAAATGTCCAGCTCCTCTATAGAGGATGTCTTTTTACATTTGGTGAAAGCTCACTCTGCGTGGATCTATGCATTAGCGCCTCTGCAATTCAAATGAACTGGTTTGTGGGTAATGTTATTTGAATGACAGGTCATTGTAAATTAGTCTCAAACTAGGAACCAGCTCTGTGCCCTAAATTTTTACATACGCTTAAGATTTTGGATGGCACTGTCCACATTATCAAACAGGGGCTTGGTGTTTGTCTAATATCTGTAGTTTCATGATCGAAGATCTGCATATCTTTCTCTAAAATAACTATAAACAGCAGTGTTCTAAAGACAGTGAGATTTTGTCCCACCACTGACGTGGCTTGTCTGGTAAAATGAGGAAATTTGAAAGTAGTTTGTAAAGTACTGCATGTGGTCACCTCGACCTCTGTGTAATGATTGAAAGGCCACAGTTTAAGCTTCTCAGACTTCTGTATAGTGTTAGTGACCCAAGCCCCATTTACAGAGCATTTATTATGGTAGCAGCAGAGCAGCACACTCAGTTGATCTGAAGAAACCTGAAAGCAGAGAGCTGAGAAGCGGCCATTTTGGAGCCCATCCAAGAAGACGTCGTGATGTGTCCGGTTAAAGACGAGAAGGCCTTGCAGGACAAGCCGTGTTGCCAATAGCACAGACAAGCTCAGATCATCCTGCATGTGCACAAGACTTTAATACATGCTGAGGGAGAGATACCCTTCATGCATTTTAATAAGCTGGATCTTCCAGTGGTGTGCAGCTCTTGCCAGTACTACATTACAGTCAGCTGTGCATTCTTGGCCATTACTTTTGTCCAGACATACTAATGGAACCCACAGAAACGTTAGCAGTCTACTGTTTTATTAACACTATTACCACTTATAAAATATTTATTTCTCACTGCCTTTGTTTCCTAATTATTTTTTCTGTGATTGCTGTTTGTTGCAACTTTATTATGTGTTGCGCTGTTGAGTAGTGACAAAGTTTAATTAAATACAGTAATTTGGTGCTAAACAAGCAGCATTATTTGAGTCATTTTATTATAACGTTAAAACCTTAGCAGCAGCAGCTCCATCTCAAATTTGTTCAGTGCAGGCTGATATTCCTGTAGCCTAGTCCTACAGTAATGTGCAACAAAGGAGAGTTTGAAATGATAGGATATAGGTATGGATGTAAGTTGTCTTTATTTAAAAAGCATTTCCTAGGTCCACAGCTCAGGTCAGAGAACAGTCAGATACATCATAAACAAGAAGAGCATACAAAAACAGAGAAACAGGCAGCAAAGTCAAATCCAGACAACCACAAAATACAACAAAGGAAGACCAGAGATATGAAACTACAGAAAACTAGAACGACTTTCTTAAAAATGAAGGTGTCAACGAGGATCCTTTGGAGCGATGCCATAAAAGAACCTCTTCTGGTTTCCTAGAGAACCTTTAAGTGGATTGTAAATCAATGTGCAAGTGTAAAGAACATGTTTTAACGAACCTCTACATCATGTAGAAGTCCTTTACCAATTAATTTTTTTCCTATGACCATCCATCCAGTCCAAGAACCTTAAGTTATAAGTGTATACCAAGGAATATAAGAACTAATCTATGGAAACCAGCTCAGAATTACGCTGGGTTAGCCATGCACATGACTTTGCAATGATAGATACAGGTGTGAACACTAATAGCAAAAAAAGAGACAAGGCTCCAGAATTAGACACAGTTGATGATAAAAAAAAGTAGTAAAAAAGAAGAACAAAGCCAGGGAACTAGATGGGATTCCATGACATGATGCACTGTTTGTGTTTGTTTTTGGATGTTTTTCAGATGCCCCTCTGGAGCTGCCCCTGCTGCAGCTGATCCCGTCTCAGAGGCAGCTTGTGTTCCGAGGTGACCGTCTGCCCTTGCAATGCACCGCCTCCTACCTGGACCCCTCCTTCACACTCACCTGGAGCCATGAGCGGCGGCCTGTACACACACAGGAGGAGATAGGGGTGTATGTGGAGGAAAGCATTATCCATGACTGTTGCCTCATCACCAGGTCAGAGATGATGTTAGGCTTTGTTCAGACATATCAATTTTTTGACACATCCAGTTTCCATTCATTCCATTTCAACAGCAAAAAAATAAAAACACATGTAATACAGCTTTTTCCAAATGTGGTTTTAAGTTCAAATTCAATTTGTTTTGTTACTATGACTGTCAATGTGAATATATGCGCAAATGTGACTACAATGTTGCCATATAAATTGGATTTGGTCACTTGCAACTTGCAATGTGGACACTATAAATTGGATTTAACCCCTTGAATGGCCAGGCCCACCTATACGCATCTATAACTTAAGAATAGCTCAGCCAGTTTGCATTGAAACCCCTGTAGTTACTGAATAATAAGCCTTAGTACGTACGAAGCCTGGGATTTTAAGGGGTTAAGAAGGAGAATCGAGTCAGTATGAAAGTCTTACGTAGCGACAACGGGAGAACGAAGGAGAATAAGTACAGTCACATGTGCTCATTGACTAATGTCTATATGTCTTTAGTCTTGATTTATGTGCGCACATCCGAGTGGCTTTAAATCAATTGACAGTACACTCATGCACAGACATATATAAAGTGACCTTCTCCCAGCTGTGATTTACCTTTCATTATCATTGCCCTTGATATTGGTTGGGAAGGGCGGGACAGGAATGTTCTGGCAAAGTGCCAGCTGTATGCTTCCCTGTCAGGGTTGAGCCACTGTTCTGGAAGTGTTGTCTCATTGTTATATGTGGCTAGCACACTAACAGGAACAGATGCTGCATGCTATGGCAGTAATGTGGCTGGTATCTGTTTACGCACATTCTGCCAATCACTGTGTCTTCCTCATCCTCCGTTTCCCTCCACTGGTCAGCACAATGCATATGTTTGCACACATGCAAAATGTTCATACACTTTTCCTGTGTGCGTGTGTGTGTGTGTGTGTGTGTGTGTGTAAGCATGTGTGTGTGAAAGAGTGGCACAGGGCTGTTGATTAGTTTAACTGCCTCTCGCTTTGGTGCGAGTCTGGCCATAAATATTGATGGAGTGCCGACAGAAATATGTTTCCCTGTGTCAACAAGCCTGGAACGCTTTGCTCGCAGTTTTCATAGAGCATGCCGAAAACTCCAGCCTTCATAAACCACCCAGGAGGATGCTCGTTTTTTCCACTGCTGCAGCCGTGCCCTCGTCACTGGGAGGCTTGCAGTCCCTTTACTGTGAGTGATGATGGTTGGATGGCAGTGGGAAATCTCAGTGTCAAACAGGACACGCTGACTGACTCACAGTTTGATCCCCAGAGCACACGAATGCACTCCATCTCTTTCCTTTTCTTCACTGGCTGCGGTTCTTACGCATTTTTGTCCAGCTGTGCTCCAGAACCACTCACTTGGGTCATTTTCCTAGGTCTTGTTATGAACATTGTGGATAGTTAGTTGCTTAAATTATATAGTGTAGCTCCTGTTTGAATCTAATAAAGCAATTTTTACTGAACTAGAAATGAAACTATCAGTGAATACCAAGAAGACTATAGCTATATTTTGTCATTTCTAAGTATGTTTTACTTATGAATTTTATGGATAGCATTGCTATTGTTTTTCGAATACTAAACAAAATAGAAACGTCTAGCAAAGAGTATTCTTTGCTCTTGCGTTTGCTCCATGTAGTTGCTCTGTTCCAGTCGTCTGCTCTTCCACTGAACAGTTAGACTCATTTTCCATCCTGCTGGAATGTGATGGATTTCTCGTCGTTCAAGTTCTGATTAGGCCCTGCAATTAAGCCCTCGCGTTCCCCTTCTGCACACAAACTGTGCAGGTCTATTTTCCGAGTGGAGCTCATACTGTAATGTTGTTCTTGGCAGTGGGGAGACCCCACTAGCGGAGGAGTGGTGTTTAGTAATGCTGTCCTTTCCAGCACAGACTAGCCAGACTGACCAATCGGCCAACCAAAACACTGGCCTGCTTAATCATGAGCCACACATACACAATCACATGCATGCGCACTGGCTTCTGGTCCTGTGTCATAAACACAACTGTCAACAGAGACTGAGAGACTTATTGAAGGGGCTCTCCCCCCAGTAGAGTGTGCACGATGTAAAAATACACCCTCCCCATTAAGTACTACGTTACCCCACTATTAACCTGTCACTGTAAATGACAGATGTTGTACAGTGTTTCAAGACCATTTTTTCCATGATGGTTACTGTTAGCTTAAAAACTGGGTTTGCTGAAGGCCGCTTTCATAGATTGGGCTCGTTCAGGGATTTTGTGCGTGTGTGGTGTGAATGATGATTTTGAGCATGATGATATGAGTTTAGAAAAGCGTGGAGTACAGATGTTTAGTCTCATCAATACACTATTAACACATTTGGGTCCAATTAGAGAGCCCAAACCAACAACCTCATTTACATGTACGGTCAAAAGGCATTCTGCTAAAATGTCAGGCATGTGTGCTTAATAAGTAGCCACACACAGAAAGTTTATGTTCTCTTCTCATAGCCCTGTTCCTCTTGGAGCTGTAGATAGACTTGTAGTCCAGTCTGAGCTAACAGCTAATAGCCTGACGCACTGTGTAGCCTGGCCCCCATGCTGAGTGATGGCACTAGGCTAAAGAGCCAGTAACTGATGCTAGCTGAGAGAGCTGTGGAGTGTGAATCATGCCTCATTACTCAAAGCTCTAGGAGCCTCTAGAGGTGCAGTCCACATCTCTGCTAATCTCATTCCATTTTTAATCATTCAGATCCGACATAGAATAAAAGAACAGGGGAGCAGAGGAGAAAAGCAAGAGAGCAATTTTTTGTCTCATGTTTTTGCTCAGTGCTCCCCTTTAGGCCCTTCGTCCCTTCCTCTCTCTCTCTCTCGCTCTCTCTCTCTCTGTCTCTCTCATATTCTTGCCTGATTGGTCTGTGTAATTAGGTTACCATGGAGACTGAAGTCTTAATTGGCTTGTTAGACTGCGGTTTGGCTGATTGTGGGGAGTGGGAAATGATGCTGTCCCTCTCACACAGATGACTGGAGCAAAAGAGAGTGACGATTAGTGAGACGATAGTGAGGGAATAGTGGGAGGGAAGAACACGAGTGGAAATGGTGACTGAGGGACTGAATGAAGGTAAAAAGGATTAGATGCAAAAGAAGTATCTCTTTTTACATTGAGTTATTTACTGCATTGTTTGTTTAGATAAAACAGGAGAAAAACTAGCCTTGGGCTGATAATTGATGTTATTGAATATTACAATTTAACCATCTCTTTGTACAATTTCTAATCTATATCTAGTTCAAAAGTACAGTAGAAAAAACTGCACTTACTTACAGACTAAAACAAACAAATTACCAACAAATTCACTACACCCTGCCCTGAAAGGTGCCCATTAACCAAAGTCTGCACTTTGGTGACATAGAGGGCAACAGACCTCGAGGGCACTGACTTTGAAAGTGTGCATTTTAGCACAGACTTGTGCACAGGCTATATATGTACTATACCCAGAGGAAAACTATTTATTTATTTATTTATTTATTTATTTATTTATTGCACTAATTTGTTCATCTACAGTGGTTCAATATATATTACAAGCACACTGCAGCTCAATGACATGGTAAATTAAAAAACAAACGTATTTTAGGTCACATCTAAATATTTTCTCCATCATGTTAGTCCAACAGCTGTAAACAAACCCTGTCACTCGGATTGGTCCTAGACTGTACCTTAAGAAATTTTGGGTAAGAGGCCACTGCTGAAGCTTCATTAATGCGGTCCTTGCCAAAGGCCGCACTGAGGGCGCATGGAGGGCACTTATGAGTGGCCCTTTGAACAGCAAAATGAGAAACAGCCTTGCGGTCATTGCGATACACACAAATGTGGAACGCAGGGCAACAAGTGCAGCAAATGAGACAGGACTTATGTAGTTGTATTTGTCTTCTCTTCACCATAGAATTCTACATGAACAATTGCATTCTCCCAGTATTAATATAAAAGTTAATTTTTTCTTTAAATACATTTCATTAACAATTCCAGTCCATTGACTTTAATTGTTTTTTCCACTGGAATGTGTATTCTGGGTTACAAAAGCAAGTCACTGCTGTCAACTGTCAAGAAATAATCTTGCAGACATGGGAGTGCTCTCCCTCCTTTTTCTTTGGAAAGATGTAAGGCTGAAAGCTGAAGACTTTATCCCAAATCTTTTTTTCCATTCCAGATAAACCAGAGTGCTTCTTATCCCATTCTCTAAAATGATTTGGAAGAATATCTTCTTGTACTGACGGAAAAAGACATGGTGATATTTTCATTTTAATAGCTTCTATAATAAATTAGTAGTGTCTGATTACTCGTCTGATTACACGTCTAATGGACATATTGAGATCCTACTAATTGCTCATTTTATTGATTTATTCATGGGACTATACGTTTATTATGGTCTTGGATAAAGATATACTTAAGTATTATATTAAACAATTATCTCATTTAAAACATTAATTATCTTACAATATACATACATGAAATATATATATATATATATATATATATATATATATATATATATATATATATATATATCTATATATCATGTGTGCATATTGTAAGATAATTAATTTATATCCAGAATAATCCTTCAGGATAATCTGCATTAGTTCTGGATTCTAGGTTAGTCTAGATAGAACTGATAGTGTATCATATCTGTGTTTAACTGATCTTGCTCTTTTCTCTGTTTTGTCATCCTGGAGATGTCCCACTTAACCCTTTCCTTTTATACACAGTCTTATTCCTGTAGTTTTCTTTGGAGCTGCAAAGGAGCTCAAAGGAGTAGGCTACAATTTTACTCTGCAGAACAGCCTTTGCTGCATTCAAAATCCCACTTCCATGCTCTTTGTGAGGGCGATGTAATTCCTCCCAAAATATTACCTGCATCGTTTTGCTTTTCATCTTTGTTATAGCTTTACATCTTTTAGCTGCTCTGTGCAACCTATTAACATTTAGTGAGATTACCTTGTACTCCTGATGTCTCGTGAAATTTCCATTTTGCTCTCTTGAGTTAATCTATGAAGGGATCTGTATATCTTCATTTCATCTGAGCGGAGTAGGCATAAGGGGTAAAGTTTCAATTTGGAAAGTGTTTGGAAGTACTTTGTATACTGGACAAATGATCTTGTGATTAATCATACTTAAAACTGACCAGGAGAGAGTTAGAAAAAAATAATTATGCTATGTTAACGTGCATAATAAATCCCTTTGGCTCACTGTATGGTCATTAGAAGAATGCCAGTAGTACTGCTATATTCTTCCTCTTCAAACTTACTGTCTCCACCTATGAGTCAGACTTTAACAGATCTTTTCTTCCATTTCCAGATTTGATTACCATTTTTCTCCCAATAAAAACATTTCACTTATGCCTTTGGATCAAAATCTGTTTCTCTATTTTCTTCTCTCAGGGAAGCACACCACCGAAGATCAGAGCTGATATTCACCATTGTGCTTTGGTATGTGGTATGAGAGATTTATAGACTGTCTGAATGTTAAGATACTCCATTATCTTAAGTTTTGACCAACAAAAAAACCAAATAACAAAGGCCATTGCATCATTTTCCTCTAGGACACTATGTATACATATATTTTTCCTGCTTGACCAAAACTCCAGGTCTGTTTACTGAGCTTTAACTTAGAGAGGAGTGCATCACTCATGTTCACATTCATTTCCTCCACCTCTGCAGTGCAGCTCTCAGCTTCTTCCACTCTTGTTTGGAGTTTTCCAGCTACATCATTAATTTTCTGGTTTATAACATCTTTGAAGGCATTCAGTTCCTTTCTTATGACCCTTGGAAGTCCCTGAAGTCTACGGAATCATTCAGCTTCTGTGTCAGGTACTCTCACAAGACTTGAAGTGGATTCCGAGCATATATTCTTTGAGAAATTTGCAGATTGCATTATTATGATTATCTGTAGCCTCAGTCTCTGGGGCTTAGCATTCTTGGCATTAAAGTGTTCCATCATTCTTTATCTGGTCAAGTGGGTTTCTTCTTAACCTTTTTTTCTCCTTCTATATTATGTTTGAAGTCATATTTGCAGTTCACAGTTCTTTTCATTCATGTCATATTGACTGATAGAGCTGTTTTTACACCATATGCACTGGCACCGTTGAGATCACAAAGAATTTTTTTTTCTTTTTTTTTTTAAGTACACTTAGTTCTAATTAGGTGTTCATCCCCTTTTACCCTTTCGTTCTTAGTTTTAAGTGATCAGTCACCTCAGGTGTTAGCATCAAAGTCATGTGCAGCTGTAATGTGTTGAAATACTAACACTGGTCCCACATCAAATTACTGCAGCCCTTAAGGCTAAGGCCAAATTGTTCTTCTCAGCAGTACAGCACTAGCAATCAGAGGTGGGTTTCCCTAGAGAGTCACAGCATAATGGTCATCATAAGGTGGAAAAATGACTTCATCACTTTCAATACTTTCTCTAATTATTTAAGACTGCATTAAATAGGGACCCTTTGACTGTGACTTTTAGAGCTGGGCTCTTTCAGTTTGGGACATAAATGCCAGAAATCAAAGACTCATCTGTTATATAATACTTAATTATGTTAGTGGATAATCTTACCTTAGCCTGGAAAAGGATGGCACCCCCAATCCAGGTAAGGGGAAAGGACCTGCCCCAGGTGGAGGAGTTTAAGTGTCACGGGGTCTTGTTCTCCACTGATGAGAAGAGGGATCATGAGATTGGTCGCAGGCTGGGACAGGCGGCAACAGTAGTGCGGTCACTGTACCAGACTGTATTGGTGAAGAGGGAGCTGAGGCAAAGCTCTCTGTTTACTGGTCAGTCTACATCCCGACCCTCACCTATGGTCATGAGCTGTGGATAATGACTGAAAGAATGAGATTGTAAATACAAGCGGTGGAAATGAGCTTTCTTCACAGGGTGGTTGGCTACACTCTACTTGATAGGGTGATGAGCTCAGTCATCCGGGAGGGGCTCAGAGTAGAGCCTCTACTCCTCCACATTGAGAGAAGCCAGTTGAGGTGGTTCGGGCGTCTGATCAGGATGTCCCCTGGACGCCTCCTGGTGGGGCTTTACCAGGCAAGGCCTACTGTGAAGAGACCCCGGGTCGTCCTATGACCCACTGGAGGGATTAGATCTCCAAGTTGGCCTGGGAGCGGCTCAGAGTTTTACTTCAGTACTTTGAGTTTAAATACAACAAGAAGGATGATATATTAAATTAAAATGAACTAAAATTGCAAACATGTATATATTTTTTCAGCTCTGACTGTTCCCTGCTGGTGTACTCCATACATAGTGCTGCTTTCAAACATTTGTTTACCTTTCAAATCTTACTGTTGATGTTGTTATTTGTCCTAATGTAGGCACACAATAGGCTTTTTAAGTAGCCAAAGACTGGACATAACCAAAGGCTTGCTATAGGGCCCAAAAAAGATGAGAATGGCATGACTAAAAGAGTCTCATGGCCTTGAGTGACTCACTTTATGAATGAACGGATAGGGAGATGAGAGGAAGTGAGAGAGAGAGAGAGAGAGGAGAGGACAGGAGGGGAAAGATAAAAGGCTGAGTCCAGAAGACTTTTTATTTATTCTGAAATCACTCCACAAAGCATTCAGCCTGCCACTGCCCACATCCACTTTTAGCTCTCCCTCTATTAAAGCGTTCTCTTCGCTGCACAAGAGATGGCTCTGAGAGCCCCGCTCTGTCTGAGAGCATGTTTGCATGTGTGTGCATGTGTGCTTTTGCTCTTATATTTCCTCTGTCTTTATTTTTTTCTTTCAGTGTCTGAGTGTCTGTATAAGCTCATTTGTTTATGCATTAGTATTCAGTAAACTGGAAATGCCTGTGTCCTACTATTCTAAAAATACACTCGTATTTACCTTTGTTCTTTAGATCTCTAAACACTTTCGCTCTGTCTATCTCTCTGCCCGCTCTCTGTCTCCCTCTGTTTATCTTCTTCACTCTCTCTCTCTCTGTCTGTCTCTCAGAGGAAGCTTGAGGGGACTGTGATCAGGCTGTCCGCCGGGCTCATGGTCAGACTGTTGGAATGCTCCTTTGTAAAAGCCCAGGTTTTATCGTTAACAGCCTCATGAGCTGCGTTATGTAAACAAATCGTTAAATATCAGCGCAAGTGCGTAAATGCTCCTAATGAGGCCTTGGGGAGGCGTTATGTGCAGTCAGCTTCACAATAGAGTAGTGTTGGTGCGAATTTAGGTCAGTGTATGTGTGTGTGTGTCCTGTGTCTCTGTCCGCCTGGGTTGCTTCCATAGCCTTCCCATTAATGTGTGCTGTTCTTTAGCTTGGACAGCCTTTACAAAGTGGAATCTACCGTGCTTGAGCTGGCCGTGCTGACCCAGTAAAATTTGATGTGCATGTTGTTTTCAAAGCTAGGAATCATTTCATAGACTTTTTACAGACTCCTGCTTGTCCAGTGTCAGATTGGAAGCTGGCCACTGTGTTCCACCCTGTCTCTGTACTTATGACTCTCTCAGAGAGAGAACGAGAGAATGAGGAAGAT
This sequence comes from Colossoma macropomum, assembly GCF_904425465.1. Classification (NCBI taxonomy): domain Eukaryota; kingdom Metazoa; phylum Chordata; class Actinopteri; order Characiformes; family Serrasalmidae; genus Colossoma; species Colossoma macropomum. Next base: position 24,875,393 of record NW_023494791.1, on the reverse strand, counting down.
AAGGGATTGGTTTTCAGAGGCTTAATTGCAGGAGCACTTAACTGTGATGTTACTCACCCTACATTTGTTTGTCTTTTGGGAAAACCCTTACCAAAAATATGTATAGTAATAGTAGAGTAATCATATACGAAACTACAGTTCAGTGCAAATGTCATAGACCGCCCTTCATTTATTTAATTTCCTTTCAAAATGGCCATTAAGTACGTTATTATTAGTAAGTTATTTTAGATCTTTGAGCAGATCTTTCTGAGGAGATTAGATATAATCCATTTGCATAATGAAGGAAAACTTGTAAAAAAAAAGTTAAAAAAATATTTTAAAATATAGAGAAATTGGGGCTCCTATGAACTGTGCAACCTTGTAGACCACCAAAACTGTCACTGTCAAATAAACAGAACTTAATACTTCCGTCTTTGAAAGCTTTCAAAACTGCACTTAAAAAATCACTAAAAGAGAAAATTGGACCATGCAAGACCTGATAGACCACAAAAACTGTCAGCATCATATAAACAGTACTTAAAGCTTTCATCTTTGAGAGAGAGGAGAAAATCAAGCTCCACTCTTGCTTTAGATCTGAAAAAGTCCACAGGTGTTTCTGTCTATCCTTCCACTGTGAGAAGACAAATCAGCACTATGGGTCTGAAGAGATTTGTAGCTGCCAAGAATCTGTTACTGAGAAAAGGAAACAGACAAAAATGAGAACATTTTTAATTCAAACAATGAAGCTGCCGGTATTCTCAGAACAATGGACTGACCACTCGTGAGACTTGAAACTAAGCGTCACTGAATGTGTTTGGGATTATTGGATTGTGAAAATAAAAAAAATGCGACCAACTTCTAAGCTTGAACTTTGGAGGTTTGGAAAAATTCCCCTGCAGAATTCTTTGAAAAACTGAGAGCTGTAATGAAGGCAAAGAGTGGACGCACTTAATGCTGGAAAAATGATATTATATTTAGTTGTTGAGGCCGCTGTATAATCTTCTGTTAAATATGTTTTCATTTTTTTCTTCTTGAAAAATAAATAACTTGCACTCAATGGCTGTCTTAAATGGAAATTAAATGATTAAACGCTAGCCTCTGACAGTACTGTATAAGATTTCTAAGAAGCTGTATAATAACAGTAATCAGAATCTAGAATATTCCTGTATTATTATCCAATGTTGCTGTAATTGTCTGAATATACTACAAGATTTTTATAGGAGTAGTTCTTTTTCATAAAAGAAAGCCGGTGAAGGTAAAGCACTTCAGGCTTATTCTCTGATTCTCACACACTTATGTAGCCACACATGTACATTTGCTGTTCCATTTTCATTTGGTGGTTGATTTTCTACCCAGTTTCTAATCCTATCTACAAAGTCCAGACACATTCTTCTTCAGCTAGCATTCATTCATTTTTTAATCTGAATTAAAGAGAGAGAGAGCAGGACTTCAGAGCTGCCGAAAAAGCTCTGTGGCTTTCTATTCTAGTGTGGCCTGCAGAGGCAGGAGCAGATGCAGTGTGCTGCGGTTGTGGCTGCTGGATGGAAAGGGGCTGTTTTAGCAACAGAGCACTGTTATTTTTGGCCTGTGGTTCTGAAGCTAAGAGTGCAATAGCATCGCTGCCATGCTGCAGAGCGTCACCATGTGCTACCGAACCAACCAGGCCCTTTTTATTTGGCCGTCTGGCTTCTGCAGTATTGCAAGGTCCCTCCCATACACCCCTATGTCTGCTCCCAGGCAGTGGAACAGCCCAGGGTTATTAATCAAGCCCTGTGGTCTGTGTTGTGGTGGAGGACAGCAGGAAGGTAGAATAATGTCCCATAATCAGCCATCATCAGTAGATCTCAGGATGATTCATGAGTGTGCTTCTGACAATTCTTCCAGAAAATGTATTTCTCTTTTTTTATCTGATCTGAGCAAACTTCTGTGAATTACAGTTTGATAACTAGTTCCTACTATTACTGTTTAATATGAAGGAGACAAATAATCCTCATATATTCAGTATTGGAGGGTGTTCTTTGCACAAATAAGAAAAAAAATGCAAGAACACACAGTCATGGTTTTTTGACAGTAGATCAACACAGAACACTCTGGGTCTGCTGTACAAAATGTGCCTTGATGCAGCCACATTTGCAGTGCATCTGACATGAAAATGTAATTTATTAAGGGTGTAGTTAATCATGCAGTTTCAGTATAGGATAGTGAGATGCCATACTTGTGAGGTACAGGGTTTGAAAGGCGCAGTGAAAAAATGGAATTCTTGCACAAATTGTGAGTGTGTATTGCAGCCGTTTCAAGACACATTTTGTGCTTTGGCTTCTTGCATATATCTGGACTTCAGAGTTGAAATAGTGTTATTTTGGTGGCAAATACACTGTATGGCCAAAGATATGTGGACACCTTACCTTCACACCTATATATATTTCAAAACCACGGGCATGGAGTTGCCCCGCCTTTGCAGCTATATGAGCCCCCACTCTTCTGAGAAGGCTTTCCACAAGACTTTAGAGAATGCCTGTGGAAATTTATGCCCATTCAGTCTTTTCTGCCCATTCAAACTTTACTGTTGGTACTATGCACTCAGGTACGTAGTGTTCTTCTGGCATCTCATGGTGTGCAACTGCTTGGCCATGGAAACCCTTTTCATGAATCTACCCACACACAGTTCTGTTGCTGATGTAGCTTCCAGAGGCAATTTGGATGTCTGTAGTGAGTGATGCAACACAAACTTTGCATCTGATTTTTTTGCGTACTACATGCTTCTGCACTTGAGTTTGCATGATCTGACGCTTTATGGCTGAACAGTTCTTGCTCCTAGACACTTGCATTTCTCAGTAATAGCACTTACAGTTGACTGGGGCAGATCTAGCAGGGCAGAAATTTTACAAACCGACTTGTAGTAAAGGTGGAATCGTGTAACAGTGCCATGTTTAAGGTCTCTGAGCTCTTCAGTTTGACTTATTCTGCTGCCAATGTTTGGCTATAAAAGCAGCATGAACTCTATAATTAGGGGTGTCCACATATTTTTGGCCATATAGTGTATTCTTTTGTCTTCAAGGCCTGTGCCTCTCTAGCTCCTGTGGCTGCTGCCATTGTTGAAGGACTTACCACATGCACAAAATTGGCTGCCACTATTTTCACAAACTTCCCTAAATTGGACAGAATGTGTAATCAGATGAACTTTTTTTTCTCCCCATAAATGCATATGTATATGAGAGAGAAATGTATTTTGCATTATTCCACGTACATGATGCGTAGGCTCCAGCAGAATGCATCCTATTTGGCCCAAAAGGCTTAGTGCATCTGGCCTTCTGCTTCTGAAATGCAAGGTGCTATTTTGCTTATCTTATAACTGAAATAATTTCCATGGAAAGTGATAATGCATTCATTATTTTAAGCAGAGCACTTTGCTGAGAGAGACTGAGAGTGTGCAACTGTGTGTGTGTGTATTTGTGTGCACATGCATATGTCTCTGTTTGGGATTACTGGCTCTCTGAGAGACTCTAATCATTTTTACTGAAGAAGATTTACTCTAGCTCTCGCTGTGATGTACTGTTTGAGTGTTGACTGTTACGTGAAATACTAATAAAAAAAAGAAAGCAGTGGTTAGTAAATTTAGTTTGACATTTGATATTTTGCATTATGTATTTTTTTGGGGGGTGAATATGCTCTTAATCCAAATTTGATGCCTGTGGCATGTTTCACGAAAGTTGTGACAGGAGCATATTAACCATGTTACATCATCTTTCCTTTTAACTCTGCTTAATAATCATTTGAGGACTGAAGCCACCAGTTGGTGGTGAATCATTTTCGGTACAACAGTGACACTGATGTGGTGATGGTGCATTGTAGTGCATGGTGGTGTGTGTTGCGCTGGTGTTGTACCCCTGAAAAAGAGGAGATAAAAAATGTGAGCTATGTCAACATGCAAAAGATGTGAATTAGGGGACTTTGGTATGTCAACAGCTGCCCATATTCACATAGTATAGAGCACGCATTAAACAAAATCTCTTCTGCAAAATATTTGACCGTACGTTCACCAATGCTGGCTGTACACTCTCGCACATTTCACACTATGCAGACTTTGTGCCTTTTTGCTAGCACTGAAACCTTGTGCTCAACTTACCAGCTACAACAGTGTTGTTTCAGTGTCTTTAACGAACAGTAATGACAATATCAACACGCAAGTATCTCCATACAGTGTTCATGTTTACATTTTTTATAGTATAAAACTATAAAACTATACTTAATGCATTATCTTAATGCATAATGCATTATCATGCGTGAAAAGGGGAGATAATAAATAAGTAGACTCAAACGTAGTGTTTCATCATTTCTGTACCCCCCCAATTGCAGTCAATTGCACATTAACTAAATGATTACCTAGATAAGAGATTCAGTCTGGAAGGTTGTCTGTACTATAATAAATTATTTTTAAATAATTTATTATAGTACAGACAATAATATATATATATATATATATATATATATATATATACAAGGACTAGGTCTTTCCTGGATGCTCTTTTATACCCAAGCATGATTATGTCACTTGTTCTAAGATGTTCTTTTGAACATTTTACAATGTTTCAAATCTTAAATTGCCCTGTCCCAGCTTTTTTGGAATGTATTCCAGGCATCAATTTTAGAAAGAACATGTATTTACAAAAAACAATGAAGCTGATAAGGTAAAACTTGAAATAACTTGTCTTTGTACTGTTTAAATACAGGTTAAAATGAATTTGCAAATCACTGTTTTCTGTTGCACTTCACATACTGTCTCAACTGTTTTTAATTTGTTATTTGTTTAAAGAGAAAATAACTGTTATTGACAGTGTTTCCCTGAAAGTTGCTCTGTACAAAATTAATACTATATGTAATTGCACTGAATATATGATACATTAATGTAAGACAGCAGACAAGCTGCAAGTGAGTTGGGCTTTTCACAGAACACAGAATCTCTAAGACAGAATAGTCATAGAAAAGGCAGCAAGCAAAATATGTCAAAAACATAAATATACAATGAACCATGAAATTAGTAACACTAAAGAACACAGCCTGAAATTGTCAGGAAAAAAGCAAGACTTTGCAAAGCATTGGGACGAATCTGGAGAGTTTAAGTACCTTGTAAGGGAAGAACCGCAGAGCAGTCAAGTAGAAGGGAATTAATACTCTTTGGACGTCAGAAGGTCCAGTTAGTCCAAACATCAGCAAGAAGCAAGAGCCAAAGTGTTTGAGGCCAAAGGGGCTGAACTGGCCCTGGGGCATAGCTGAGGTTGACATGGGTGTGGAGCCCAAGGCCAGTGGGCTGGTGGAGCTCAAGGCTGGTGGTCTGGTGGAGCCTGAGGTTGGCGGGAACTGGAGGCCTTCAAGACTGAGTTGTTTGCAATTTTGTCAAAATTGTGCTATCTTTGAATCCTATAAGTCTGAGACTGCCTGTTGTGATTAGTTTGAACAATACAATAACAATTAATTGTCATTACTTGCTTGTAAAAGCAGATATATTGTCTCTATATGGCTTTACATGGTATAAAGCATCACTCCTGTCCTTCTTCTCCCCCCTTCCCTTTCTCTTAGTGAACTAATCCTCTCCAACGTGGATGCTGATGTTTCCGGTAATTGGCAGTGCCATGTGACCAGTTCCCGTGGCAACAGCTCCATTGGCATGGAGATTGTTGTCCTGGAGACATCTGCAGTGTACTGTTCAGCAGAGAGGGTGACCAGCAACAAAGGTGACTTCAGGTGTGTCCATGAGTAGAAACACAAACCCACTTAGGGCTGTTTAAAGTCACCTTGCAGCATGAAAAATCCATAATACACATACAGAGCTTTCACAAACACACATTCATTATAAGATGCAGTATATCCGTAAGGTTAATCAATAGCACATATAACATTATTCCTACAGCAGCAAAACATCACAACAGAAGTTCTGCCTAAAATAGAAAATTACACACACCTCTCATTTTTTATGGTCATTAACACTGTCTGTGGCTGGCAGGGCACCAATCAGTAGTTAATGAGGTGAAGCAGTGCTGGCTGGGGCTGGCTCAGAGTCTCCACATTTGTTTGGGGCTGCTGTTGTTCTGTATGTTCTTTTGTTTTTTTTTCCTGCATTTTAGTTTCGTAAGTGTTCCATTCAGCAGCACTCTGCTGCTGTTTATACAGAATACTAAAGTAATGCACTGGAAAATCTCCCTTTGTTGTGGAGAAAATTTTCTGCCAGATGTTATTTGAAGAGCCTTTGTTGATGATGATAAAGATGCTTTTGCTTTAATAAAAAATGCTGTGTAGTTTTAATTCATTTAGGTGTCTCTTATGTAATTATTTTTCCCGAAACCAAGGCTAGGATTTCAGATGATTCTTTTGTATGTTCCATTATTTATAACTGTATTGTACAAAACTATACATCCATCTTTTTTTTCTAACCACAGAAACATACTGTGAATAATTCATTTCTTAAAGCAGAAACTTTTGAAACTGATTGATAATGTTGGATGTGTTGCTTCTATCTCGAATAGTGAACAGACCAAGTTCAAGATCAAAGCACTTCCTATGCCTCTTGAATGTCCTTAGTTTCAATAATTGTGCTATGTGCGTCATTGTGATGTAACTATAGACTGAAATCACACACTGGTGCCTTAAAGCAGCTTATCGCTAGTGTGTGTAATACATTTTTTAAAATGACATTTCCTAAAGGTTCCTTGGACGTACCGTAAAATATTTAATTGAAATAGAACTTTTGGATTATATGGAGGTTATTAAAAGCTTCAGAATGCTTCTTTAAAGAGCCATGCTGTAATTCAAAATGGTTCTTATATGGAGTTGCACCAAAGAACACTTTTAGAGAACCTTTATTTTTAACAATGACTGCATACGTGACAGTTCTCTCACCCCTTACAGGTGGCCTAAGACACTGGCTGGCTTCAAGACCTTCCTGCCCTGTGCCACACCTACCTACAGCTCCGCCTCTCATGAGAAGAGGGCGTGGCGCAGGTGTGACAAGCAGGGCCGGTGGGCAGAAGAAGACTACAATCAATGTCCATACTCCAGCAGGTTCACCCGTGTGCTGCATGAACTTACACAGGTGAGCTACAGTGATGAATGTTATTTGTTTTTTAATATGCTCATGCTGAAAGATACATTGAGTATGTTTAGGGTATGTTTGTCATTAAAACCAATTGCACTGAGGCATCGACCACATATGGATATGAGATAAAGAACATGAACATTCCATTCTGTACTGTGTGTGATGCAGTTTTGAATGCCATTTATTTGATTGGAAAGACTTAAATTGACCACTGTATCATATAAACATCACAATGATCATGATCATCATACAGAGGGCCGTTTGAATGCCTTGCAGTTATGGACGTTCTTAACTGACAAATGTAAAGGTATGTTTAAGCAATAAATATGCAAACTAACATACAACAATAAATATTTAAGCTGACAACACAAGACGCAGTGCTGTGATTGTGCCAGACGCAATGCTGATTGTGACAGACCAAATTCAGTATCAAAGTACTTTCTATGCCTCTTGAATGTGCTTAGTACCAGTAATTGTGCTACATGCGTCATTGTGACATAACTATAGACTAAAATGGCACACTGATGTTTTAAGTCAACAGTCTATTTGCATCTATATCAGTAAAATTGCCAGGCTCTCAAATCATGTGTAACGTGTTTTATCCAATTCAAAATATAAACAACGTCCTTACTCATTTTACTGGATCTCAACCTGGGACCTTGAAAAAAGGACAAGGTCCTTTATTTTTGAGAATGGCTTTTCCATTAAATCTCCCTCACTAATGATATCACATTGTTAAAAATGATAGTAACTGTGGAACACTCTGCACACACAGTTAATCGTCTTGCTAACTGGCGGCAGTGTGTGGTAGCAATTAGCCTAGCACTACCTTTCATGTGTACTGGCACTGCATGGTTATTAGCTGACTACACTACAAAACATGCAAAAAATGTAGATAATGACTACATTGCTGTATGATGTTTGCAATAAGTACTATACATTTTAAAACTAAAATGAAACTCGGTACAGATAGTTGAAGGCGTAGAAGCAGAGGTAGCAATGTAGCATGCGTTTACAACAGAACTGGACTACAGAGCCAATCTTGCTGTGTTATCAAGTCTTTGGCCCCGGCACTGACAAATGTGAAGACGTTTTGATGTTGAGCTCGACCTGGAAATTAGTTGCTTTTACAAAATGAAAACATTTTTTGAAATTCCTTAATTTAAGTGAGTTGACGTGAACATTTAAGGAGATGCAAATGCCCTCTCTTGATCTTTCCCCCAAGGAAATGTTGCCTATAACTTAAGGCATCCAAAATGCTGTTTCAGCATTTTCTGATGGACATTTTAAGGGCAAAGATTTAACCTCCTGTGCTCTTCTCCGCTCCTGTAAGCTACATCTCTTAACCTTTCCCCTTTGCTTCACTCCACCTTCCTGTACTGACTCAGTTGTTTGTTGAAGGCTGGAGCCACATCCTGGTGGAGCTTTAGGGGCAAACCTCCTTAACCCTGCTTTTAAAAGTGAACCCTGGTTTTCTTCTTTGTGTTCTTACTTTTTCTTCCTTCTTTTCCTGTAGCCAGTTCTGAGGTTATACTGTATATCTTCTATATATATCCTACTTATATAGATGGACACACTGAAGATGCACCTCCTGTTCAGTTCCTCTTTTCCACTGAAATATTTATGTGATTTATTTTGTGTTTGTTTCTTGTTATAAGAAACCCTTGAAAGAAGTCCTTTTGAGTGGAATATCTGGGGAAGTGAAATGGCAATAATAACTGTAGGCATTGCAAAAGCACAGCATTTCTGCCATGCAGAACTATATGCTCGATATCTTTGCGTATCAGTGCACACAAAATCATACTGAATCATTGACTAACTAAATTAATATGTTACAGACCTTGTTCTGTGAAGAGCTTACATACTGTTCTCTGCCTTGTAGGCCTGAGCAGTTTTAGTGACCATCCTTTCTGATATACTTTGACAGTGTAGCTAAAATGAAACATGTACATTTTCTATTTAATTGTGACTATTTATACTGTTGCAGAAATAGCAGGTGCTTTACTTCACCCCTCTCACCCCTCCAACCTCAGACATGCTTCACTTCCCTGAAAAACTACAGAAAGCTCATTAGCAAAATGCTAAATGCACAAATACACCGTCAGCTTGATTAGGGTGACCTTATATCTGCAGGAGTCTTCCCTGCCTCTTCTTTTTTCTGTAATTTATTGTGATTAATCCTCTTTCTCTCTCTCTCACTCTCTGTTTTTCCCTATCTATGTGTCTCTGTCTCTTTCGGTCTTTCTGTCTCTTTACGCCTCTCTGTCTCATTCTGTCTCTGTGTCTCTCTTTTCTGTCTGTCTGTCTCCCTCCCTCTCCCTTCAGGATAGCTTTATTGGCACGATTGTATCAGGTACAATATTACCAAAGCATAATAACAATAATAACACAGCAATAACAGTGACATCATCAACAAAGATAGCAACAACAGTAATAACTAGGGATGTCAGAAGTATATCAGGACCAGCAGTTTTTATTTATGTATGTGTTTTATTTTTTTTTCTTAATAAAATTTGTCAGTGTTGGGCCAGCGTTTAGATTTGACTGATAGTTAAAAATGAAATTTGATGATGCATTTATTGTGCTCTGAAATAATTTCCATATTGGAGCATCCTTAGTACCAACAACAACAACAACCATGGTTATAACCATAGTTATAACCATAGTTGTATTAGTAAAAGTAATTAATTAAGTAAGTAATAAGGTATATTTACTTATACACTTTACATGTTGTATATGGTGAAAGGGGTTAGTAGAGTTGGAGTATGGAGGGTGTTACCCACTATCTCTCATGCGGTGAGATGTTACATATTTAGCAGTGAGGGGAGCTCTGTGCCCCTTTCCAAGAATTTCTTTTCTACATTTTTTAAAATTTGGGATTCGTTGTTCGATTTGTTTGATTTCTTTCTTTCTCTCTCTTTCTCTCTCTCTCTCTCTCTCTCGTACAGATACCAGTGAACACCACTAATGCTCTGGTTCTAGCTCGACAACTCTCCTCCTTCACCAGCAGTGCAGCAATGTTTGGAGATATGATGGATGTCGTCTTTGTCACACACCTCGTAGAGAAGATCACATGCCTGGTTGATCGTATCCGAGAAGTAAGAGCTTTTCCCAGCTTGCCTTGCACAGTCCATTCCTTTTATTATATTTCATCTCAGTCAGTTCAAGGAGTCTGTTTGAATCCATTTCAGAGACTGAAATTCCAGCCTACATTTCAAATATCAAGACAAAGAAAGGGACCAGATTTCGTGTTCAATTTAAGTGCAGTCACTTCAGATGTGAAATGAAACTGAGCTTTGAGGTCGTAAGCACTTCCACTATGGAACTAGATAGTGCTGGTCATGTTTGTATTTATTTATTTTAATGAAAGGGAAACATTGGGTGCTACTGTAACATGCTTTTGAATTGAAATTTAGTATTCTTTTGGAAACTTGTCGCTGGTGGTCTAGTAGTATTTCTGCTGATTACATCATCTCCAATGCAACACACAATAGATTAGAAATACATTAATTTACTGACTATTAATAATAATAATTATATCATATGGAATAACAATTTCATCTCTATTGTAATACAGTGAGCTTCAGATGTCAGTCATGATCAGCAATTGATTATTGGGTTCAATTTCACTAGCCAGACCCAGGCAAGATTACTGCTAGACCTGTTAAATCTAACCGTCAATTTAAGTAGAACCTGTCTGGCAATGTGAAGCAGGCTAGAAGGTCTCAAAAAGCAGCACATGATGCCACGTTCTAAAGAGATTCAAATACTGATGTGAAACAAAGTCACTGAAATCTACCAGCATGAAAAGGGTTACAAAGCCATTGCTAAGGCTCTGGGACTCCAGCGAACCACAGTGAGAGCCATTATTCACGAGTGGAGAAAAGCTGGAACAGTGGTGAACCTTCTTTTTAGGAGTGGCTGGCCTACCAAAATTGCACCAATAGCACATTGACGACTCAGGAGGTCAAAATAAACCCAGATGAACATCTAAAGAACTGCAAGCCTCACTTGCCTCAGTTAAGGTCAGTGTGCACGATTCCACAGTAAGAATGACTCTGGGCAACATCCATGGGAGAGTTGCAAGGCGCAAACCACAAAAAAAAGAGCCGCGCATTTGCCAAAATACATCTAGATGACCGGCAAGACTTTTGGGATAATTTTCTGTGAACTGATGAGTCAGAGGTGGAAATTTTTTGGAAGACATAGGTCCTGTTACATCTGGCGTAAAACTAACACCGCATTCTACCATAAGAACATCATACCAGCAGTCAAACATGGTGGTGGTAGTGTGATAGCCTGGGGCTGCTTTGCGTCTGCAAGACCTGGACCACTGGTTGTAACTGATGGAACCATGAATTCTACTCTCTATCAGAAAATCCTGAAGGAGAATGTTGGTAAGTTCATGACCTAAAGCTCAAGTGGAGTTGGGTTATGCAGCAGAACAATGGTCTGAAGCACACAGGCAAGTCCACTTCTGAATGGCTCAAAATAAACAAAATTAAGGTTTTGGAATGGCCGAGTCAAAATCCTGACTTGAATCCCATTGAGATGCTGTGGCAAGACCTTAAACGGGCAGTGCATGCCCAGTAACCCTCCAAAGTTACCGAATTAAAACAATCCTGCAAAGAAGGTTGGGCCAAAATTCCTCCACAGCAATGTAAAAGACATATCGCAGATGTTTGATTGCAGTTGTTACTGCCAAGGGTAGCAGAACCAGTTATTAGGTTTAGGGGGCAAATACTTTTTCAAATGGGTAATATAGGTTTTGAATAAATCTTTATCTTCAATAAATGTAATGATCATTTAAAAGCTGTATTTTGTGTTTACTCGTGTTTTTTTTTATCTTATATTAAAAATAGTTGAATGATCTCAAACAGTAACTATTCAGTCTTTAGATGTTTACAAGAACTTTGTTATCATTGTGTGATCTATTTATTAATTGAGATACAAATCATCATTTATAATGGCAGATTCTAATGGGAGGTGGCTGTCCTAAACCCTAACCCCTACATTTTGACTAGAAATAATACTTAATTTTAATTCAGTGTTGTTTTCAAAAGACTTTTCTATGTCTTTTAATGTGAAAGTGAAACACTTGGAGTTTAATTTAAAAAAAACTGTTTTGGAGGCATTATTATTGTATTGGTAGTGGCAAAATGGAATGTTCAGTGATTTATTCTATGAAAATAAACATAATAAAGATATAGGGTCATTCAAAGCAACAGGATTTTAATCTAAAGTCCGAGTGAGTTAAGAATCTGAAATGGGTCTTCGCCTCTGACTTTGGACCGTTTTGATAGAATGATTCATATACACACTTACGTACAGAATCAGAAATCTTCAAATTTTCTCCTTCTGTAGTTACAAAAGCAAGATGGCAAGGCACTTGTTTTGAAGCTAATTATTTTTGTTTTATAGTGTAGCTTTAGATTTTATTTAAAGGTTATTGTAAGCTTTCTACTTTTTGCTGTTATGAATCCACTTATACTTACACCCTGTGAGCTCCTCTGTAGTAGGTTCAGAGCTCTACTGCCATGCAGTTTACAGGCTGAGCCCATTTTATAGACTGCGGTTTTCAGCCTTTAGTCTATTACATAGACTGAAGATGTGCGCTTTTAGTGATTTTAGTATTCCCAACGCAGCATTTGGCAAGGTGCTAAAGAGGGGAAGTCTGCCTAAGCTTTGGGTTTCCTGGAGGAAACGGTCGGTCGTGGCTGTCTGGGTGAGTGTAGGAGCTCAGTGCGCTAGCTGTAGGGAAGTTTACATTACACATATACACATAACTAGAGGGGAAAAAAGTCCGCTTGGCTTTCAGTGTTTGTATAATGCTACTACAACCCGAGCTGGGAGCGTTTTGGCACATAATCCTCTTTATACACAATTAACTTATGCTTACAGGAATGTATATGTGTGTAATAATTCACATGTGAGATTAGTGAAATTAAAAGGAAGGTTCATCTTTCTCAGACATACCAACCAAGGCTTTCTGTAGTGGCTTTACAGTTTCATAATGGCTATGAAGTTGCTTTAAGAGCCACATATTTCCATTATGTAAACATTCTCAGACTCTAGATAAACTCCAGAGGTACTGTTCCTGCTTCTCAAGTATGCAGTGTCCTCCAGATTTAAACATATTTCCTGGAAACTTTACTATAAACAGAAAGTAGTAAATAGCAGTAATTTGTTAATGCTGATTGTGTTTTGATAATGTCACACAGCTATTCTGTTTCACTTCCTTTATATTGTACTAAGAGTAAGCTTTCATTGAAATGCTGAAACAATAGTAATGCAAGCAATAAAGCATTAAACAGGAGATGTGGGGATATGTAGATTTGTAGATTTGTGGAGCTGTCACTGGATTCGGTCGTAGCTCCAAGGTCAGGGGCCACGGTGTCACAGCAATGCCATGAATGTCATTAGTCCAAGAAATCTTGTTTCTTTTATTAGGAAAGTATGAATAAAGTGATCTATGCAAATTGCCCATCAGCCAAAGGATATAATGCAGCTCAGTTAGAAAAACTAATCTTAATTATATCTTCATTCAAAACGAATGAAGAGTCAGAATTTTGCATTTAGATGAAAACTTGTACTCTGTGTAGTTAAACAGATACATGACATGATCTGAAGCTCACGTTAATGTATTAGGGTGGATAAACTCTAACATTTGCACATGTTAAGCTTGTTTCTAGCAAACGTCTGGCAAATGTCAGATGTTTTTAGGATTGGTTCAGTGGATGGAGTGAATAACTGAGTCATGTTACTGATTGAGAATATAATGACAGATGGACTTCATATTAAACTGTACTTGGATACAATACTTCATATTATGTCTGTAGTTTCAGTTCACTGTACACATGTCACATGTAATAATAAAGATGAGTTTGTGAGAATATTTATCTAGAATGGATCATTCAGTCAATTGTGGATGTTTTACAGAAGCAGAGTTCAAATTAAACTTTATTTGAAGTGGCTAATTTATTTATTTATTTTTTTACATAAAAGAGTTTGATGTAGAATGTAAGCACTGTTCAAGTTTCAAAATGTATCATTCACTCCACAATTCATATAGTCCATATATGGAAACTAAGCGGCAAAAACAGCTTGTTTTGAAAGCACTGTTTTTATGGTGTCATGAAAACCAAAGCATTTATGTATAAGAAACATGGGACAAATAAGAAATGATTTAACCTGGATTGTTTTGAATAATGCACAATAAAGGGCAGCCAGTCAGATCAGATCAGTCTTAAAGGCACATTAACAAAAACAGCCTGTTTAATTCCAAGAGATAAAGAGAAAATGATAATGTAAAAGTGAATTATGACTATTTTTGGTACACAGATCCACACAAATGTTATAAGAACACCTCAGGGAAAAGACAATAAAATACAAGAAAAATGTAGTATATGAGCCCTTTAAAGAATTCATCAAGTCCAATGCATATAGACCTCTGAGGATATGTTGAGCATCTGGATGAGCTATGGGTCTAAGCCAGGGGTGTCCAGTCTTACTCCAAACAAGCTGAAGCACACCTGATTCTGCTTGTTTAATCAGTTGGTCTTAGTCTTCAAACATTTTGTCAGGTGATCTCCTGCTTTGTTGGAGTGAAAACCTGCAGCCACACCAGCCCTCTGCGGAGAAGATTGGACACTGTTGGTCTAAGCTGATTTCGTCTATGGGAAAAATTAATGTGCGAGAATGTTAGCTAACTTGTAGCATGAGGCAGTATTTGTATTTTGACCACTTAAAGATGTCATAATTCAGAGGACCCCGTGTCATTCTGGGGAAAATGTATGCAAGACAGACCCTTTACTACAGGATACAAGAGAGGCAGTTTTTCAAAAATGCCACTCATTTATCCCATAAGTAAAAAAAACACTCAAACCTGGAGTTCCTTATTTGGGCATTTCAAAAACTACAGAATGACACACAACCTCAGTCTTTTGTCATCTTCCTTCCCTGTATTTCTTCTGCTTATTGGAATCAGGCATTTATCCTGAATCTTGCTCTTCCTCCAGTTGGGGGACTATGTGTCAGACATCGCTAGCAACATGATGCAAGTGGAGGAGCACATCCTGTGGATGGCTCAGAATGAAGCCCGAGCGTGCACTCGCATTGTACAGTGTGTGGAGCGCATCGCTGATCTCATATTCAACACACACAGCCCTAACATCTCAAAGGTAACACACTAATTCACTCACCTACGCAATCATATTCACTCTCTCACTTAGTTAGAACATCTCAAAGGTGCTTAAATACATCCCGCACATGCATGGGGATACATTCACTCACAAACACCTCAAAGGTACTCCATCAGCATACACTTGAACTCTTACTCAGTAAGTTACACCTCAGTTAAAGGTAATAGAAAGTTAATAGAAACCTAAACACAGGGCTTTCATATGCCTGCATACCATACACATTCAGACATTCATACACTGTTTCAGAAAGATTTAGTGCTGCAAATGTGATCTACTTAAATATAATGTCTTATAATGACTGACTGATTTGCAAAAAATGAATTGTATGCAAAAGTTAGCGTGCCCTGGTCAAGTTACATGTTTTGTTGATTTTCTAAATAAAAAAAAATACACATTAACACACAATTGCTAGTTGTTTGCTGAATTTCATGTACTGGAGGGGTAATAACATTAAAGATTTTTTGCAAATTAATTTTGCTCTAAAATTATTAGAAAAATGCCATATTTAAGTTTGTTCCCCATAGAGGATGTGTTAACATATTTTCACTTAGAAAATCAACAACATATGTAATTTGGGGGTATTTTTGCATACAACTAGCTGTAAACAGTTTATTTGTAAAACCTAAAATAAAGACAGCTGTCCTTTAATAAACCTCTATTCATGCTTGTGTCCCAAGTGACCTTCATCATCAATTATCCTGCTAGTTATGTAAGTTACAGTCTGTGCGATGTGTAATGTGTTCTTTGTTTACTCATTACGTATTTTCATAATCAGGGGGGTCCTTGACTCATACATCGCTCTTGTACAAACAAATAATGTTTATTTTTTAACAAACAGCAAGAAAGAAACTAGGTCAAAATCACTAAATCACCCCTACCTCTTGTTCTCGCTCACTCATGCTCTCTTTATTTCCCTATTTCTCTCTTTCTCTGTCTCGCTCTCTCTTTTTCTCTCTCTCTCTCTGCAGGTCTCTCCTAACATAGCTCTCGAAGCTTTCATGGTCAGGCCCTCGAGTGTAATGGGTCTGTTGTGTACGGTGGTGCAGCGGTCCTCTCTGGCACCCCCTGTCACTGACACTGGTCAGGGCAGGCCTACTGGCATTGTGCAGGCTCCGGGCTTGCTGGGAGACACACTCCTTAACTTCAGATGTCACGCAGCTAATGTCACAGTATCACCAACTGGCCAGCTCAGTCAGGTAAGAGTTAACTCCCATAGCAATTAGAGTGAGTGAAGGAAGCTGATGAACACTACCTTTCACCAAGAGCATCCGACCTAAGTCCCATCCTGTTCTTTGGAGATCAGTGAATTTGCAGTATGATTCACATGGGCTTCACATGGAGCTGATCAGATCTTAAGTAACACTTTCTATGAAATAGGTTGTGCTTCTTTATGACGTTCAGTTAGCCACATAATTTTTGTTTTTTGCTTACAAATATGTTTAGTATTCTGCAAAAGTCAGAGACAACCCTTTATTTATTTCATTTCCAGGCAAAATGACCAAAAGATATTCATTTTTCAGTGTTAGAAAAATAAAGCAGAATACAAATATTGACGGAAGATTATACAGAAGCATTAACAACTAAATATAATATCAAATCTTTCAGAACTTTTCAGGACCCTTTGCCTTTATTACAGCTTCCATTTTTTTCAGGAATAAATTCCTTCAGTAGACTTGCTTTTAGTTTTCAAAAAATCTGCAGAGATATTCTTCCACAATTCCAAAATTCAGTCTTAGAAGTTGGTTGCATTTTCTGCTTTTACCACCAAGTAAACCCAAATACATTCAGTGATGTTAAGGTCTGGACTCTGGGGTGGCCAGTTCATTGTTCTGAGAATGCCAGCAGTTTTTTTTGTTAGATTAGCACATTTTCTTCTTTTTTCTCAGTGAGTTATGTAGGTAACAGTTTTCTCAGTAACAGTGTCTGGGGTGCTACACATTCTTTCAGATCCACTGGGTTGTTTTCTCACAGTGGAAGGATGGACAGAAACACCTATGAGTTGTTTCATATCTAAAACAAGAGTGGAGCTTAATTTTCTCCTGTCTCTCAAAGATGAAAGCTTTTAGTACTGTTTATATGATGCTGACTGTTTTGTGGTCTACCAGGTCTTGCACTGTCCTATTCTCTCTATATCCTTTATTAATATTTGAAAACTGTTTCAGAAACTACTGTTTTTTCGCTTGTTTTTCTTTGTCGTTGCTCTTCCATATGCAAGTGTATTCTCTTATATCTAAGTTCCTCACAAATATCTCCTGGAAAATTAATAACTTGTGGATAATGGCTGTTTTGATTGAAAATTAAATGAACGAACGATGGTCTCTGATTTTTGCACACAGCATACTTCCCATAGATGTCATTAGGGAGAAATAAATGCTGTGCATAGGCTTTTCAGAAGGTTCTAGCTCCTGAAGAAGAACACAAAACTTCCATGTTAACTTAAGATGCACTGTAGCCTGAAAAAAAAGTGTTCAACTGTTATTTCAACATTTTAGTGCTCAGTTTGGACCCACGAAGAATGAAATTAGAAATTAGAAATGAGAAATTTTCTTAAAAATTGCGAAATATTTAATCAGATGACTGTGTAAGAATTCTTAATAAGTCTTTTGTATACTATGCATGTTGAAATTGTTTTTTTTTCTATTGCAAAATGTATCCTTCTACTTAAACTAATTTTACCGAGGCAGTTTGACATCCTCACTCACTGTACTCCATCTTTGAATGTAGACAAGGCCATGAGAATGAGAGATCAGTCAAAAATTATTTACGGTGAAATAAGGTGAAGTAACTACACATTGGTCTTTCTTCATTTCCATGGAAATACAACAAAAAAGAAGCAGCACAGGAAATCAAAATAGCTGTGATACAGATTTTAGGTTTGTTACAGTTTGTAATCTATTGACACCTTGTTTTGTTGTACTGGCACACTCGACATCCAGGCCTTTGAAGTTGGCAGCAGCAGCAGGGTGTGCGTGAGTAGTCTGAGTGTATGTGTGTGTGTGTTGGGGTGGGTGTTTTCATACATTTTCAAGACAATTATGTCCTGACTTTGTAGTAAAACCAGAAAAAAATTTGGCTGATCTGCAATGTAAGGACCAACAGCATAGTCCTGACTTTACTACATCTTTGTTTCATTTTTTTAAGCCTTAAAGGGCAAAACCATTTCTTTTTGATTCATGAAGTTAAGGTTAGGGTTAGGATTAGGCTTAAAAATCATATTAAATATAGGAGGTTACATGTATATAATACATTTGGGACATATGTGTGACCCTGGGTTCTGACGCTGTATTAAAAACAAACCTGTGTGTGTCTGTGTGTTTGCATGTGTGTGTCTTAATCTGTAGTCTGGGAATGTAGGCCACACCCCCTGATGGATGCTGTGTCCTTGTCTCTCTGTCACCCTCAATCAGAACTTTCCCATCAGCCCTCCTGTGGGTCTGTGCTAAATGACAAATCCTCCCTTTGCACTACCCCTACATATGCAGGCTTGAGGGAGGAAGGCTGCCCCAGAGTGTCACCGAGACAGCGCC
The DNA here is from genome assembly GCF_904425465.1 of Colossoma macropomum. NCBI lineage: Eukaryota > Metazoa > Chordata > Actinopteri > Characiformes > Serrasalmidae > Colossoma > Colossoma macropomum. The sequence continues at coordinate 24,856,596 of NW_023494791.1, read as the reverse complement.
CTGGTGTGATATTTCAATATTTAAACCACCTGACCAGCATGTGTGCTTTTGTATATGTTCATGTATTACTTACCTGTATAGTTCCAGGGCAGTGCAACAGTGGCATGATATATGATTAACTAAGCAGGTGGCACTGGTGCAATGCATTCAAATGTGGCTGCTTGCTGAGCCGGAGACGAAGCAGCAGCACTCTCCCGCGGCAATCAGCCTGCCAGGAGCAAGCTAGACGTTTCCACAGAGTGGACAAGCCAGGTGGCGATGTGATGCAGCAGAATTTTTCAGGATGTCCAATGTAAAGGAGTGGGCTGTTGGTTTTGGCTGAGTTCAACACATTATTAGGTAGAGAATTAACCCTGTCCTGCCTAACATGCTGCTGGCACTACATCCATAGATTTTGGTGGTGTCCTTTTTAACTAATTAAAATCTACCTCCAGAGCATTTGGTCACAGTTTCCCACAGCAAAATGTTTTAGCTTGTGGAATTGGAGCTTCATATGCTACCATTTTTCTATCACTGTATAGAAGCAGCTTATAATGCTGCCTTTATTGTTGGATGCACTCTGAGCTATGGGCTCACTAAGGGCTTATAATTGATTTCTTTCATCATAGTAATAATGAAAGACAGCAAGTGTGAAGTATATTCTTATTCACATTTGCTTGTTCAAAATGGAAGTTTGTGACAAAACAATTAGCATTTTTGGTTTTGTTAGATCATGTTCTTTCCATATGAAACTCTTTCCATATAAGAGTGACCATTTTATTGAGAAGTCACATTACTAAAGGTCACATTATTAAAGTTGATTAAAATGCAGAAATAGACACTTTTTTCAGCACTAAAGCCTCAGGGAACCTAAAATCATGTTTTATAATTAGCCCAAGGGTCATCTGGGATTCTCTGCTTTCCCTATTGCTAGCACAACCCTAGCTGGATCAAGCAGTTTAAGAAGGTGGCTGAATGAATGGACGAATGAATGAATGAATTAATTAGGCAAATCTTGCTGTTGTGGACAAACAGTTTAGCAGTAAAGCATACCCTATGAATAATGCTCCACTGTCTATTAAATGAACAATGCATCTCAGCGGGATTCTCTCATTTCTGTGTAGACTGGGAGATTTGAATCTGGGGTAACATTTATGTGAGCATTACCTTCACCAATCACAAGGTTGATGGAGCTATCAAGCTAGTTCACCTGTCTGTCAGTCTGCCCAACTTCTGTTTGCTCATTTGTTTGTTTATCCGTTCATCAGAGGGGACACCTCAGGGCCTTCTAGGCCTTCATAGAAGGCATAATGTTTTCTAGGAATTAACAAAAGTACATGTCTTTAAGTTTTAGTTCATTTTTATCCCATAGAATCATGCTAGTCTTTAAACACTATAGATAGATATACCAAAGCAAGGACTCCTACTGGTTAAGACTTTAAGAGCTGAAAAGAAGGCCTAACACATTACATTAACTATCCATGTAAATATAAAGTGATAGAGGAAACAACCGATCATGCTTCTGATTTCCAATAGGTGGGACCAATTTCAGGTGAAAAAAGTCACTTTAGGCCTTCTGGGAGTCCTTTTTCATGCTTCAAGTGAATTGTGGAATGTCTTTTAGAAGCTTCAAATGTCTGTGATTAATCTGGAGCTACCAAAAACATGTTAATGCGAATCCTATAGGGATGCTAGCGGGAGTCAGCATTATTGTAGAAGTGGGTTTTTTTTTCCTCATGTTTTGGCTGAGTTTTGACATGTATGGCTCAAATTAAAGGCCTCTCACTCTAATACCAGGATTCTTCTGTCCGTTCATCAATTTGTTCTTGTTGTTTGTCCTTTCAATTATTTATTCTTCCATTCCATCTAAGTGACCATGTCAGTATTCTGTGTGTTCACATTCCCCTGGATGCACATCCAGCCATAAAATTAATAAGAACATTACTTTATTCAAGACTTCACCATGCACAACCTCGATAATGTTTTTGTGAGCCATGGACACAGTGAAGTAATCTACAACACCATCTGCATATGTAGAGCTTGTTTCACTCATTTCTCCTCACTCAAGCTGTTGTGTTTAGTTCTGCTTAGGTGGTGTAGCAGGCTGGGAGTCTTGGACTGAGAGATGACAACCTAGCATGCTCATTACTGTATTAGACCTATGTTATATACTATACTACATTACTATATTAAAGCCTTGTTTTATTATATTTATGCCATTTTTTTAATTCAAACTTTGATAGATGTTTAATATAACTCAATTTCGTATCATACAAACATTTTTAATATGCTGTGTTCCCTGACATTTTAAAGAGTTAATAATATCTTGTAGTGTATAGGCTGGAAGCTGAGATTTGGATGCTAAAGAGGGGACACAACCAGAACCTGCCATCCTCAACCCATTCCTCAGATCAGCAGCCTTATATAACCATGAGGAGAGAGGCAGACAGAGAAAGAAACACAGAAAAAAGAGAGAGATTGAGAGAAACAGCGATAAAGAACAGCAGCTAGACTGCACTGGTAAAGCTGGTAACAAGGCCTTTCCAGTTACTGCCAAGTTGGCACACTGACTGGCCTCTCCATCAGCATTACTGGCACATACACACACAAAGCTCCATTTGGGACTTTTTCCACACTTGTAATCGACCTAAATTTCTCTCTTGTGTAGGCAGCAGTGGCAGGTTATGCATATAAATAGATATATTTGTGACATTTAAAATCACAATTTTTAATTTATCCAAATTCCAATGACAAAAATCACGTAAAATTTGACCACTAATAAAAACCTTATTTGGTTATGCAGAAGTGTAACTGGGATGAGTGTGTGTAACCTGATTCAGTGCTCTTTGACAGTTTATGATGCAAGTCAGGATTTTCTACACTCTCTGTAGACTTTAAAGCACTGTTTCTTCTATTAGCGCCACTTAGTGTGGAGATGTGGAGAAGCTGCTTGATTAGCTCACCAGGCCCAGATTAGGGTTGGAGAAGACAGCCAAGCAAATTTAGTTTGTCAAAAGAATTAACAAATCACAGGTTCATGTTTTTATTGAATTTTACAAAATGTCCCAGCTTTTCTGGAAATGGGTTGTACATGCCCACAGAATATGGGATATTTTCTAAAGCAATGCATTGTTGGAAACGATTTTCTCTTGATGCTCTCCATATCTTTGCTTGTTCTATCTTTCCCTTCGTTGATGTGATTTGAAAGATTCTGCCACAGAATACTTTGCCAGCGGCTTTGACTTTAAAAGCTGTCACCTCGATCAAAGCATCAGAAAATAAAACGGCCAAAACAAATCCCTAGTGACTTCTGTGTCTGGAGGCTCTCAGGGGGAGGAGGAGCGTGAGCATGCTTGATGATGGAGCTTCCATTGACCCTCTTTTTACTCTGTTCACTGTAGCCTAGAGTGAAGACATGAACTCAGGCTTAGTATGCAGTTCAGACACAAACGTAGAAATGCAGAACCTGTTGCAAGAAAGATTTGAGAATGCCTAAGGTGAGTAGCAAAATTTGTTAACAGGCCCATATCCTACATTTTTCCACATTTGATGTTAGTGTGGGTTTATGTACAACCTTCTGAAAACCACTGTCTGTGAACACAGTTTGTCGCTGCATCCATAAATGCAGATTAAATCTCTACAATGCAAAGAAGAAACCATATATAAACAGGATCCAGACACGCTGCCACCTTCTCTGGGCCTGAACTCATATAAGACGGACTGAGGCAAAGTGGAAAAGTGTCCTGTGGTTCGATGAATCAAAATTTGTAATTCTTTTTGGAAATCATGGACGCCGCATAGTCTGGGCTAAAGAGGAGAGGGACCTTTCAGTTTGTTATCAGCACATATTTTAAAAGCCAGCATCCATGATGGTATGGAGGTGCATCAGTGCACATGGCATGGGTGTCTTGCACATCTGTGAATTCACCATTAATGCTGAACAATATATACATGTTTTGGAGCAACATATGCTGCCATCCAGATGACGTCTTTTTCAGAGAAGGCCTTGCTTATTTCAGCAAGAGAATATCAAACCATATTCTACACAGCATGGCTCTGTAGTAAAAGAGTCTGGGTGCTAAACAGGCCTGCCTGCAGTCCAGACCTGTCAGCCACTGAAAACATTTGGCACATTATGAAACAAAAAATATGACAAAGGAGACCTCGAACGGTTGATCAGCGGAAATCCTATATCAAGCAGGAAGAGGAAAACATTTCACTTTCAAAGTCATCTCAGTTCCCAAATGCTTACAGAGTGTTGTTAAAAGAACAGGTGGTAAACAGTGGTAAACATGCCCTGTCCGAACATTTTTGGAACATGTTGTGTGAATCAAATTTAAAATAGGCATATATTAAAAAAAATAATTCTGTTGTCTTTGTACTATTTTCAAATAAATATAAGATTTTAATTATTTGTACATCACTGCTTTCTGATCTTATTTACATTTTGCACAGCATCCTAACTTTTCTAGAAATTAGTTCATTTTTACATGACAATTTTACAACCTTTTTTTATCTCTTAGAATTAAACAGGCTGTTGTTTTTATGCCTTTGAGACTGACATGCGTAAAAGGCGTCTGTTCTGACAGCTGCCTCATTCAAAACACTTAGAACTCCGTAAAGAATTGGTGGGACTAAAACTCTGTAGGCTGTGTAGGCAGATGTACACTATATGGCCAAAAGTATGTGGACACCTATACGTTGCACTCATATGAGCTTGTTGGACATCCCATTCCAAAGCCATGGGGATTTATATGCAGTTGGTCTCCCTTTGCAGTTTTAACAGCCTCCACTATTCTGGGAAGGCTTTCCACAACGTTTTGGAGTGTGTCTGGGGGAAATTGTGTCCATTCAGTCAAAAGAGCATTTGTGAGGACAGTCACTGATGTTCCAGTTCATCCCAAGGTTGTTTAGTGGGGTTGAGGTCAGGGCTCTGTGCAAGCCACCAGAGTTTAGTCACTCCAGACTCATCAAACCATGTCTTTATGGAGCTTACTTTGTGCACTGGGGTGCAGTCACGCTGGAATATGAAAGGACTTTCCTCAAACTATTGCCACAAAGTATGAAGCATATAACTGTCTAAACTGTCATTGTATATTGTAACATTAACGTTTACTGGAAGTAAAAGACTGAGCCCAAACCCTAAAAAATAGCCCCAGACCATTATCCCTCCTCTACCAAACTTTACTGCTGGTACTATGCATTCCGGTAGGGCGCATTCCACTGGCATCCGCCTAACCCAGATACGTCCCTTAGACTGAAAGATAGTAAAGCGTGATTCATCACTCCAGAGAACGTTTCCACTGCTCCAGAGTCCAGTGGCAGCATGCTTTACACCAGCGGCCATCAAAACCCATTTCATGAAGCTTCCAATGTGCCGTTCTTTTGCTGATATTGCTTCCTGAGGCAGTTTGGAACTCTGTTGTGAGTGCTGCAATAGAGTATAGGCGTTATGGACTTCAGTGCTCAACAGCCTCACTCTGTGAGTTTGCTTGGTCTAGCACTTTGTGGTTGTTGTTGCTCCTCCACAATTCCATTTCATAATAATAGCTCTTACAGTTGACTCAGGCAGATTTAGAAGGACAGAAATTTCACAAATTGACTCGTGGCAAAGGTGATAGCGCCATGTTTAAAGCCACTGAGCTCTTCAGTACAGCCCATTCTACTGCCAGTGTTTATTGAGATCGCAAACATACTTGTGACCAAATAGTGTGTGTGCATTAGTTGTTTTTGTGTAACGTCACAATAAAATGAATTCATAAAAGCCTGTTTTTGCAGCTTAGTTCCTAAAATGGACTGTAAGGAATAGGGAGCAAATGGTACATTTTGAAAATTTAACATGGTTTAGATTTTATTTATTTGTGCGTGTTTTGTTATGTTTAATATAACAGGAAATTCATTTAGTGACCATTTCTCACGGTCTTTGTAATTTCTTTAACTTTCTTTTTTGCTGCTTTATAATGCCAGTGAACAAACAACATTATCATTTAATTGTCCTAAACATTATGTTTAGGGCATGTGAAAGCAGTACGCATTGGAGTGATTTTAAAGCAGAATTCCAAAATTGTAAAAAATTTCAGTGTAATTCAGTTGGAATTATGCTTAAATGGAAGGAGCTTTAAATGGAAGGAGCTGCCGGTGTCCAGGCTTCCATTCCCCACCCCTATAACTTACAAATAACTTAACTTTGCATTGTCTTCCAAGTAGTAGCTGAATAATATGTCTGTGGTTATAATAAGCCTGGGATTTCAGAGTTAAGAGTGATGTGAATTGATGTGAAGTGCACCATTGGTTAATATGTTGCCTGATGCCTGAGACAGTGTTTTATGATAGTTTTCAGTGAGAACTTCGGAGAAAATGACAAAACCGGAGATAAAGTGTACTATAAAAAGGTAAGAATGGAAAGAATGCTAATAATTAAAGAATGGAATAGACCAGACACTGAAGATGATGCAAAAAGAAACAATGCAACCCAACCTCTAGGTATTGATGATGTCTGATGATGGCTGTGTCTGTGAAGATGAAAAGAACTTATGAGGTCTGTAATTGAAGAAACAGAGTTTAAAGAAATTAGTGAATGGAGCCCAACTGTGATTCTTTACTTGAAATATATCTTTGAGGTTTTATCCTAAGATCATAATAACTGTTGTTGTATTGGCATGGAGTTGATGTCTTTGGGTGGAGCTGTATGTATGAGACAGAAGAGCTACAATAAAAATCCCTGTCCCATTCACATGGAGCCCTCTGGATCTCTACATTGAGATGCTTCTCTCACAGAACTAGAGAAAGATCGACTGAGATCAAAAATAGAATAAATCGTTTGGTTTGCCACACACAGCAGGCCCGATGTCTTTTTTGATACTTGCAACTTAGGTTCAGAGCATGCCGCTGTGCAGAACATCTCTGAAAGAAACAAAGCCATGAGAACACTGAAATCTGGAAAGATTGCTTTGAATTTCAACATCTGGGTCAGGAAGACTTTGAAACTAGTCCCTTTAAGTGACACTCCCCTGGACAATCTGTTAGATGGAGCTGCCCAAGGAGGACGATTCATAGTGCTGATGGATGAAGGGGGTAAATTCTCACCTCTATATTGGCAAAATGTTCCTGTGCTAGCGCTTTGGCAGGAGATAATGTTTTGCTGGCAAGTGGAACTGATGATGATGTGTTTCTTGCAACAATTTACTCAGGTGTATATAGGGACTTCATAACATATGTACAGGCTTTGAATAATGTATTTATAAAGCAACACTTGTATCATTGTTAACAGCTTATGTCAGCCACATAAGATGTATTATAAAGTAAATGAAATTACATTGACATATAAGGTCATTTGGTTATTTGTTCCACTGTTATGAAGCATCATTCCCAAGTAATGGAACTTATAAGGCAGAAGTAAGATCGCCACATGTCAGTTCACCCTCAAACTAAGGTTATAATTTTCATGTATATTTTCATGTATACATATACACTGTTAGAAATAAAGATACGGTGCAGGTACATTTTTCGTTTATCAAGGTACGAACAACGTTAATGTGCCCTCAAAGGTACAACAGTGGCTTTAAGGTCCAACTGTGTACCTTAAATAGGTTTTTCCCAGTAAAAAAGTACATATTTCTATCTTTTCATAACCTATACAGTAAAATAAAAAGCCTGGAGACGAAATGGAGTGTGTGGAGTCAATACAACTTAGAAAATATAATTTCAAAGGAGTATGAATACAATTATGTTCTCTGACTAAAGGTACTGAGACAAACTCTTGAGGGTACCACCCCAGTGACAAGAGGGGCACTGCCAAGGTGACAGTTTTGTACCTTTTTTTTCTGAAGGTACAAAAATATGGTGCTTAAGGCAAAAGAAGTTCCCTGTCTTTATTTCTCTAGGTCAAAAGTACTTCTTTTAAATAATACCAAAAGTAAAAGAACTTTTGTGTAATATTATTTTGATGAACGGTTTCCATTAACCCCTTAAATGGCCAGATCCCACCAGCAGGCCCAAAGTTTTACTGCACATTTCTATAACCTAAGAACAACTCAGCTGATTTGCATTGTAGTCCTTGTCATAACTGAATAATAAGCATTTAATGAGCCTCAGATTTTAAGGGGTTAAGGAGGCCTGTGTGGCTCCAGACATGAAAATCAAGTTAGTTGCTCAGTCTGCAGCCACACAAGTCTCCTTAATAGAAATTGTGATTTTGGCTTTCAGTCAAGTACAAATATGTTGAACTAATATATCACATTCTTAACTAAGCCTCTGCCTTTTAAGTCATATTACTTGGAAATGAAGCTTAATAACAAATGCAGTTACACATAGAACAAATATCCATCACTTTAGTTTTAAGTCACTTGTGTCAATGCAACATTGTTTACTTCTTAGAACCACTTGTCATCTTGTGCTTATTGGCATAAATTCTGACTGTTTTGTTTGTAAATTTTCAAGTATCACTTTACAAATATGTTATTCAACACTTATGCTTGTGTTATAACATAGGTAGCCTTCACATAAAGTTTTTGGTCTTGTTTACCAAAATGTCCTGACTATGTGTGAATTGGAGAAAAGTGAATAGCAAACTGGTGCTTTAATACAGTACGTGTCATAGCCATTTCTTCTTGGTTAGTGAGGTCAAGGTTAGGTTTAGGGTTAGGCTTAGAGAATTCTTATTACATGTAGTTACATTTATATTACACAAGACTTACTATGTAATATAAAAAGTATAATACATATGGGTATGTGTGCGTGCATGTGGCAGTGTGGGGGTGGGGGGTGAGGGGGGCGCTTAGGAAATAGAAGGTGAGAGAGATGTGAGAGTGTTTCCACTTACGTATTTGTCTTTATGTTTGCATCTGTCTCCCTGTGTTGGTGTGCGCATGTGTGCATTTGTCTGTGTTTGTGGTCAGGATTCTTCTCCTCTGCAGAGGAATATTAAAAATGCATTTCTCTGACTCGCTCACTCATACCAGCACTGTGAGGAAACAGTAGAGAGAGCTGCAGGATGCTGAAGGCTGAAAACACATTCCCTCTGTCAGGCCCAAACAGGAACAGAGCGGTGGGGGGGCAGATGGGGGTGGGGGGAGGGACAGGACCACATATACAGCAGACTGAGAGAGGCAGGAGAGTAGGGGTAGGCAGTGCATCTGAATATAGTGTAAAAATTTATATGAGAGAGAGATTGAGGGAGGAAAAGAGGTTGAAGAGAGTGAAACCAAACATGTGGAAGGTGCTGCTCTGTAGCGTGATGGAGTCTTCTGGGTCATCTGTATATTGAGGCTGTCTTCAGCTGTGTTTACATTACAAGCCATACTGCTCAATTCTGTTTGTTTTTTTTGTTTTTTTTGTTCAGGTAAACAAAAAGAGTCCGACTGATATATTGGTCTGCCAATATATCAATATTGCCACAAATCCTGCACCAATAAATGAAGGATTTAACAATTAAGTTAAAAATAACAATTACGAGTTGTTTTAGTGGTTGTTTTTGTGGTTTCATGTTTTGTACCACTCTTTACAGAGACAAACCTGACCTTAATTACCTTCTTAGTTCATGGTCATATTAAAAATGATTCATCATATGATACCATTTAAAAGACAAAATTCTCATTTTCTCATAATCTTTGACTGAAGTGTTTCAAAAACATCTGATTTTTGATTACATCACCAAAAACATGTAAACTGCATTTAATCCACAGCCTGTTATAAAATAAACATTTCTGTGACGAGAACTGTTATAAAATAAGAGCTAATTGACCAAAACCAAGAAAAACACTGTTTGGAAGCACCTCCCCTTTACAAAGAATATTTGTATTATTTTAGCTTTGCAGGTCTTAGAAAAGGAATTTCTACCTTGTTAAAAATTGATACAGATATTGGTGCCACATTTTTTAATATCAGTCGAATCCAATATCTGAGCTTTCTTCCTTGACAGTTCACATTAGTGTTTGTAGTGAACTGTAACTGTAATTAGAGCAAACAGAGCTGTGCCCTGAAAGGACTTACAGGCACACATTTTATCAAACACCAACACTGGATGATATGTTTGTGTGCAGTGAAGTTGGGGAAAATACATGAATCTGAATATTCTCATTAGAGTTGTGTTTCCACATGTACAGGAGCACATAAGGAAATGGCTCATGTTTTATTTTTCAAAAGATCCGATTGGTTTGAATTTACAGTTAAATTCAAACCAATTTATACCACTTCAACCCTGTAATGTGAATGACAGTACATGAGAGTGGCATCAGAGTGAGTTCCGTGTTCCCTTCATGCAGAAATACTTTATACCAGTAGGCGGTGACCGGCTTTAGGTATATACTAATGTTTCAGCCTTCTGCACCCAGCTTTTACATTCACCTGCTTTTGATCATTTGTGTATTTATTTATTTATTTATTTATGTTATTTTATTTTGATCTGTCTTCTTTTTTGATCCAGTATAACATCACACATGCCCTGATGCTGACCATGTGCTCCTTGACACTGTAGATCTCTCTCTCTCTCTCTCTCTCTCTCTCTCTCTCTTTTTTGTTTGGCCATCAGGCTTACAGCCATTGCCAGTGACATGGATGCATGTTGATGCCTGTGGCAGCGAGACTGTCATGACGCGGCAGCATGTCGGAGGACTGCTGCCACAGCTGTTCCAGGCAGATTTAGACAACCATGCTGTTGTGTTTATTCTGGTTCATACAATTTTTGAGCTCAATTTATTAATAGTGTACATTAATTAAAGAATGAACTACTTTATTTGTTTAGTCTGTCATCAGTTGTTGAGTGCAGTTTTGGGACGTCTTCAGAATCTCAGCAGGAAACCATAAGGTATCCTTAGAGCATGCAGATCAACTCATACTTGAAATGTTTGTTTGTGTGGAAATGCATAACAACCATTATATTAGGATTAGAACATGTGTCACACTTCCTGGTTCAGAGTTGGACTCTCACCTCAATACGAACTCCAACTCCCAAGATCCCTCAGCAAGTCATGTGACTGTCCACTAATCACCCAGCAGATCCAAGTTACCTGAGTACTGATTGTCATCACCTGTAGAACTGTGTAGTTAAGCCTGTCTGTTTCACTGTTCCTTTGTGAAGTATTGCCCCTTTTCGTCTTTCGGATTATTCCCTATTGCCTTTGTTTACATGTGGGTTAGATTAGTTTATGACTATGATTGCAGCTGCTCCTATGTGTTGTGTTTTTCTTTACCGGATTTTGATTTGGTCTGGTTTTAAGCCTGTTTTTTGTATCAGTCCTTTTCCAAATAAACCTTCCGGTTTATTTTACATTCGCGAGTGTCTAATTCATCAACCCAGTGTTACATTATGACATTGTATTTCAACTGAATTCTGTGAGCTAAATGTACATGCTAGAAAGGGAACACAGAAACAACAAAGCAAACTTGAACAACAGGTAGAAGGTATAAAACGTGTATATAAAAGTTGTCTTACTACATGTTTATGACGTTGTTGTGTGCTTGGGTACATTTATGTTATCCTTTAGAAGCATCCAGTCACAACTCCCACAATCCTTACTAACAAAATTGGTGGTGCCAGTGGAGAGAATCAGATTAAAGATGAAACCATACAATGGCACTGCTGCAGTGCTGGTGGAAAGAGAGGGCTGAAGTGGAGAAGCTGTGTTAAGCCACAGCAGGGGCTCCAGAAACTCCTGCTATGATCTGCACATAATATTGTGCGCATGCAGCATTTCTGAGAAATAAGTATTTCGAGACTTGCATGTGATATTCAGAGTTTACCTGAGCACATCTCGGTGAGTAGCCTGGTAGGGGGAAAATGGTTCTGTCTTCATTAGGCAAACTCAATGACCTGCGCAATCACTGCTACATGTTGCAAAGACGTGATTCAAAGGGCTTGTGCTTTCATTCATGAGAGTACATGTACGCTTTTTGTAACTCGGCTAAATGAAGTGGAATAGAAATAAGAGGGGGTGGTAATTGATAAACAGCTGCGCTGATGCAGTGGTCTGGCACAGAAATGGCTCCAGCACAGAGGAGACAGAAGGACCAAACAGCAGAACAGAACAACAAAACATTCTAGAAAAAGTCATGAAACAGGTTGAAGGTTTTTATAGCAAAAATCACAACATATACAAGCCCCATTTTAAAATAATTGGAACCGTAGGTACAATGCAAATACAATCAGAAATCAGTAATTTGTAAATTGTCTTTTACAGTCATTTAATTGAAAGCACAAAAAAGAGAGATTTAATATTTTGCCTTACCAATTATTTATTTTTGTAAATATACACTAAATCCAGATTTGATACCTGCAACACATTTAAAAAAAGTTGGGACAGGATCAATAAAAGACTGGGAGGTAAACAGGTGAATAGGTAACAGGTAATGCTATCATAATTGGGTATTTTTCACTTTGTGAAAAACTGCATGAGCGAATACACCAGCAGTTTAATGACAACATTTCTCAGTGCATGATTTCAAGTAACTTAGTGATTTCACTTTCTACAATCCATAACATTATTAAAAGATTCAGAGAATCTAAGTGTGTAAAGGGCAGTGCCTGTGACCGTCGATCCCTTAGACAGTACTACATTTAAAACTGACGTGTTTCTGTAATTATTGTAACTGCTTGGGCTCAGGAATACTTACCTTGTCAGTAAGCACATTTCATCATAGTTTCTCAAATGCAAGTTAAGATTACACAAAGCAGAAGCCATGTATCAACAGCATCCAGAAACACCGCCAACTCCTCTGGGCTCCACCTGAGTCTACCTTTCAGATTGTTTTGGGAAATAATAGTGTTCTCTGATGCATATTCTAGTACATCCAACCGATACCTATGCATTTTCAGGACATGCTTGTACCTGCTGGTGGAACCTCCAAATGGAATGATCAGTTGATTGCCCTGAGTTTAGACGTGCTCAGGGTTACTATTGCCTTGCACTCACTCGTTTCTATTCAGGAAGAGATATCCTCCCAGGAAAGTATGTGCAGAAACTCTTTCGGCAGTCTGCAGAGTTTCATTTGAGGATATAGTGTGAATGCCTTATAATGTAAACTCTAAATCTAGACAAACTGACATAATTATTAGTCATGCTCATTTTTCTTGATTCTTCTCTGCATAGTTCAACACTCTTTAGTCCTACAGTGCCTTTTATCCTCTCTGTCCACCTACCAGCCACTCTCTTTTACCTTTTTTCTCTCTTTCTCTGTCTCTCTTGTCCTGTAACTCACTCCTCTATGCCACTTAATCTGTGCTGTCTGCCTTTATCATCCACCTTTTGACTCTCTCGTACACATCTCACAAATCACAGCTTTATTGACCCTCTCCCTCACTCTTTCTCTTTCCCTCCCTTTCTCATTCCTCTCTCTTGTCCTTGCAGTAGGGAGCTGCTGGAGAGTTACCTGCTCTGTTTCTTTTGCTCTGTCTCTCACGCTCTCGTTTTCTCTGTCCTAACCTTGTCTGCTTTAACCTGCCATCCTCTTAGTGCATGCTTGTGTGTGTGTGTGTGTTTGTGTGTGGCCTGGGAGAGTTCATTAAAGCTGTATGTGTTGAGCACAGCAGGCATTCTGCAACCTCCTGCTGGTCAGACACATTTCTTGCTCACACACAAATGTAAACACTTGCACACACGTGGATACATCTGTTCTCTCCTTCTCTCTCTCTCTCTCTCTCTCTCTCTCCCTCTCTCTCTCTCTAGCTCTGTCTCTCAAATGCTTTCTTGCTCTCTTCCCTCTTTCTCTCTTTCTTACTCTCCTGATATCTCTCGCTCTCTGTCTAGCTCTCTCTATCTCTGTAGAAAAAGAGTTTTTTTTCTTAAGTATGGAGGTGCTCTCTGTGGCTCACAGTAAGTTGATATGTACTGTCCTACTGCCAATGTACGACTCCAAATGTTAAAACATGTGAAATTAAAAACAGAAAAGGTTGATTTCATGCAGTGATGTTTTAAATAAAGTAGCCACTCCCATCCCTGTTAATTATACTGTGATTTGTTATCCTGAGTAAATAGATCATAAACATTACAGACGTCCCTCCCCATGTAAACTAATCCCATTTGAGTAGTACTTTATGTTCTCATTCTCTCTCTCTCTCTCTCTCTCTCTCTCTCTTTCTCTCTCTCTTTCTTTCTCCATAGTCATGAAATAAGGAAAAATGAGATAACTAGACAAATAAGACTATGTATTGAACAAAAATGGCTATATATAATATAATTGCATATATGTATATCTATATATATGTATGTATATATAACCTTTTATATACAGTGGGATGTTGGGTAACGGGTCAGTGGGGTATGGAGAGTGTTACTGTCCGTCAGCGAGAGATGCTGTGCTCTTTTCACAAGAAAAATTTGATTTTTTTTCTGATTGTGTCAGGATTTCAAGATTTGGGAGATTTTTTTGTGACATTTTCTCTTGTTAGGTTGCATTTTTCACCACGGTGTTCTCTCTCTGAACAGCCGGGATTTTTTGTATCTGCCCGTTTCTATGGCCAAACTGTGGTCACTGAGCCTGTATTTGGTCAGGATCTGTCTCTGCTGTGGATCTCTGACGGTGAAGAAATACTCTACCAATTCATAATCTCTTTTTAGGGCCCAGTACCATTGTAATTTAGAGTTTTGGTTTCATTGTCCCAGTGTTACAGATACACTTTCAGGAAAAAACTGTCACTGGGGTGGTACCCTTCTTGTTACTGTGGTGAAACCTTTAAGGACACATCTTCAGGACGTTTAGTTAGGGAACATATTTGTATCATAATTCATTGCAGTTGTATTTTTTAAGTTGTCTTGACCCTCTCCAGCCTTTTTATATTATTGTTTTGTTTCAGGATATGACAACATTAGCATATGAAAAGCATCACATATGTAGCTTTACCATGGGAAAAACTTATTTAAGGTACACAGTTGTGACTTTGAAGGTACATTCACAAGGTTGCTACCTTGTTGGTCAAAAAATTTACCTGCAAAGTACCTTTTTTCAGACAGTGTAGGTGTTTTTACTCTGTCACTCTCTCTCTTTCCTACTGTCTGTCTCTGAATCTCTCTCTTATGCACAAATACACATACTGAACCCTTTTCCTCTGTTTTTTTTTAGGATATGTTCTCTCAGTACATTATAAGAACTTAAAAAAAATCAACACATACAAAAATAAACAGACATAAACCAAACCCAAGCCCACCCATAAATTCCCCCTCTCCCCACTCCTGCTGATGAACACACTGGCCCATATCCACCCCCACACCAACTGGGTTTTATTCTTTAATTACTTTGGTTAAGTAACCCAATTACAACTTTCACTTGCTCCAGTTTTTCTTCAAAATCAGTAAATTAAAACTCCTCAACATCTGTCGTCCTCCACTCATCTCCCCTGAACACACACACACACTAACGAGAGACAGAGAGTGCATGGGGGGAGAGAAACAGTGAGACAGAGAGATAGGGAAACAGCAAGAGAGAGTGCAGTTAGATAAAGAGAGAGAGTGAGAGAGAAATCAACATAGAGAGCAAAACAGAAAGAATGTACACTGCTGCGGGTCCCATGATGAAGGGAGGACGTTTTCTACTTGCTGTGCGATTTGGGTGCATGTGGGCCATCTGCGAGCGTCAATTAAAATTCTTAGATAAACTCAATTGGAATGCCGCAGAGCCAGAAATGCTGCTGCTCCCCTAAAGCGGGGAACTCTGAGCAACTAATTACAGTAACACCTCGTTACTTTTTAACTGCCAGTTTTTTGGAGCTGACGATGATGATCATTTCCTGCTACTCTCTGTAATTCATAGCTGCTGTCAGGAAATCAAAGCTGTTGTATGATGTGTTTGTTAATCATTGTGTCAGTATGCGATGAAATCAGTGGCATGCGGCTCCCGGGCAGATGTGTATTATCCATTAATCCTCACCAGATGAGTTTATCTTTACAAGGTTATAGTTTTATCTTTTATGATGCCATGTGTGAGTATGCTGGTTATGCACGGGTGTGTTGGTGGCTTTAGGGAGGACTAAATAGTGTCAAAAATGCTGGTTAGCATCTTTGCATGGATAATATGTTCCAAAAGCCACAATTACTTGCTTTGTATCACTTGGAAATTAGAAGTTTTTTGACTAACAAACTGAAAGTGAAGAGTTTCTTTATAAAGTGTCATATATCCATTTGCAACAATTTTGAACGTAAGAAGGTTTTGAAAAGAATAACAGCTCACTAAAATGGAAAGCATGTTTTTATTTCACTAATAAAACTGCTATTAATCATAATACAGCATTGATATTTATTGTACATCCCAACAGCAAGTGGTCTATAATCCATTTTGGAATGAAAACTTTCAAATACATCAACAATACTGCACATGGAGGGCTGATTTTATCCATCCAGGGGCAGGTTTAGTGATTCTGGGGCTCTAGGCAAAAGACAGGTCTTTTTAAATTTATTGAGTCTCTAGGCTCCCAAGCTGCACATTGGTCTACACTGTAAAAAATGACATCTTGGCAAGTGAAATCATCTTGGATCTGCACAAAATAGCTAATGTTTCTCATATGGAGATTGTAGAATATTATAAGATTTATTAGCTTATATCTATACATTTTTACCTGTACAGTGTAAGATTTAGAGGCATCTATTGGTGAAATTGCAGATTGCTGATTAAACTGAATACCCCTTCCTTTCCAAAGGTGTAGTAGAACCAGCCACCAAATTCATGATTAATTAACACATGAATCACATGAATTCCTTTTTAAATTCAGATGTTGAAGAAAGCCTTTATTATCTTCATCTTCATTCCTTGGTACATGTGTTACTTTACGGTTGTTAATATATGACTTATTCATTTTTTCCAAGTTAATAAATTATGACTTTCTGATTAACTATTAATTAGTAAATGCCTTTATTACTGGCAGGTCATGTACTTTTAGTATAAAATGTTATCGGATTACTTTTTGAAGAGCGTAACTACCCCAACACTGGAGATACCATACTGGAGAACCATACTCACATTATCTCTAGCATAGATAGATGTGCACTCTGCTCTGACTAAAAAAAGCAAAGGTAGCTTTAGGAGTGTGGGGGCAAACTTCTTGCTTTCCTCCCTCTTTTGGCTTTTCTCTCCTGCACTTTGATTTTCCCTCCAATCACCTAGAAACCCACACTGAAGAATCTTTTGTCTGTAATGGAGATTTCTTAATTGCCTTGTTCATACCTGTTTGTCTTTACACAGTTGTGTCCTCACATAGCAACATGGAATTACCCCATTGTAACTATGACTGGGAAATGAAGCTGCATTGAAAACTTCAATCACAAATAACTACTATTTTTAAAATGTTGGAATAGGTTATTTAACTTCAACACACACAGTATATCTAATTTGTATTTTTATAGGGGTGCCTAAGGCAAAGACCATCCCTGCCAGCATCACAGGCACAGTTTGATTGTCATGGTTTGACTAAGCTGACCTAAGCTTAGCACAATTGAAACGTGGATCCTGTCCGGACTATTCAAGATAAATTTGGATGTAGATCTCTTCACTGGCTCTTCTGGAGTTTTTCTGTCATTTTTATGCAGTACCAAAACAGAAATGGGGGTGATGTGACTCACATTAAACATTTCATTGGAAGTAGACAATATAAGACATGGAGGAATAAAAGAAATGTCCATATTTTACATTGTACTCTGTGTTAATGTGCGTGTAAATTAGACTATAAATGGCCTAACTTGTGAACGTTTTGGTTCCGGTTCTTTGACTAACTAGGAACTTAGCCAAGCTGTTGTGTTGTGCATGTAAACTCAGTTATTGATTATCTATTATCTATTACTAGTGATAATATAGATGTTTTGGGCATGTAACTGTGCTTTAGTCAGGCTGCTCTGGGATTCCGTCTGAGAAACCGTTAGATAGAAACAGTGTTACATGTTGGTAAGTCGTCCATATGGCCTGGCCACCAGCCTGCTCTGGTCAGCTCCGAATATGGCCATAGATGGGTTTATAATCTGCCTGATCCCTACACTGTCCTCACATACTGCCCACACACACACACACACACACGCACACACACACTGTCCTCCAGCAGGGCATTAAGTTGTCAGACACAAGGGACATGACCTCCATGCTGTTATAATGTATCACGCAAACATCCGCGTTCATTTTTTTTTCACACATACACACACAGACACGCACACACACACACCTCTTTCTCTAGTAGTCCATATGGATAAAGGACACTGTGAATTTGCCTAATTTGCCGTTAGATTTATTTATTTATTTATTTATTTATAATAGAAGTATATGCCTTACTGGAGTCTGGTTGTTAAATGAGAGCAAATGCAGGAGATTTCAGGCTGGATTGAAACTGCTGGAATCAGTTATATGTTGTGTTGATTGCAAGCCTTAAGCATCAGTTGGATAGCCATTCTGCATTTAAAATCCATCCCTACCCATCTGTTTAGTTCAGAATTGCTTGTGAGAAACTTGATTTCATTCATTTCTGTTTCTTTTGTTATGTAGAAAATGTGTTTGGAAAATTGCAGTTTTAATAGGAATGTTTGTTATAGTGCATCTTTGCATTGTGCTTAATTGTGATGTATTGCTGTCTTAACAAATATATTATTATATGTTGTCATTAAATTCCAAAATATAAATATGCTGTAATGCATTTCCAATCTATACATACATTATAATACATCATTTTTGTATGAGAATGAATATCGTTCTTTAGAAACAAGAGCAGAGCTTCCATGGTGTCAGATTGTCTGTACGCACTTGTACAAACAGGGACACGGGAAGTTGGACTGCAGCTTTCAGGATCGCAGCAGCTTAAAATAATAATAATAATACAGGGTGTCCCAAAAAAATTGACATCATTTGAGATGTGAATATCTGAGTAACTACATGTCCTAGGTGAACGAAATTAAACAGGCTTCACGTTGAACAATACAAGATTTATTTATCAAAATTCGAACAAGAAATTCAGAGGGATTTTATAACCGATTTCACAAAGCTTCACAAATGTAATATCTTCCGACACTGGTGGTCATCTAGATCCCTTTGCCCTGCACAGACAGCCTTCCTCTTTGAATTTTTTGTGTCATGTCCAAATCTGCTTTCCAGTTTGCATTTTTATAGAATTTTCTCGAAAATGCACACTGCACACTTTCTAGTGATTTTTAATAATTAAACTTGGTTAGTTCTTACACATTTTATTAAAATTTGAGATCATTTGAGAGAGAATTGTTATTAGACTACGAAATGATGTCAATTTCTTTGGGACACCCTGTAATAATAAGAGTAATAATAATAATCATAAACAGTTCTGAAATTACAATGATTTGAGCGTAGTAAAGACTAATGTGTGCTTCTTTTAAGTTTACATGTCTATGTTTTATTCGTATACTTTCAAAACCTGTAGTAACCATGCACTGTTTCAGTTAATGGTGCATTTTCCAGCCAAATCACTTCCCTCACCAACTGTTGGCCACGAGTCGCTAAAACACAAGCAGGCTGATGTGCAATGAGGGAAAATGTTTCTGGAGTTCTGGGTTTTAAGCCCTGAAGCAGCCTGTTATAAGCCCCCTTTTAACCTGTTCTTCTATGATCAGAACCACCACAGGACCACCGTAGAGCAGGTATTATTTGTGGTATGGATCATGGTGGTACGAGTGGATCAGACACAGCAGTGCTGCTGAAGTTTTTAAACACTGAGTCCATTCACTGTCCATTCACCTTACAGAAGTAAAGTCAGAGACAGTAGCTCATCTGCTGCTGCTAGTAAGCATTAGTCATCCTGTAGTCCTTCATCAGTGGGACGCTGTGGGGGTCCTGACCATTGAAGAACAGGATGAAAGGGGATGGTAAGTGGAGCTGATAAAATGGACAATGAGTGTTAATAAAAGAAGGCGTATATATATATATATATATATAATATATATATATATATATATATATATATATATATATATATATATTTCACACTAATTTTTTGTCTTTTTAGCTGGTTTTCTTATAAAGCTAATTGTGATAATTGAGATAAAGCTTTCCTCAACTGGAGTGGAGTGTATTGCATCATGGTCAGTGCAGAGACATGTAAAGGACAAAAGAGAGGTCAGTGTGTGGGAGTGGATGTCTGTGAGCCACTGCTGTTTCAGTGTTGTTCTGTGCTTCAGGCAGGGATGCAGCACTTCTCTACAGGCATGAAAGCACGTGGAACTCATGTTATGCTCCACTGTGGCCAGACCAGTGTCCACATCTGAAAGACGAGGCACTATGAGGGGTCGTCTAGAGGTTCTCACTGCAGAGCAGTTGTTCTTAAACCTTTTAGGCTAAAACATACTACATTCACCTTCTTCACATTTCTGTAAAGAATTGATGTGAATTTGTATTTATAAATGCAATATTGGTCATTTTTCTGCGCAGTGTGGTTTTATAGCTTTTATAGCTATAAATAGTTTTATAGCTCTAGAAGACTAGCTCTGCAGTCCATTTCGGTTGGAAACACATGCTACATTGCTGCCTATGCTGCTTATCCAAGTATGTTCTGAGCCAAAAGTTAGTATCAAGATCACACATGACCCCCACCAAACACACAGAAAGATGTGGTATTGCTGACTGTAAATAAATGAAACAACAAGTATATGTTTTTGTCTGCAAAATATTTAAATGTATAGAAATATATGCAAAGATCCAATAACTATTTCAATTGTTTCAGAGTTTATCATAACATAATTCTGAACAAAGCAAAATATATCCACTGAATAACTGTAATAGGTAGAAATTAGCTGCTGAGGTTAGCTACTCGCCTAGGCACTGCTGCACACTGCAGCCAACCCATGCCAATTTGAGAGGTTTTATTTGCTATAACCAAGTGTGTGCACTTTCATTCACACAGCCACTCTCTATTTTAGCTTAAAATGACAATGTGCTATGGTTATGAGGCTGGCTTTTGAGACCAGCCAATGAGGAACAGGCCTGCCTCAGCCCCTTTCCACCTGCAGCTGCAGTGCTTAACCTTTTCCCTGGCTGTAATCAATAGAGAGCTGTTGGTGTTTGTAGTCTAATCAGTGCAACAGGGCCAGTGATTTACAAGCCCTCAAAAGAATCCATCCCAGTGGAGGAGGTGAAAAGTGGACCTCCATGCCCTCGACCTTCACTCTCGTTTGAGGAACGGAGCGGAGAGCAGCCATTTCAAATTGGGTCGGCCCCCAGTGATCTCATCATTACAAAAGATCAGAAGGCTTTAAAAGCATTATTCATAAGAAGAATGAGAGACAAAAGGAAAACAAATGAAGGAAGGAAGAATTAGAATAAGAACGATGATGAAAAGTGGGCTACAGATTGAAATGCTTCAGTGAGAAACAGTGCAGTTGAAGCTGGAATGGTAAAAACACCTGAACTGCACTCCCCAATACCCTGAATAGGCATAGAGAGGCATAAAGCTGATTTCAGGCATGTTGCATGAAAGTCACAGCAACAGCACTGTCAGAACCCCACAGCGCTTTTGTTCTCTCTTGTTAAAAAACTTCAGTCATTTAGAAGCTGTAAAACAGCAACTGCATAATGAGATCATTTCATCCACCTACGACCGCGTGGGATTCTTTTCCTGTGTCATGAAAATGGTAAAATTAATGTTGAATATGTTCTTCACAACTGAACTGATTCAGCTTCTGTATAGCTGTGGCTGCATGTTTCTTCTTTTGCTTAAAGTTAAAGATATGTTATAGAGTGGGGGTGTTAAAATATATCAGTGCATCACTGTACACCAATCAGACATAACATTATGACCACCTCTTTGTTTCTACTCTCATTGTCCATGTTATCAGCTCCACTTACTACATAGGTGCACTTTGTAGTTCTACAATTACAGACTGTAGTCCATCTGTTTCTCTTTACCCTGTTCTTCAGTGGTCAGGACCCCCATGGACCCTCACAGAGCAGGTACTGTTTGGGTGGTGGATCATTCTCAGCACTGCAGTAACACTGACGTGGTGGTGGTGTGTTAGTGTGTGTTGTGCTGGTACGAGTGGATCAGACACAGCAGTGCTGCTGGAGTTTTTAAACACTGTGTCCACTCACTGTCCACTCTATTAGACACTCCTACCTTGTCAGTCCACCTTGTAGATGTAAAGTCAGAGACAATAGCTCATCTGCTGCTGCACAGTTTGTGTTAGTCATCCTCTAATCTTTCATCAGTGGTCACAGGACGCTGCCCACAGGATACTGCCCACAGGACGCTGTTGGCTGGATATTTTTGGTTGGTGGACTATTCCTAGTCCAGCAGTGACACTAAGGTGTTTAAAAGCTCCAGCAGCACTGCTGCGTCTGATCCACTCATACCAGCACAACATATTCTAACACACCACCACCACATCAGTGTTACTGCAGTGCTGAGAATGATCCACCACCCAAATAGTACCTGCCCTGTGAGGGTCCATGGGGGTCCTGACCACTGAAGAACAGGGTAAAAGGGGGCTAACAAAGTAGGCAGAGAAACAGATGGACTACAGTCTGTAATTGTAGAACCATAAAGTGCACCTATATGGTAAGTGGAGCTGATAAAATGGACAATGAGTGTAGAAACAAGGAGTAATGTTATGCCTGATTGGTGTACGTCAGTCTGAAGATTAGAATCAATAAAAAAAAAAAAATTGGTAAATAATAATATTCAATCAAGTATGAGCTAATTTTTTTAACTAAAAAGCGTTTGGTGTATTGTTTTTATTGCCCATAAACTACTACTGTTAAGCAGTGCCCTTTACATGTCAGTTTAGCAGAGATAGAAAGAGTACTGAGAATCCCTACTTAAGTATCAGTACTGTTACTGTAGTAATAATTCATTCATCAAGTGAATTAGAAGATGAGAGAAACATTGCACCTGAGGCAAATGCTCTTTTATTGAACAAGCAGCAAAGGAAAACTGACAGCCCAGAGCTACTCAAAAACAGCAGGATAGCAGGCAGGTCACTTCCAGCCATACGATATATCTTTTTACGGTACTCTTAAAAAAAATGGTTCTTCAGGGGTTCTTGATTGTTCTATGTAGAACAGTGAACACTCAAAGAACCGTTTACATGACTAAAGGGTTCCTTGCATCATGAAAGTGCTTTTTCAGATTGACGGAGAATGTATTGTATATGGTTCTATGTAGAACGTTTTTAAAAATGGTTGTATATTGCACCAAAAAGGGTTCTTCTATTGTTACAAGCTTGACATTGTAACAACAGAAGAACTCTTCATGGTGCCATATGGAGCCCTTTTCCAAAGGTTCTACTTTAGAACCTTTATACAACACCTTCTACATCAATCTGAAAAACGCTTTCATGATGCAAGGAACCCTTTAGTCATACAAAGGGTTCTTTGAGTGTTCATGATATAGTACCATTTTCTTTACTAAGAACCCTTGAAGAACCATCTTTTTTGAGAGTGTAGACACACAAACCCCCACTATCTCACAGACAGCCCAACACAACATAACACATACAACACATCTCAACCAGAACAACAACAGCAACAGTACCTTATTTACACCAGGAGCATGTGCAGCCTGAGAGCCTCTTTGCATGGCCATGCCTCCTGAGCTCTCCATGGGCAGCGTGACCCATGGCAGACACCACAGTATTGATAAAGGAAGTTACTCATGTAAGAGTAAAGAAGTTGTTTTTTGGAAAACTACTTGAGTAATTGAGTTACTTTTGTATATATCTGCAGTTGAAATATGAGAATATTTCAGAGTTGATTTGGCTTCATCGTTAAAAATAATCTGTACAAACAAAACTAAAGCCAAACAGGAAATTACGTGAGGAAAAAAAATTCCAGAGACTGAACACTGTATGCTCTGCTAGTGCACATTTAAGGCATAAGGTTTGCATTAAACTATATGCATTCCCTGAATCCCATGCATATGCTCAGTACTCGAGTTTTAGTGACAGCCCTGCTGCCCATTAGCTCTTTGAACATTAGCTTACATTAACTTCTAAGTGTCAACCTCTGTGGACAGTGAACATTGCATTGCATCGCAATTTTAAGTAGACATGGCAACATGGTATTGCCTGCGACAAATGAACCTAATATTCCCACCACTTGCAGTCTGATCAGATTACTGTTTAGGCCATCAGTACTATATTTCCTATATCACAGCCTTGTGCAGCCAAATACCTCCAAAATTGTGACAATACTGTATTTTTTGGGGGTAAATCATATGGGTGGACATGTCAACTTACGGACACGTGTGGGTGGACACCTATGTTAACTTACGGACACGTGTGGGTGGACACCTATGTTAACTTACGTAGCAAGCTGAGAGCCACTAAAACATACTCAACAGTTTTTTTAAGTTTAATAAATAAGCTGCTATGCTATTCTAAAGCAAAGTAAGAGGAAAATGACAGTGCAGTTTAGCTGGGATTAGTTAGCCAGGCAGCTGATGATTGGTCCCTGTGAGACTGAGTTGTGAAAAGGGGAGATTTTAACAGGTTTTGGATCATTTTCTTTAGTTTGAAAAGTAATACATGACATTTACTCTTGTTACAGTACTTGAGTACACAGAATTAAGTCATTATACTTTTACATTTTTAATAAAGTACTTTGGAGTGAAAGTAAATGTGAGCTTCAGCTCATAAACCAAGTAGTAGTCTGGTTATTTAAAATATTCAGTTCTAAAAGCCAGTCAAAACAGACTGGAGTTTAGTGGAGAACATTACCAGCACACATGGGGAACATACTTTATCCAAACTTGACGTCTCCAAACTCATCAGGGCTCAGATGTTTTTACAGCTGTTTTGATTGGCTTTCAGAACTGAATCTTTTAAATAACCGTACTTTCTTCAAATTGATATATGAGCTGGAGCTCACATTTATTTTTACTCTGTAATGGTTATTAAAGCAGCCACGTAAAAATACTAGGAATAAACTCAAGAAAAGGTACTATGATTTAATTCTGTGTTTACTGTAATGAGAGTAAATAAAATGTATTACTTCCCACCTCTGATGTTATTATAATTTTAAAATTAATTGCAGTCAACTTTGAGATTTCAGTATGCACTGAATCGTTTCTGAATCATAATCAAATTGAATCATTTTGAGGATATTTACGTCCCTCTCATGGAATAATACATCTCAGTCTCCCTTTCTCTCTCGCTCTCTCTCTCTTTTCTCCTTTTACCCTCCCTTCTGGCCACCCGTGCTGGTAAATCTCTCAGGATTAGGGGCTTGGAGTGGAGGGGAGGTGCATTTTTGGGTGATTAGTACATTGTTTCATTGTTTCAAAGCGCTTGCTCTCCTGCAGTCTGGCAGATTTAAAGAGAGGAGAGAAAGAATGGCAGAGAGGGAATGAGAGGGAGAGCTGGCAGAAATAAAAGCTAGAGTGCAGTTCTTGCAGATAATAACATGCATGTTCACAGCATTGGCAGCTGCTTAGTTAAAGATTTGAACAGACCCTAGTTAACCACCTGAAGTTGCTCTGTACTGATTTTTCCTCATTTAAGATGAAATAGCCTCCTAATGGAAATGTCCTCTGTGCAACAGTGACTTTAAATGAGGCACTAAAAAGCACTGACTAGTCTTTTTTTATTCCATGCAAAGTTTTGAAAACACTAGAACAGAACTTAACTGACTAGTAATGTGAGTCCTAATTAGAATTTCTTGTAATGGAATTCTAATTTGAAAGCATTTTCCCTTTTCTTCTCTGCATCTTCTGCATCTTTTGGCTTTGAACTCTGATTGAGGTCGGTGCCTGAAGGTTTTGTTTACATGATGTGGTGGGGCACTGAAATTCTCGCAGCAGTGTGGAATCAGTAGTGAACTGCGTGTGTAAGGTAGGCCTGTGTCTATGAGTGCGCCTGTAATTCCCCCTCATCATTATGCTGTCAGTTTTGGCTGCCCTGCGGCGCTCGCGCTGTTAGCGGCTAATGGTGGCAGATAAACAAACGCAATAAATGCAGCTTGGCAGCACGCTCCAACGATCCAGTGAGAATTTGTTTTCTCCTGCTGCGCCACAATCACTGGGAGGTCCTCACAGTCTCCTACATCCGCTCCCATCAGACGCTTGAGCTTGAACACTTCAATCACACCATCCTGATCACTCTATAGATCGTTTTTAGAGCATCACAGCTTCACACAGCTCAGGATGGCTTTTCAATTAAGGCATTTGGCTCCTAATGATTTTAGACTAACTCGTTCAGCATTGATCAGCTGGCTGTGAACAGGTTTGAGCAGGATTTGTTTCCTGCGTTTTTGAAGATGTCTTTGACCTCTTGTCACCTTCAAACTTGAACCAGCTCTGGTTGATTTAGTTTGACTGGAGAAAGCTGCGAAAAGCCTTTCTGACTCTGAAAACTGTAGTCACAATGCAGAATACTCTTTTTTCATTTTCTCATTTCTCATTTTTTTCTTGTTTGATAAGTAAACTGAATCTGAAATACGTGCCAAGTATTTCACTGGCATGCCAGTCCTACTTATTCTTTTGGAAAAGGAAAAGCACCAAAACATGGGTATTATCCCAGAGTGGCCAGACTGTAAAACTTGCTCTGGCCCTGGAGCTAGTTATGGGAAAAGCTCGTCACGACCATGGCCTGGAGGCAGTAATTGCTGCAATGCCGTTCGGCTCCCGGCGGCGCCAGGCTCAGTACAGCATCAAATAACAAGTCTTCTGAAAAGCAGAACAAAACGCTATGTGCAGTGAATGAGGTGTTTAGATTGAAGTAGCAAAACCAGCAATAGCTAGTTTCGCTTTTGTTGTCAGCTAATCTAATAGAAGTTACAAATCGTATTCTTTTAAAACATACTAAAACCTCAGTTGGATTAGCTATTATGCTAGCTAGCAAATTCTTACAAACTTCAGGCTAACCAGCCATTTAAATTTGCCCCTTTATTTTAAGCGCTGCATTTACTGAGTGTTGCACTTTAGTTCTGTTTATCAAAGTGAAAGTTCTTATATCATTAAAGACTCATTACATGGCGACCAAGAGGGCACTTGTACAGTCTGAGGGCAAAAGAGCAAGGGCTCCTCCAAGGGGTGCACATGCCTGCAGCTTTGTTTACAACACATTTTGTGTTCCTTTTAACCCAACCACTGGATTATCTCATTTAACATCAGCAGTGCTTTCAGATTTTTAACAAAAAGATGTGTTCTAATTACACAATCACTGTCAGAGCAATGCGTCTTAGTACGAGATGCCATGAGTTCTGGGAGAATGTCAGCTGACTTGTGTAAGGCCATTTCTGAATTTGAACATAGAAATTGAATTGAATAGAGTGAAATTGGATTGGATCTCATGGCTCCTGTCACTTCCAATCAGATTCTACACTGAAGATAGCCCCCTCTATATGACTGCTCAGAGTCTGTTCCTCAAACAAGCCCCCATAGCAAGCAGTGTTAGCTTTATACTTTTCCTGTTTTAAAGGACGTTAAAGAGAAGGGATTTGAAGTTGTCCTTTCTGAGATATGCCGAAAGGACTCAGTGAAAGGCATCCAACATCCTTGCTTACAGTTACCGATTCCGGTTTAGTGGCCCCTCAGTTAAACAGTGTATTTTTTCTTCATTGATATTGATGGAACATATTTTTATGATGGAAATGTGTTTGATTCACAAAACTGGAAGTGAATCGGATCTTTGCAGGCAAGTCAACATTTATAAAAATTATACATGTTCAAGGGCTATTTTTTATTTTGGCAGTTGTGCACTTTTTTTTTACTCCAAAAGAGCATTTACACTGTCTGTTTTATCTTGGCATGTGTATCTTTGTGGAGAAGTGTTAACTGTTTTCATAGCAGGAGGTTCTCACCCCTCCCCTTTCACCCCTCATTGCTCACTAGCAGCTCAACACAGAGTCACAACATTTCACATACAGAAGGCCGATGATGTCCACGTTAAATAGAGGTTAAATAGCGAAAAAGTGTGTTATTAATTAGCACACCATTTTTGAGTCTGCATGCATTCATCCAGGTACACTGTACGCAAGACACTCTTGTATATTTTAATATGTCCATTTTGTAAGCTGAGTTATTTACAATGCTCATATAGGTTGAATGCTCAAATGGACTGGAACCTTTTATTTTGGATCTACTGAGCAGTGAAAGGGTTAGGCATGGAATTCATCTTCATTGTGAACCCAGGTGTACCATGTTGATGCACCACACCACTTAGCTAGCATCAGCCTCTATTTTTGAAAGTTTCATTCAAAATACAAAGACATGCCTCAGAACTAAAGCTGTTCTACTGCCTATTTCAGCAGAATATTTAGTTTTGCTAATAGCTGTGCTAGTTATGCAGGATATTTGCTGGCCAGAAACAGGTGCATTCTTCTGTGTCTAATTCTACAGTGACATCACTGATGATCATCAAAATGCATGATGCTGAGACTAACCACTGATAAACAACATTTTTACCCACTGTTCAATACTGCGGGAGCCCAGGAGAGAGTGCCTTTTTTCTGATGCCAGCTGCAGGTAGTTTATCATTGATTCTGTATTTTAGTTTTTTTAATGAAACATGATTGAATGTAGAAAAATCTTTCAGCACTGAAGTATTCTAAAGCTCTAATTGTTTAGTCTGGATGTAATGCTTCAGATTTTACCTTGCCAGCGAGAAGATTTGAGTGAGTAAATGAAGCTGCCTGATTAGGGATTTAGAGGAGGATCTGGAGTGCAGCAATTAAGGCTGGGTGGCTTATGCAGGCTGCAGTGAAAAGAGGAGATACAGAATAAACCAAACAGGCACCAAACCAGAGGAAAGCTCTGCATTATTAAAGCAGAAAAGGTGGCTTACTCTTTCAGTGCGGAGTAGCACTTCTAACCAGTTAGAGCTAGGATGACACAAGGTCTTTCACAGACAGAGAGAGAGAGAAAAGAGCCTTGCTGTGACACACTGCAGCCATACTGTTAACAGAGATATCGCACAGGAGAACAATGAACGAAGGCAACTCTGTGGTCTAGCAGTGATTATATGAATCTTATGGGGTGATTTTAGTATTTTCCTCACAGTGCCATTTTAAACAATTACAGCAATTTGCTTTTTATTTTAGACTCTTAAGTAAAGATTTGATTTGATTGTGTTGAGGCTCCCTCTGAAGTAATAGGAGCATCTGGTAATTGACAGTAATGATTATTTTTACCAGCTTTACCTTATGGAAGAGTGAAAGCATCTGCTTAGGCTGCTTCCAGGCATTTGTCTAATTTAATTGACTCAATTAATAGTTTGCGGTGTTTCAGAGGATGTGATTCACAATTCTTTCGAAGCTGACAGACGCTTGTATATTTGTGTGTGCACATGTTAGAGAGAACAAGAGAGGAAAGAGAGAGAAATGCTTTCAACGGAGAGAAGATTGTTAGCACATCACTGCTGGTTAATGGTTTAGTTTGTCAGCATAGCTTACCATGTTGCTTACCCCAAATGCAGTTGATCAACCAAGACATGTTTGATTTCTGAAGTTTGCTTCTTTAGTTGTGCACTGCAGCTACGAGGCTGAATTCCACCAATTTCTCAGAATTTTTGCATGAATCAGTCATTGAGATGTAAACAAAGTCATTCAGAGTGGTTTAATATGAAATCCTCTATTCTAGAGAAACTTACTGACTTAGTTTTCTTTAGAGTGGTAATGATAGAAACCAGGGTTTGTAATGTCTACCACACAAATATAGTCATTTTATTTACTATCCAAAGCCAGCAGTGAAACTACATGTGTCTTCTGAGTTTTCTATATAATGTTGATGATGGTAAAATAGTGGAAAGTTGGGAAAAATACATTTTATTTGAGGAATATTTTGCTTTACAACATCGTGTATGTACGTTTCATCATAAAATGTATTTTGATAAACAATTTAAGACCAAAACCTTCTCAAAACTATCGTAAAACAACGTCTCAGGTTCAGGCAGTGTGTTCATAACCATTTCATGTAATGACTTGCTGTGATTTAGCTTTTAGAGATATTAATCTCTTTAGAAATCTGGTTCCTATCACTGCTACTGTGACAGTTTTAAGTCAGTAAGTATCTGTTGAAAAGAGCAATTCACTTCAAACCACTCTGAATGGCTATGTTTACATTTTAACCATTTAATTATGCAGGAGTTTTGAAAAATCAGCAGAATTCCTTGTTAAAGCTGCAGTAGGAAACTAGCGCATGAAACAGATAATCTATGAAAAATCAGGCTCCACCTAGTGCTCCCAATGCCATTTGCAAGTATCCGCGATCGAATCAACACAGCCAATCAGAGCCAGGAGGAGTGTCTGATGGAGTGTCAATCACTGCTTGTGCACATGCTGCAGGTAGCCACCCCCATGCGCTGTCTCTGCCCTCGCATGCTCTCACTTGGTCAAGCTCGATATCTTCAGTGAATGGAGGAGATTTGAGGATCAAATTTCTAGCTAAAGCATATCCAGGCAAAAGTCACTGAAGAGCATGTTATATCTAGCTTTGTGGAGTTCATGTTCTTACCAGTGTGTGCTCCATTCTGTTTACCTGTCCTCTTCAGTTGCCATGGTTGCTAGCCTGTGTGTGCACAGCAGCCTCCTCTGCGGGGAGGTGTTTGGGAGGCAGGGTTGGAGGGCAGCCGAGAGAGAAGGGGAAGGACCTGGAAGTCGTGCTAATTAAAATTTTCAAGTCCACTATCTTCTCAATCCTACCTAATGCGGCTTTAACCCCTTTAAAGGCCAGGGCCTGCCAGCCCAAAGTTTTATTACACAATGAAAAATTAATACAACCCCATTTCCAAAATTTGGGACGCTGTGCAAAATGTAAATAAATATAAAATTCAATGATGTGCAAATGATTTAAACCCTGTATTTCATTGACAACAGTACAAAGACAACAAATCAAATGTTGAAACTAAGAAATGTTATTGTTTTTTGAAAAATATATGCCCATTTCGAATTTGATGCCAACAACACATTCCAAAAAAGTTGGGACGGGGGCATGTTTACCACTGTGTTTCATCACCTCTTCTTTTAACAGCACTCTGTAAGTGTTTGGGAACTGAGGAGACACTGCTGTAGTTTTGAAAGTGAAATATTTTCCCATTCTTGTTTGATATAGGATTTCAGCTGCTCATCAGTTCAGGGTCTCCATTGTCGTATTTTTCATTTCATACTGCGCCAAATGTTATCAGTGGGTGACAGGTCTGGACTGCAGGCCAGTTTAGCGCCCAGACTCTTTTAATACAGAGCAGTGTTGCTGTAATACATGCAGAATGTGGTTTGACATTCTCTTGCTGAAATAAGCAAGACCTTCCCTGTAAAGGACATTGTCTGGATGGCAGTAGATGTTGCCAAAACATGTATTTATCGTTCAACATTAATACTGCCTACACAGATGTGGATGTCACCCATGCCATGTGCACTAATGCACCCCTATACCATCATGAATACTGGCTTTTGAACTGTGCACTGATAACAAGCTGAGTGGTCTTTAGCCTGGAGGACACAGTGTCCATGATTTCCAAAAAGAATTTCAAATGTTGATTTGTCACATCACAGGACACTTTTCCACTTCCCCTCAGTCCAGTTTAAATGAGCTCGGGCCCAGAGAAGGTGACAGCGTTCCGGATCCTGTTTATATATGCTTTCTTCTTTGTGGATCTATTTGTGGATTCAGCGATCTTTACTTCTGAAAGACTCAGCCTCTCTGGGATGCTCATTTTATACCCAATCATGTTATTGACCTGTTGCCAGTTAACCACCAGGTGGTTTTTTAAGCATTACACAACTTTACTAGCCTTTCGTTGCCCCTGTCCCAACTTTTTTGGAATGTGTTGTTGGCATTAAATCAGTTTCAACATGTTGTCTTTGAAACATTTTTAATGAAATATAGGGCTTAAATGATTTGCACATCATTGCATTTTGTTTTTATTGACATTTTTCACAGCATCCCAACTTTTTGGAAATGGGGAAAATTTGTATTTTTCACACAGTATAATGGAAAAAATCATTTACATATTTATTCTTACTGAAAATGGGGTTAAAATTACTTAAAATGTGTCATTTGCCTGGTGTGTTTTGCTCACCTTACATTTTTTTTGTTAAAGTGCTGCTTTAAGAACACATAAACACCCCTCTTTTTCTAGCTGTGAACCATGTTTTACAGGCTGCTGGACAGAGCCTCTTTACATGTCTTGTAAAATGATATGGTCACAGAAACAGTGTTTTTAAATTTTTAAATGTCACACACAAACCCCTTTAGATTGAGGGTCACTGATTCTTCATTTTCAGAAAACAGGGGGATATAGAGCAGAAATATTCGGCTTCTTTGGTCCACTCAAAGACTTCATAGTGGAAGAGGGTCAGTCTAGTCTGGCTTGTCTGTTTCTAGCTCAGTAACGTGGGTCTCTGTGAAAAAGTAATCAAATGTGAGGCTTTTTCCTTTCATGAAGAGGCTACAAGGACATAGGAAAGTGAAAAAAAGAGAAGCCTCTTGTTCAGAGGGCTCTGTATTGGGGGACAAGGAAGACACCACTGATACTTGCCCTTACACCCTTACATACAATCTTACGCTTATGAGAAAAGCACGAAAACACCTGGTTGTTTTCTGACTTCATTTGGATTGTAACCTGATAAGATTTTAACCTGATGCTTTTACACTTTGTACTCAAACGTGACTCTGGTTAGTCAAATCTGAAAGCAAGGATTTTAATGTGTTTGTACAACAACCATTCTATTCAAAAGAAGATCACAGTTTTGCACAGCATTGTTCACTTCTTTACACCAATAGTTGATGGTCACAAGACGATGGCTGTTTATAATAACTAGCCTTCTGTACTAGTCATAGCGGTCATGAATTAACTTATGTGCGTTAAAATGTGCATTGTAGCGAGATGGTGTAAAATAATGAGGTGATGTAAAGGTTAACCAAACTGCCGCTTTATTTATGTTAACTAGCTCATGAAAGCAAGGATTTTAATTTGTTGTTTATGCCAGTACAAGTGACATAGTTGCTCCTTAACTTCTATCACTCCCTGTTACGCCTTTCAGATATTTCAGCATAGATTTTTCAGCCAACAGCATCTCCTGAACAAGCACAGCCACAGGTCATATATCAGCCAGTTTCTTTTAGCAAATCAAATTATTACAGAGACACACTGAGGTGGGAATTACTCCCTTCTTCCTTCTGTGCAGCCTTTCAGAAAAACTGCAACAAATCCATGGTATGATATGCTCTGATAGGGCAGGATATGATTGTGTGAAGTGAAAGTCAGCTTGATTTGTAAAATGCCCCGGTGCAGAAATATGCCTTAAGTTCATTCACATGTAGAAATATACACAATTAAAAGAGCAAAATAATGCCAAAACGTGGAACTACAAGTTTTGTTGCATACCAATCTTATGTACAAATTGTAGAAGACGTTGCACAATTTAGTTTACAGCTTATAAGACTCTACAAAAATGTAAAATACCTACTGGAAACTTGGCAGCTTGTTCTCTCCAGGCTATGTTAGAATATTGATTATGGTCTTAATGCTACATGAATGCATAACCCCTCTTTGACTCTGTTGATGTTTTCAAAAAAGAGAGATTGAAGGCATATTGAGCAGAGATGTTCCATGAAACTTCTCTGTAATGTAACTGCTAACAATATGAACCGTATATGAATGTGTTCATCCAGCAGACTTAATGTGTCAAATTCAACTGAACTTACTTACATTAGACACACAGGTTAACTTGTCTTGAAATTACTCTAAAATAAGTACAGATTAGTTCAGTGCTTTACTGCTGAATGAATCTTTATTGAGCATTTGTCTTTTTCAGCTTCTTATTGAACTCTCCTCAGATGTGATTAAAAAATGGATTTTCCCATTTAAGATAGGATTTACAATTTCAGCCTTAAGTGTTCTTCTCTGTGGCCTAGAGGCCAGTGATTAGAGAGCACACTCTGGACCAGCCCATTTTGTTCTGGCAGGCCCGGTTTGACAGTTGATAAGATGGACAAATTATTGTGAGAGATTTGAGAGTGCTGGGTTTTCTTAGGGAGTACATTCCACGTCACGGCAAGAGCTTGTGGTCTTGTGAATGTGTCCTCTTATAAAGACTCTAGACAGATGATCTAATCAAGTAAAACGTGATTGTCTAGTCGTGCATATGAGTAGTTCTCTGTATTTTCTTGATTGCATAGGAAGATTTTCTTTCCTAAATGCTGAAAGTCTATTTGTACCAGTTTGGATATGGTGTTTTTGAGTTTTTTTCATAAAAAATGAAAAACACTTCTCTAATAAAGTGGCATCATAATATAGCTTTTATATTTCTTGCATGTGTACAGCCCATTCCGAACAATAATATGTATATTAAGACAAAAAGAAAATTCTTGACTGTGGTCTGTAATGTGTTTTGGAATGAAACCCTCCATGTCAGCCAGATGGCTGTCAGAGTAGGAGATTTTTGTGAGACTAACAGTTTGCTAACATTAGTAACTTATAGTAAACTGTCAGAGGACATGCCCCTTTACAGTTACAACGTTTTCTAATATTTCAACTAGTCTAATGTAAGTAGCTATTTAGAAATAG
Source organism: Colossoma macropomum (assembly GCF_904425465.1). Classification (NCBI taxonomy): domain Eukaryota; kingdom Metazoa; phylum Chordata; class Actinopteri; order Characiformes; family Serrasalmidae; genus Colossoma; species Colossoma macropomum. The sequence goes on along the minus strand of NW_023494791.1, from coordinate 24,822,196 downwards.
AGTTATTGAAGGGCAAAGCCATCTAACTGACATGAATGTTCAAAGTGCAGCAGCCTCTGATAGCTCCTTACCTTCTATAGCAGTTTACTGTTTCTGAATGCAAATAGTGTGCACACTTCATTTCTTGGCCGTTCTAGTACTTCATCCAGGTATTTACGTACACTATATTCCAAGCAATTTAGCATGGGATATAGCATGTTTTTCTTTATAAACACATCATAAAAAATTAATGGTCATTATGAGATGGTTTTGTGATCATCATATAAAGAACATCTTCAACATGTGAGCTCATATTGCACTGCTTCTTTTACTGCAAAGCCTAGAAATAATTGTAATAGGTCTGTCATATTAAAGTCATATTCAAGTTAAAATGCCCTTTCAGCTGTTTTGTAGCTCATTAAAGGCAACACCATAAACCATGGCTATTTCATTCCAGTCATGGAGAGCTGTTGTCCAGCACAATTTGGTGATTTCCCTGCTCAAACACACCTGATTCAACTCATTTGTTAATTTCCAGGGTTGGAAGTTGTGTTTGAGCAGAGAAATCAGTAAACTGTACTGGGCACCAGCCCTCCAGGACTGGAATTGAATCCCCTTCTCTAAACTCTCACTGTGTACTTTTGAATTGATATAGAAAAAAAAACAAAAAAACAAAAAAAAAAAAACACTGCTTTTGTGAATCTAAATTAAAATTTTGCTTTGTTTCATTCAAAGTATTTGAGTTGAATAAGACCAGTTAAATATCTTGCTACCAAATGAAGTCATTTTTTAGGTCGAACAGACCATTTTGTTACAGTCAACGGGAGAGATAATGTAAGCATTAGTGTGTGTATGTTTGTGTGTCATTGTATATCCAGCTGGCTGTGTGACAAAGGATTTGTAAGAATGTATCAGACACATGACTGCTGATGTATAAGCTGGGATAGGGCTTTAATGAATCTGTCAATGCGAAGATGGAGACGTTTGTATGGCTGCCTTGTATCAATCAGATGCTCTTCCTCTGGGAAAATTGATCGTCTCTGGCTGCTTTACGAGGCTGCTTTGGGTCGCCTGCTCTCGTTTTCTTTGAGAGAGGAACGGGGAATGGAGAGAGGGAGCCGGTGTGTGGCATTATGGGCATGCCCCGAAGGCCCATGGAGAGGAACGTTAGGGCATGAAGTGTTTATGAGAGTGCTGAGATGATGGGCGATAAAAGGAAAGTGGCAGGCCGTGTTGCTTAAGAGCTCCAAAGGGAGGAAAAGGCTGCTGTTGTTGATTTGAAAAGCTTTATAATCTTACTCAGGAAAAGAGGGCGATCCAGAGAGACACTAAAAGCTCATTTAGGTCGTCCGCAACACGTTTGGCTCAGCACGTACAACAAAAACGGGCATCAAAACAAACAAAATGGTATCTCGCCACAGTGTGTCTCACTGGAGCGTCACGGAGAGTGTCTCCTGTCTAAAGATGATTGACAGGCTGCAGCTGCTGTCGTCAGTTGTCGCATGGCATGATTGATTGGTGTGAGGATGTCCTCTGTTGGCCGTGGAGGAGCAGAATCTTGTCCAAAAACGTAATTTTCACACTGCCATTGGCTATCCTCTGGCTACCAGGTGAACAGAGGACCAAGAGACTGTGAATTCTAAGTGATTGATGTCAGTAAATAGAGGGAAGCACTGTTAATGTCCAATTTATCTACATCACATGAGGGCAGTAATCCTTCTTTTAGAGGTTTTAAAATTGAACGATGAACAGACCAACAGAAATGGTCTGGAATTATGTGAAACAAATTTTCCATTAGAATAATGTTTTTCTTTCTCCTGTAAGATTACCTTTTTAAGATATGAGATTTTTTTCTGACTGTGATATGTAGCAATAGTGTGTAAGTGCTGCTCGTCTTTTCATACTGGACACATCATGGGTCGCCCAACAATCTGATTATTATAGTACATATGCACATATATATTCTAGAATGTCCTCAATTTTATAGAATGTCCACCAAACACCAGTTTGTGCATTTTCTCAGTTTATTTCCATTAAGACAGCAGAGCCTCTGGTCTTGCTGGTCGCTCCCTGTTATGTGTGTTAGACTAATGATTGTTGTCTTCCTCTGAGGAGGGTCACTGATTAAGCAGATACAGCTTTGCATTCAGCTCTGCTGATTTTGTACTCCGTAGTCTACTTCGCTGTTGCTCGTATACATAAACATCAAAGCTGTCAAAGGTTTTTTATCCAGCAGTCTCAGCTTTTAGTTTTATATATTCTGCTTTTTCAGAATATATACAAGTAAATTTAGTATTTCAGCATTTTCAAGTTTTCGTTTTATATATGCAGATATATTAGGGCTTAATATTTAAAAGGAAAAGCAGAAAATGCTAAAAGAAATATAAATATATAAAACAAAAACTTGAGAAGATCAAATGTACCTGAGAATATTTGATGGGAAAATCAACTAAGAAATTATACTAAAAAAACAGATGATAAAATGGACAATAATTGTAGACACCTACTCCACCTACATCAATGAGCATACATTACATTAAACAGCAGACTATTATAAGTTTGAGATGTCAGTCAGGCACATTGCAATGGCTGTACTGGTAGTTCGTTATGAGATCCAGCTCCTTTGGAAGGTCCAAAATGATAAATTTAAAGAAAAAGGTAAAAGCATTCTTAACACTTAATAGAAAATAATCTAAGGAGATTTTCAGCTGTAATTTTGCAGCATTTCTATTGGTCCATTGATTCTAAATTTTTCATGCAATGTAAATGGCAGCTGTTGTGTTTAAATGATGTAGAAAAAAAAATTTACATTTTCAAAACTGCAGAATTTCAGAATGCAGTGAGAAAGAATAGATATTTCACACTTTTCCACTAAAAATATTGAATCACACTATGATTGATGAGTAATATAGATGTATTATTAACCATCTCAAGCCCCACGTTATGATGTAATTTCAGGGGAGGCTGTGCTTCTTGTGTCAACTCAAAGCGACCTCCTGTGGTCCTCATGTCCTGATATAGCATAAAAACAAACCCATGTGTGTGCATGGGAGCTTGCCTGTGCGTATGAGTGTGTGAAGGTTGTAGGCATGAAGAGAGAGGTGTGGAGTGATGCGCGTCAGTGTGATCTCCACTCCTCCTGTCTGAGGGATAGAAGGATAATGGAGGAAGGTCATTGAGATAAGCTGAAATAGTGTTCCGCTCTGTAGATACCGATCCACTGCAATTACTGCCACATCGATGAAAAGCCCTTTAAAATGTCTACTGCTTCTGGGAGGCATGTGAGGACGCGTGCGTACCCTCACATTATACACACATGTGCACAATTCCCTCAATCCTTAAGTGTCTGTTTCTGTTTTTCTCACACGTGTAACCTTTTCCTGAACGTTTCCCTACATCACACACAAACTCCCTGATAACCTGAGCTTGTCTGGTATGTAGGATGATAATTCCATAAGATTCCAAAGCATGAAATAAAATACAGTGTTTGTTCCAGCCAAAGTGGTGGGCTGGGTAAAATGTAGGGCTGTTCCAAATAGCCGTTTACAGATGTCAAATACTCAAATACTCATTCTCAAAATCACCCTTAACAGTAATAATATTTACAGCGTTTTAGTCATCCATCTGTTTCAGTCGCACTGTCTGCATGAGACATGCCTGTTATGTCCATCAAAACACATGGCCTTCTGATAGGCCTTTTTTTTCTGCTTGCGCATGAGTGAAGCGTAAACTCCAGTGAGATCCTGTCAAATCACTGCCACTTTCTATAGCATTCTAAATACTAAACTATATTTAAAATGATGATAATTTGCTTAAATGTTATGATCTTGTTGCTGTGGTAGTTGCAGACAGTGTGTAAAATACCCCCCGGTATTCAGCTGGCTACTATCTTACACATCTTCTCTTCTGTCTTCAGTTTGAGAGATGAGTAACACTTATCTCTTTTCACTAAACTCTTGGGAAATTGGGCGAGTTTTCAGATTTCCATATATATACATAGCATAGTTACACTTGCTAGGCTACAAAGGACCAACTGGGTGAACCAGTTTGCTACAGCGCCACCCTGAGGAAGACCACTGCTGCAGCTCAGGCTAGTTAAGAATATCAAAGACAGAAGCTCGCTAATTGCGGGTGAAGCAGCTAAACATATTTCACTGAATTTGTTTTAGAGCGTCTGTTTTTTTCCTTAACAGACAGCATAACAGCATAATACATTTGTTTTCAGGGACCCCCCAGAATTTTGATTTTGAAACATTCAGGGGGTCTAAGGAGTTAATTGTATTTCACACCTTGGTAAACAGATCTGCTGTTTGTTTTGTCAAGTTTCAAACCCACTGTAAAACTGGTTTAATTAGAAAAGCAAGGCACAAAAAAGCTACATAAAGCAGCTACGTGATGAAGTCAGTGGCAGTGTTGGATACATGACAGTGCTTGGAGAAGGAAATACCAACATATTTAAAATTATTAATTTGTTATCATCTGATTTAAAGTGCTTGCACACATATTTTTTTCATGAGGCATCTTTTAGCTCTTTGAGCTTCAAAGGCCACGAGGAAAGAAGCAAATGTGCAATTTGTTGCACTTTGAGGAGAGGTGATGCACTGTCTGGTATCCACTGGCTTTAAAACAAAGCTTATGAATTCTGAAGAGAGAACCGAATACCAATATAACGAAAGAGTACTTGAGTAATCTAATCATTTGAGCGAGCCCTAGTAATGTGTCTTTGGATTATTTGAGGTTGTTACTGTCTTTCCCTTGCGCCTTGCAGTTCCCTATGAGTACTCAGACAAATTCATTGGTAAACCCCATTGATGTGTCATGATGAAAGACTGGCCTGCATTAGTTTTGATCAAAAAAATAATCAGGATGCTCACAGCATATTTGCATATTGCTAACATCAGTATTGGAAAGACCAATATCACAAAAATAATTAGCAAACTATGTTTTGTGCAGCCCTGGTAGATTACGTATATCCTTTAAGCTGGCATTTCACCAGTGTCCTTGATGCTGCAGGCAGATGTGTTTGTTTCAGTCGTGTGTAATTTGCAGGTTTCTTAGCAAATGAGAATATGTGCAAATGGCCATCTAGAGAGACACTAAGGCCCAATTCCATTTCATGCCTTGCCCCTACCACTTAACCCATACACCTACATTTTGTGCATTAACACCTAGAGGTATGGTCTCCCGGTTTTTGCTGAGATAGAGGGGTAGGGCGAAGTGTTAGGGCTACATGGCCCTACAAACAGAGGTTTTTCAGAGGCACACTCTAAGAGGAGTGTTATGAGAAAAAAGAAAAAACGGCAAGATGGCTGCACAAGCGACCAAAGAAACCCACAAAGGTAGGTATTTCTCTGTTTAAAGAATAACGATAACCATTGCATTAGCTTAGTTTAATGTTATTTCAATGCATTATGGTTATGCTTTTTTTCATAACAAGAATAAAAAATCGCTAGCAGTATCTCGGTAGCTAGCTAACCAAATATCCTGTTTAACCAGCAGTTCTGACACCTGCGGCTGAACTTTACCTCTCCTCTGCTATCACTGCAGACTGGCAGGGTCGCCTACAGAGCAGCGCTAGTAGCCTGTTAATGAAGTAATATTTTTTTTTATTTGAGGGTTGTCCCATTTCATTGGGGAAGATTTCAACCACTACCCCTTGTAACTCAGTACCAAAAGGTAAGGTGACATTCGAAAACAAGGGGTAGGGGTAGAAATAAAAAAGGGGATTGGGCCTATAAGCTCTTTTTATTCCCTCCACAAAAAGTTTAATTCAACCCATGCAACAAAGCAAACATCCAAAACAGCAAAATAGTGTCTAACGACAGTGTTTCTTGTTGGAGTCTCACCGAAATGTCAGAATCTTAATGTCAGGTATGACCACGGGCAAATGGCTATGCCAAGAAATAGATAGTGTTTCTTTACAAAACCTAAATGGACAAGACTGATCATGTTCCACCTGAAACAACTCAAGAATTGACATTAGTTTATACTGTGAAAACTGTAATTCCTCAACTTCAAAAATACATTGTCACTGTCAATCACTGTTAGCTGCCTGGCTTTACTGCTGCAAGTTACTTAGATAGCTAGATAGCTATTAACAATACCTTATGTAAAAATATGCGTAACCTTCACATATTGTAAAATTAACAGACCTCAGATGACTAGTTGCAGTTGTATAAGTATATATATATATATAAGACATAGTTTGTGTTGCATTTCCTATTTGGAGACTAGGTGGAAAGAAAAGCTACAAACACAAACCCCACCCCAGCCCTCACTTTAACCATTCATTCTTTTAGATATGGTTTGGATTCCTGCCAGTCTGCAGTGGTTACTGTCCTCTTCCCCTGAAATAAATAAGTACATTTCTTAAAATAAAAGGAGCTTTCTGACATGCAAAACATTTAGGTAAATACAATGCCAAAATAAAAGACTAAATGCACTGGCAAGTGCAAAGGACCTGTGCTTTAATACAAAGTGAAGTTCCTCTGCTAATCATGTAAAAAAACGTTTTGAGATAAATTAAACCTTTTTTAATGTGCAGTTCTTTATTCTTGTGTTTGATCATGCTAACCTGTGGAACTTGTGTATACCAGCCTTTGTTTAAGCAACATGAGAATGAAAGGAATAATAATGTGGTTCAATGTAATAACTTTTTTTTAATAGACAGTATTGTGAGAGCCATTTTGGACTCCACATAGTGCACCACCCCTAAAGCACACATAGACACTCATACACAGTGACTCACCCACGTTAATCCAAGACCCCAGGGAAGCACAGGTCCCAAGCAGGGTGAAATTTCCATTTCCGCTGACATGAGACCAATGATTTGTCCTTGGACCAAACCAGCAGCCAGGCCAGGGATATTTTCCTCAGAAGAGGGTGACTCCTGTTGGTGTCATTTCCCAGATGCTTGCACTTTTGCAGTAAACTTTGACTGCAGCATTTTTCCTTGAAGTAGTTTGTCTGCGGGTGATGTCATGTCTGTGGCTTTGCTAAGCTGTTTTGTTGTTTGGTTTACACTGAATTTACCCCTTCACCATTGTCTCTCTCTCTCTCTCTTTCTCTCTCTCTATCTCTCTCCCTCTCTCTCCTTTCTCTCAGTATAAACATGTCTTGCAGTAACAGAAATGCTGCATGCGCTGTTTTCTCCAGCGGATTTCATCTGATTTTGTTGGATGAAATCAACTCTGCAGATGATCTATAAACAGTGAGGCATAAGTCCTTTGCTTATCTTAGGGACAGGAGAGGCTCAGTGGGAAGTGAGGCATTGTGGAGGGTTCTTGGTTCTTTTAATTCCTGAGTGGATTCCAATAATTCTTCCTTATTTAACCCTTAGAAGTTGAGAGTTACTACTGTTGTTTTGTTATTCAGGTGTAAAACATTTACATTCAATTTACATTCTCTATTGACCAGTTTTCTTTTTCAATATAAAGGAATGAAAAGAACATGGCAACAGTGTAAATTAAAAAAAATAAAAAATAAAAAACAAATCGACCATCTGCAAATTACTTCACAAATGGTTATCATAGGGGGCCAAGCACGGCCCGCCTTATGAAGCCAGGATAGGCCTTTTAGCAGATAGTTTTTAGAATGGCTTCTATTTATGATAGTTATGGAGGAGTAGTCAAAAAAGCAAATTTCTGTTAAATTCTGTAAAAAATTACCTTTTGACTTTGTTATGGTAAGCAGGTTTTTAGGTTTTTTATGTTTTTAACAAATAAGATAAATTACCTGAAAAGCAGTACAGTTTTTGACATGACTTTTATTGTCATAGTTTTAGAGGTAAACAAGCTTGATCATTGTACAACAGTTATTTGTTTTGTATTTTGTATTTGTATACCAAAATTTCCTTTTTATGTTAAAATCGCAAAACCTTTCTCTAGAGGACCAGGCCTCTGGACCCCCTCCTCCCCTCCAACATGGGGCAAACACCACAGAAAAGTTTGGACGCTGTGCAAAATGTAAATAAAAAACAGAATGCAGTGATGTGCAAATCATGTAAACCCTATATAAAATTAAAATAGTATATATAAACACAATATGTCAAATGTTGAAACTGAGACATTTTATTGTGTTTTGAAAAATATATTCCCATTTTGAAAATGATGCCAGCAACACATTCTCGAAAAAATGGGACAGGAGCATGTTTACCACCGTGAGGAGACACTGCTGTAGTTTACAAAGTGAAATGTTTTCCCATTCTTGCTTGATATAGGATTTCAGCTGCTCAACAGTTCAGGGTCTCCTTTGTCGTATTTTTCATTTTATAATGTGCCAAACGTTTTCAGTGGGTGAAAGGTCTGGACTGCAGGCAGGCCAGTTTAGCGCCTGGACTCTTTTACTGCAGAGCCATGATGTTGTATTACATGCAGAACATGGTTTGGCATTGTCTTGGTGAACTAAGCAAGGCCTTCCCTGAAAAAGACGTCATCTGGATGGCAGCATATGTTGCTCCATAACCTGAATATATCATTCAGCATTAATGGTCACACATGCCATGTGCACTAATGGACCCCTATACCATCATGGATGCTGGCTTTTGGCTGATAACAAGCCGGATGGTCTTTAGCCCGGAGGACACAGTGTCCATGATTTTCAAGAATTTTAAAAGTTGATTTGTCAGACCGCAGGACACCTTTCCACTTCACCTCAGTCCATCTTAAATGAGCTCAAGCCCAGAGAAGGCGGCGGCATTTCTGAATCCTGTTTATATATGATTTCTTCTTTCTTGAGTTTTAAATGCATTTGTGGATGCAATGACGAACGGTGTTCACAGACAGCAGTTTTCAGAATTGGCTTAGTGCCTAAGGCCATGCAGTGATTTTGTCTACTGAATAGTGTATGTTTTTAATGCAGGGCCACCTTAGGGCCCAAAGATCATGGCCAGCCAGTATTTGTTTTTTGGGCCTGTCCCTTACATACAGAGATTTCTCCAGATGCTCTAAATCTTTTATTGATATTATGTACAGCAGATGGTGAAGTACTGTTTTCAACTAATATGGGGTTTAAGTGATTCGCACATTATTGTATTCTGTTTTCATTTACAATTTGCACAGCATCCAAACTTTTTTGATAATGGGGTTGTATCATCATGATAAGATATTTTACCATATCTGCAAAAGAATGCATAACACACATTACACATATTATGTGATTATTAATGAGCTATTTGAATATGGAGATATTTATTTGGCCCTTGATCCTGTGGGCCCACCTAAAAACAACAACAAAAAAAAACAATCCTAGAATTGCCACTGTTCTACTTTCAAACATAAATGTGGTATTAATTAAAAGTTTAGAATGTTCTAGTTTGACATAATTTCTCTAGTTGTTTCAGTGACTACGAATGAGAAATAATTGATGTCAAATTAAACCATGCTTTTGTCCCTTGTGAAAAAAATCACTCTGAAGACATGCCACAGGTTCAAGTTCAAGTGGGTGTCCTCAGTCAGCTCCTGTTTTGCCAATGAGCAAGGCACTTACTCTTATTGCCCAAGTGGTGCGGCAAATGTCATTATGGTATTTCCATAATGCCTCTGTGGCATTTTTGCTTGATAACTTAAACATTTTAATGTTAATCAATGCAAAATGGAGAAAAAATAGCCAGTGAAGCATATCCAAAATATTCTCTGTTTAAAAATGAAAATATTTCTCTTCAGCTGATTTTTATGCGCTCAGCACGGGGTGCTTATAGCATGACCCCCCCTCGTAATTTTCCTTATCTACTAAAGCATTCTGCTCTATTGAGAATACACTCATCCTTCTGAGAGCTCTCTCTCCCCTCTTTAGCTGTCTGCTTCTCTGCTTCTGTGCTCTCTTTCTGGTCCTTTTTTCCTCTCTCCTTTTTCTCTCTACCTCGCTCTGCTTATCCTGTATGCTAATAACACCGTTAGAAACATGTAGTAATTGGTCCCATTGTCTTCAGTAATTATGAATGAGAGCAGCTTCAGGAGCTACTCTCACTGTGGGGGGTTACCCTGGGCAAAAGCAGACCAGGCCCCTAAAGACACTGAAAGGACTGGGGCTGTTAAATTGAACTTTATCATTCTTCTCTTGCGTTCATTAGAGCTATTGCACCTACTTACACAGAGAACACTCAAAATGGCCTTGATTCTTTTTTTTTAAGCTTTCCAAAAACACTCAGGTATCTATGCCTGAGAAAGAGACAGAAAGAGAGAGAGAGGTCCTCTGTGTATATCTTCACTGATGTGTAACAGTTATTGTTACTTACTGGCAATCTGCAGTTATTTACTGAATTATTCACCAATTTGCAAAGTCTCTCACAGAATCAGGCTCACTTTATTTCACCAAGTATGTTACTCATTCAAAGAGTTTGTCTTGGTGAACAGACCAGACAAGCAGATAGAGTAGTAACAAATATTTCTCTGAAGGACAAATAAAATAAAAATACAATAAATTGAATAGAATAATAAAGCGCCAATGTGAAAGGAGCTGAAGAGATTCATGAACATATGTATATATGCAAATAATAATACCTATACATATGTAGGTCTGAGGAGACATATAATTTAATAACTATTATACACAGAGTATTACAGAATGATATGTACATTTGTAAAAAATAACATCTGTACAGTTGTGCAAATAAGCATTATCTTCCAGAGGAGTTATACAGTAAAACAGTAACGGAGGTTTGTTAGGGTCAGTTTAAGTTTAGAGTGCGAGGCGTCCACTGTAGTTGATGAGTGCTACAGCTCTGGGGAAATAGCTGTTAGCATGTCTGGCTGTGCTGGTTTTGATGGCCATGAGAATTCCACCTGAGGGAAGTGGTTGGAAGCGATGATGTCCAGAATGAGAGGGGTCAGCTGTAATTTTGCCAGTACGCTTCATCACCCTGCTGTTGTAGATATCCTGAAGTGTTGGCAGATCCTCTCTGCTGTCCTGTTTATGCACTAGTTTAGCTCGTTCTTGTGAGGTGGAGAAACTAAAACAGATGGATGATGTGAAGATGGACAGTATATTTCCACTATTTCCTGGTATTCTGGCTATGCTAAACTGTAATTGGGCTACTTTCACATGCAATGTTAGTTCATGATGCAGTGTGAGCCACTGCTGCACTTAGAGCTGCATTCTCCTCCAGGACTCCAGAGACCGTGCTCTGCTTTCATAGTTGAGAAGTGCAGTTGCATGCTTTGGGATGTGAGTGTGATGTTTTTTATGCTGGTTTGAGATGTAGGGAGATGTAGCCTGTTTTCCACTCAGTTGGAGAGAAACTGATCTGTTTGTAAGTTGCTACTGTAAAGTGTCATGGATGCCACAATATTATGACATCCTACCATCTTTAGAGGCTACTTCTATGATTCATAACCTTAAAGAATCTATATGGCTTTCCTGGCTATGTTGATTATTCCTATCCTCCTCCTCCTCCTCCTCCTTCTTCTTCTCTTTCCCTTTGCTGCTTTTTGGAGCTTATGTGACCTTCTCTCTCTGCCTCTGTCCCTCGCTCACGGCTCCACTGTTCTCCACCTTTCTGGCTCAGGAGCAGCTCATTCCAGTTGTGTCAGTCTTCGTAAGGCAGTAATGTGAGCTTTCTATCAGACAGGAAATGCCTGCATTTATCTCTCTCAATGAGGAATGAACACCCATCACTGGGGCCATCTAGCTCTGTGATTTTACGAAAAGAGACAACAGCTAAATGACGTGAAGTTCAGGCTGTGTCTACGTTACTGAGAGCCTGTTGAGTGTTTGTTTCATCTAAAAGGACCACCCAAAATTAAGTGTCACCTATATTTTGAATACAAACCTTTGGACTAGAACTCACTGCCAGCATCCATCGCCTTTTTTTGTGTAGGAATTTAATGGTTTATATCTTCTGAGTGTCCGACAATGGATGTTTGGATAATAATAATAATAATAATAATAATAACAATACAACTAAATTCATAAACAGATTAGAGAAGAATATGGTTACATAATTGGGATACCATAAGGTCATATAAGTCTCTCCACTTCACAATCTAGAAGGCTAGAATACAGTGCATTAAAGAGACTCTGTTGGCATGTCCTTCAGCAGGAATGCTATTCTACAGGTGACTCTGGCTGTGTTTCCTTACTTTTTAGACTCAGTGAATGGAATGAAAGCAATGAACGATGGAACAGAGATGCAAAATAAAAGTATAATGTGGGTGGAAGGATTCTCTGTGTTAAGTACTTGTATCCACATCTTTCAAACACCTCTCCCCTGTGTAGACCTAGCGCAGCGGGACTACGTCTAAGATTCTAACTGAGAGAATGAAATAATTTGTGAATGTGAAATTATGCCTTTACAAACAATGTTTAAAAAAAACACAGTAAACCTCTCAGGGTTACCTACAACAGCCCGAGACTGCCAAGCATAGGTGTTTATACTGTCCCTAAAGGCATGCTTTCAGAACCTGTGAGTATTTTTAGTGATCTTTTGGTTGATTGCTCCTTTTCATATCCTTCGCTATTAAAGGTACCAAAAGATGTCCTCTTTTCGTTTTTGGGTTGGAGAAGGCCTTTTGGGAGGGTTCACTTTCAGGTGTCCTCCTTAAGACACCACTCAAGGTCATCAGCAACAACATAGCTAACTTGTTCCATCTGTGTGTGTGTGAGAGATAAAGACAGAATGATTTTTGATGCTTTTTCATTAAATTCAGTAATCATACTCAGTTCTGTTGGTCTTTTTTATCTTTTTTCTTTATTTATTTCCTTATAATGATGTTTATGTGTACTAAAAGCAGATATATGTCAGTTTTACATGATCATTTTCCAACTTTATTCTACGGAACAAAAAAGATTAGTTACTGTGCCTTTAAGACTGATATATGTAAATGACCTCTGTTCAGACTGGCTGGCCTGTATTGTGTTTCGTTTAAAAAGCAGTCCAGGCTAAAACATTCCTTATAACTTCAATGGTTGATAGTATTGGGATAAAGCGCTGTAGGCTGAATACGTGGAAATATGTCAATGTATTGGTTTCTGTGACATCACAAAAACAGTGAATTCATCTTTGGACTGAATGGACAGAAATAAGAACAGTCCTTTCAACTTTAGCATTGTTTACATACTGCACTCAAAATTAGTTTTTTGTGATATGGGCCATTTAAGTGTGTAAAGTGAAGTTAGAGAATGAAGAAATAGTATGATATGCATGCATGCTTGTGGCTCAGATTGGCTCAGAGATTAAACACAAATCCATGAATCACTGAAGTTAACCTAAACCCCCATCTAGCGCAGGCATTAAGTGACTCATTCATAATGATTATCTTAAATGATATCTTCTGTTGACTGCATAGAGGAATACAGAAGTCTTTAGATTAGAACAACCTGGTCAACAGCTATAGGCATCATCTGTGATGGAAGATCCCTCCTAACTGAAAGAGAGCTCATTGTTGAGAGCAATATCCCCTTGCTGATTTATATTTGGGTAGTTATTGATTAAGAGCAGGTGTGGGGGAGTAAGACTGCAGCTGTGGCAGTGCCTCATTGGCTCCATTTAAAAGATGTGTGTTTGAGCCAGTGGAGTCTCAACCATAAATATTGTTCCAGTGGTCAGCCTTCCCCAGTAGAACTGCACCCTGAAAAATGAAAGCGCTCTATTCTTTACAGGAAATCCATGGAGGTGTTCCAGACTCATGGTTCTGCTAAAGCATGCATGGCTGATGCAAGGGAAATATTGTGGTTGTACAGATGATTTAAATGATGTGAGAAGTGAGAGGCTGAAATTATGAACAGTGTGAAAATGGTGAGCAGTCAGATTCAGGCAGTGAAACTGTAGAGTTGTACTTGGATTCTGGAAATGGGATGTGGGTGGACCTATGATTTAGGGCCTGATTTGTATGGTATGGCAATTTTTAAGATGTCAGTTTTCTGGAGATAAAAATTCTGATAGTATCAATATAAAAATGTATTATAGTCAGTTAAACATTGACATTTTACTGACTGATATAATTGTCAGTTATGAACTGTTAATGGTCAGTTATCAACTGTCAAATTTCTTAAACTCAAATTAACAGTAGAAACTCACAAAATCTTAAATATTACTGTATAAACATTGTATGTTTCTGTTAATTCATTTGCTGTTACTTCTTCATTGATTCATAAAACATGTTTTGTGTTATATAACATATGTTAAAGTTCAATTTTAATGCATTTACACTTTCACATCTAAAACATGTTTAGGGGAAAGCTTGATTTTTGTTTGTTTTTGAGCTAGATAGCAAACTTTTGCATGTAGGCTTGCAGAACGAGTGTTTTTTGCTCACACTTTCACTGTTTCAGGCTTTACACATGATTCTGTCTAACTGTAGAAACTTGTTGCACATCCATACAGTGCAGTATATCATTTAATGTCAGTATGACCCAGTGTTAGCTACAAAGTAAAGATAGCTAGGAAACAAGATAGCTAATTAGCCAATTTAGCTGCTTAAGTTGCATAAAATGAACAAAAAAGACACTGAAATCACTAATCACAATTATATATATGACAGTTATTCATCAGCTATAATTTCATAACCGTGACAGACCTACACATAACCACCAACTCAGAAAACTTCCATTCAGGGTGTCAGAATTTCTGCCATTTACCATAACACTGTGGGACATCAATATTGACAGATAATATTGGCTACACAATATACCAGTTCCACTTAGATTCCACTTCTTCAAGTTTTCAGCTACATTTTCAGTGGACAGGAGTTCCAAACAATAGAATTAGAAAATATCTAATCTTTGGGAGGAGGACCATGCCTGAAGCTCCTCCTCCTTCTGATCAAACATCCTATACATTTCCATCTCTAGAGATAGAACCCCACCACATCTCCTCTCTGTTCATCAGTTTTCTTCCCTTTTACAGTCATACAGTCTGTTCACATGTTAAAGGCTTGGTCCGAACTCGCAAACTGTGTTTCAGATATGGTCAAAAGCATATTTTCTGGACCAAATATATTTCACACAATATGCCGGAGAGAGTGAAAATAGAAAGAGGGTATATCACTTTGCCATGTTCAGCCTTTCTCAATTTCTCCTGAAGGAAAAGCAGAGGCTAACAGTGGCACAGCTGCACACGTCTCAGCTCCTGTATATATATTAAATGAGCAGGCAGACTGTGCAAGTGTGTGTGATGAATGCACCATAGCCGGGGACCGAGTTTGTCATCTTGGCCCAGTGTGTTCATCATCTGGCTCAGTGACGGAAAGGACCACAAAGTGATGAGAGTTTTATTTGGTGTTGGAGAGAGAAATGAGTCGGAGAGAATTAATATGGCAATGCATGCTCATAAATACCAGCCTCGCGACCCTGTTTTCTTAAAGACTCTCTTTACAAACGATTCATTTTTGACAAGAAAAGATTCTCGTAAAGAGCCTGGGCATACTAGAAGTTCAGTGAGTTCTTATGGAAAGTTATGAAAGTACATAACATTCATGTGAATACAGTTTTATTTGACCTGGGGCACATGACTGTATGGCTTCTATGAGTAAGCCAGTTCTAACTATTTAGGCTGTAAGGTGACTTTTTTTATACTTTTTTATTCTAGTGAATTAGTTTGTTATTTTAAAATAGGTTTAGGTCTGATTGTTAGAATACATTGTGAAGTGTAAAGGACAAGTATGCTGTTTTTCAATCCATACCTTATTATTATTTTATTTATAACTGTACACCCTGTAGTTACTGAATAAAAAGCCTTTGTATGAAATTAACCTGGATTGGTAAAGGGTTAAACACAACAGTCGGTTAACTACACAGTCAGGCACCTTTGACCTGAGGCTCACACCCATCGTTCATCTGGAGGGTTCTCCAAAAAAGAGCTCTTGATTCTCAATCCTGCTGTCTCATTATAATAAATAAGAGATCTGTCTGTCTCATGACTTTACCGAAATGGAGCCTGAGCAACTGCTATTGTAGTTATTTCAGGATTCTTATGTGTGTTTTGCACTGATTTGTGCAGAATGAAGAAACAATAAGCGCTCTACACTCTTCCCCTTGGCTCTACACAGAACACGAGTGGCCTTCATCACGATTGTTGTTGTTCGAACTATTGCCACCTCATTCCCCATACTTAATGCTAGGCATACATTTTTTGCTGATAATTTCAAACGTGATGGAAAATGTCAGGCGACCTGTGACAGCTCATAGAACCTGACACATAAACATAAGTCACCGTCCCATTCAAATATCACATTATGTTATCAGCATGGCACTAGGTTGTAGTGGCACTATATAGCAGTAAAACATGATTTTCAGACCTCTTCCCATTAATATTTTGTTTCTAAGCATCAGAGCAAAACAGTAAAACATAATTAAACATGACATTCAAACTGTTGGATGGTATGATTGGTTTGTAATATGACTTCATCCAGCACTAAACAAGAGTAGAGTGTTAACAAAGTAACACCCAACACAGAAATTAAAAGTACTGTCAAATGCGCACCGTGTTCATACATGATGCAGCACAGTGGGGCCTATCATAAGACACGCATGAGATGCCAGCCTTAAATGCTAGTTGGTAATCCTAGGTCAAATTCAAACCTGCCAGGCTGAATGTTTTGAGAGCAGGAGACAGCTCTCCTCCACAGGGCTGTCATACGCCACATCAAATCAGGTTTGCTGGTGTGTGCTGCTGTCTGCGGAAAGCTTGATATTAACAGAACATGGTTTCTGTCATGAACTGTTTGTGACCTGCAGCGCATGTTTCCGCAACGTTCCTGCTTCCTGTCCTCAAATAAGTCTTACACTCGCATCTCCCTTTAAAACATTTTAGTAAAGGGAACAGTAGAATTTGCAAAATGGATGGTCCTGATATAATACATCTCTGATGGGCCATATGAATGGCATGGCATAAATACAGTTAAGTCTGAAAGCTGAAAGAGTTGGGAGCATTAAAGTGGCGTGAGGGACATTTCTGAATCAATAGCCTTGCCTTGTGCAGCCAAGTTGAAATGAGAAGTTGCAGTGGAGCTAATATGTTCCATAGAAGAAATGGAAATGCAAGCTGTATTAGTATTAGTATTAATGATAGTATTAGTATTAGTCTGAATAGTAATACGTCTGAGGCCATATTAATTGCCTCTCCAGCTACAACTAAAAAGATAAGCAGCACTGCTGTCTCTATTTCTGGTTATATTGTCTCTTCTTCGACCCAGATTAGAAATTTGGGAGTGATTTTTGACTCCACTTTGTCTTTTGAACCCCATATCAAGAACACATGTAAGGCAGCCTTTTTCCATCTGAAGAGCATTGCTAGGATCCGCCCTTTTCTCTCTTTTTCTGCTGCTGAGACTGTTATCCATGCTTTTGTAACATCTAGAATTGACTACTGCAATGCTGTGCTACATGGACTCCCTGCTCGGGTTCTGAATAGGCTGCAGTATGTGCAAAATTCAGCTGCTAGGGTTTTAACCCACACAAGATCCTGGGAGCACATCAGTCCAACTCTGAAACAGCTTCATTGGCTCCCAGTACAGTATCGCGTTCGATACAAACTGCTTGTGCTGGTTTTTAAATCTTTGAATGGCCTTGCCCCCTCCTACCTCGGTAGTCTGCTCCAGTTATACTCTCCAGCTCGCACTCTTCGCTCCTCTGATTCACATTTGCTCAAAGTTCCTCCCTCTAAGCTGCGTACTGTTGGTGACAGGGCATTCAGTGTTGCTGGCCCCAAGCTGTGGAACAGTCTCCCCTCTGAGTTGCGTGCTTGTTCGACCCTGGCTATGTTCAAAGCTAGTCTTAAAACCCACCTTTTCCAGATGGCTTTTTAAATGTATTTTTATTATTATTATTTTTAGTGGTTTTATCTTTTTTATCTTTGTTATTTTATTGTACAGTGTCCTTGGGTGTCTTGAAAGGCGCTTATCAAATAAAATTTTATTATTATTATTATTATTACTTGAAAGGGAAAGATGTCACAGACAGCAAAGCATGATGGAATCAGTGTAAATTTGGATTAAAGGTCATTTCGCTGACTGGTCTGTACAGTTTTAATGTTTAAAATTCTGACAGTAGTAGCACAAATGTCCTCCATCAGTTCTGTACCTTAGATCTGAGAGTGTGAGGGAAGAATGTGTCTGTGTGTGAGACTGTGCAGGTTCATTTCTCTTCTGTGCTGGCTGCTGGGAGGCTGCAGCTGGAATCTGTCAGAGTCAAGGACCATCAAGCACAGTGATGAAGTAGTCCACTTCCCGTTTAAGCTTGTGTGAGGTCATCTGTCTGCGCTGTCCTGCCAGTATTGTCTTTAAGTTCCGCATGCCTGCATGTCCATCTGACTGCATACATGTTTACATATGCGCCATGTCTGTTCAAAGATGCCTGAAAAGATTGGAGTAGGTTTAGGTAATATATGCAAAAAAATAATATACAGCAAAACATAACTTAATTCAAATGTGTACATCATTTACACATTTATAAGAACCTAGATCACAAGACCGACTTATATTGACGCACATCTATCTATCTATCTATCTATCTATCTATCTATCTACCTATCTACCTATCTGTCTATCTATCTATCTATCTATCTATCTATCTATCTATCTATCTACATGCATTTGAAGTAAATTTAAGGCATCTTTCTTTTCAGTGAACAGTGCCAGGATCATGTGGAGCTGATACTGAGGCATTAAAACTACAGTATGCTTATTAGCCATGTTGGCATAAGCTGGAATATGCTTATCTGCCATCATGTCATGGTTCAGTTACTTTATGAAGCTGTAAGAACAGTTGATATTTAACATCTGATGCTCAAATCTGAAATTTCTTTTGTCCTTTTTTGCTTCAACATGAATATACATAACATCTTCAGTTGGGACTGCTTCCATCCCATAATGGATTTTTTTATCTTAAGGCTATGGTCAGAATCTTGATAGCCAATCCTATTTCAAAGTCTGAAATTAACATACAGTTTAATCCTCCTCCTTCAGAAAGTAATAGGCTGCCCCCCCATATGTCCTGTAAGATGTCATGGATGGTAGAAAATATAAGATTGAATAAATTTTGTCTGCCTGTCAGTCAAATAAATGAACTAGCCTGTAGAGTCAAAAAATGAATTGATTAACCTAACTAATCCGTTCACAGTCAAGAAAGGCTTAAGGGAACAATGGCTGCATGTAGAGTCTGTGCTCAGTCTACCGCAGTGCTGCCTGTGTGAGTGTTTCACGTGAGTGAATGGTTGGTCTCCCACAGGTTGGGCTGAGAATATTCACTGAGCAGTGTTTCGACGCATTCTCAGGCAGGAGATTGCTCTGCTCCATTCAGACTCCCAGAATGTGTCTTTGGATGCAAGAAAATTGTCAAGTCATATAGCTTCACAACTCTGTTGCCATGGAGATACTTGAAGTGGGGATGGAGATGCCATGCCTTCCTTGGTGCTGCATTATACAGTGACAGAAAGACACAATGAAGAAAAAGGGGCCCATTGAAGGTTACCGTTATCAAATGCTCTCTGCTTTGTTACAGGTCGAGAGAAAGTGTGTGTTTGTGTGTGTGTGTGTGGGGGGGGTATGCGTGCGCATCCACACACACACGCTGTGTCCGCACTGTGAGGAAAATATGCAAATATTAACACTGGGATACTTTGCAGGTCCTCATAAGGATGAGTTTAGGGTTAGGTATTGGGATAGGCACCACAGTATGCTAGAGTACAGAGTATTACACTGTAGTATATTGCTACTGTACAGTGTTCACCCACCACTCATGAGATTGAGGAACTATTTACACACCTAGATGTGCTCGGTGATATATTTGTGTTTGTGTATTTTTACTTATGACCAAAGGCTTCACATGTGTCCAGTCATGAGAAATGTAATCACCTTTCTAGACACGACTATGTCTCTGGCATAACACCATATATAGATGTACAGTAATGTGCTAAAGCTAAGGTACTTAAGTACATAGTTTAAAACCATTTATATGGCCAATTTTACAGCTACTACTACTACTACTAATAATAATAATAACGTGATTATCATTACTTATAAAAACACCATATATTGTTAGATGCAAATAAACATAAATACAGTAAAAAGTAGCAAGAATTTATTTTTTCCCCCAAAATGTAGTTGATGTATCATGAGCTAATTTGAAGGACGAAGATTGTTTCCAAATTTCTCCCCACTGCCTCCAGACATCACATGAATTTATTAAATTCCATCAGCAGCACACCTGGGTTCATTTAATAAAGGATTGATTAGATAAACTAGGTATTGGATGATACCTACATTTAATACAGGGCTGCCACAAAGAGAGGTTTGGTAATGGTTAACGAACATGTTAACGGACATGAAATCAATACTTAACATGTTAATGTTATTTATTCTAGTGTTTTTTTTCCTGAGGAAAATTAACATTTGCTTCCCAGATAAGTAGCTTTTTAAGTTTAATTTTCTCAAGTGCCTAAAACTCTTTCACAGTACTGTCATTAAGATATGAAACATTAGATAGTTTGGATATCTGTGAAGCCAGTGTGATCAGTAAAAGAAGAATGACTTTGACTCTCCTTTCCCCCCCAGGCTAGAATTAATCCCACTCTTGGATTAAATTTCTCAAATAAAAGTCTTCTGCCTCCATTACGACCTCACCTACTCCTAGAGTGGAGGGAAGAGAAAAAAAAATCATTCACTGAAGAAGATGAAGGAAACTGTAGGCTATCTATGAAAATTGATGGTGGAAGAGGCTTCTTTAAATAATCTGAGAGATCATCCATCCTTTGAAATCTGTAGGTTTTTATGGAGACTATCTCTCATATGGTGTTCTTTTTCAGGCCTCTAATGATAAGCCTGGTTAATTACAAGTTTAAATGAACGGATGGTTAATCTTTCCACCATCGTTCCACAAGAACCACACCGGGATTCAAAGCAGTAGGCCTGGATCGGTTTCAAACAAAGCTTAGAGGTATTTAACATTGTTTGGTAAAAGACACCTGCAGACTTTTTCATTGCCTTTTCATTGTGGGCATTCAGAAAATAAAAAGCCTGTAGGGTTTATCAGTCAATGGCTGGTGGATAATTAAGTGGTTATGCATTTTAACCTGAAGCTTCGCACTCGTTCTCACTTGTTTTGTGAGCAGCGAATCTCCAATGACAGTGTCAACACATTGTTCAATTACACCAGTGAGCTTCCTTTATTCCGAACAAATATCCAGTTTGAATCGAGCATTCACAACATCCAAGCAATTAATTATCTGGGGAAAGGCTATTGGAACTGACAGCTGGCTCAAAAGACACAAAATATTCAGTGCTGTTCGCAATTATTCCTGGCAATAGAGACCTCAGTCCGTCTGAAATAATGCAGCCTCTCTCTGGAGCTTGTATGACTCTTTATTTCTCTCTCTCTCTCTCTCTCTCTCTCTCCCTCTCTCTCTCTGTCTGTCTGTCTGTAGGGAGATTATCTTTAACTAAGTTTGAGCTCAGTGACAGATGGTTTCATTTCATTATTCAACTGTTTTCTCCCTGAATCTGTTGAATCTGTTCAGGTTACAACCTAATAGATTAACGGCACAGAAAGGCTTAACTGAGTACTGCTGAGCAGGTTAATAACAAGCTTTTCTTGATTGTACATAATGTGTTGGAAGTCTAATACATGAACTGCCATGTTCAGCACTAAGACGTCTTTTTTTAAGACGCACGTTGACTGACATACTTGGTAATTGCTGGACCTGTCTTTGTGTGACATCAATTTCCTTGGCCTTGAACTAACTTCTGGATATAACATTAAAATGAGATGTTAGAAAAACATTATGCTCTTTTGTCAGGTGATATGCGAATATCTAAATGTAGCAATGAAAGGAACAATAGACTTTCAGGATAGTGTGGAATGTTAGGATTAGATTATGACTACTCTGACTACAATACAAGGCCCATTAGAGTTTGTAAATTGGTTCCTCTAACTGACTGAATGGATTTATGCATTTATACATTTGTACAAAAATGAGCACAATATAAGCTATAATGAATTACATATAATGATAAATTTATTCATGCTGTGGAAAATTTATATGAACACAGTGCTACAGTGCTAGGAACCTGAGGGCTATACTGTTAGTGTTGGAGATCATTCACTGAGTGGCAGTTAAAAATGTAATGTACCTAAGCCTTCAGTTCATGGGAATGTATGTGCATTTTAATGTTTATTATTTACTAGTTTATTCACCCATTTCTTTAAGTATTTTAATTAAGGAATTGCTTTTGGAATTGTTTAGGAATTTAAGTCGTCCAATCACTGGGATTGGAAACAGTCAAACAATGCTTTGTAGAAGTTGATGAGCTCTTGTTCTTAAAGCTTGATGTAGTATGTAAACTGATAAAGAAGCTAAACATACCGTTGATCCTGTCTGTATATGAAAGCGAAACTGCAAAAATTTTGTTTCTGTGATGGCACAAGAACTAATTCATTTACACTTATCCACCTGTTCAACCAACAGCACTCCAGCTCTGCCCATTCATACTGAAGTTCTAAGGAGTGTTTCTAAGGAGTGCTTTTTGCTTTTTTTGTGAGGCACAATACAGGGCTGTCAGTCAGAGCAGAGATCATTTACAAATATTAGTTTTGTTTGTTTGTTTGTTTGTTTGTTTTAAAATGTATATGAGTTTTAAAGGCACATTGAACTGGTTAGTTGGATCAGGTGTTTGGGGAGCAAGGGAAACTCCAGGAACAGGGTTGGGGACCACTGTTGTAAGGGATAAAGAAAGGTTGGTCAATGATCTTGTAAAATGAATTAGGATTGTTGTGGGTGCATAAAACTACACAAACATCATAACAGGACCTCACACTAGAAAAGTGTAGTAAATTGGCCTTTTAAATGTTCAGACTAGTGATTAGAATTTTTTTGATGACAGATCTTTTACCAGAGGAAACCAAAGGAAACTGTGTACAATGGCTTACATTTTAGAGTAACACATATCCTCTTTATTTTTCACATGATCAATGTGTTTCTAGACCATGGCTGAAATATCGGATTTGAGAATAGGAGTGTCGTTTGTTACCAGTACAGCTGAGTGAAATCTGAGCCCATAAAATGTGACCGCATGTCAAATTGTCCATTGAACATCACTATTTACTTCTAACAGACAGGATTCTACTCTCAGTAGTAGGCTGGACAGATAAAAGTTAGTAGAAAGCTAACTGACTATCAGGCTAACGCTACAATAAAAAGACAGACTTAAAGTCCAAGCCTTTAAATGAAGTTAAACTGAGACATACACCAATCAGGCATAACATTATGACCACCTCCTTGTTTCTACGCTCATTGTCCATTTTATCAGCTCCACTTACTATATTGGTGCACTTTGTAGTTCTACAATTACAGACTGCAGTCCATCTGTTTCTCTGCATACTTTGTTAGCCCCCTTTTACCCTGTTCTTCAGTGGTCAGGACCCCCATGGACCCTCACAGAGCAGGCACTATTTGGGTGGTGGATCATTCTCAACACTGCAGTAACACTGATGTGGTGGTGGTGTGTTAGTGTGTGTTGCGCTGGTCTGAGTGGATCAGACACAGAAGCTTTTTTAAAGGACCCATATCCTACATTTTTTGTACTTTTTTTAAAGGTCCACTTGTAACATTCGTCTGGTTTTATACACCAAAGATGGTCATAATTCATTTACGTGACCATTTTCCAATCTCTCTTTATCCCTTTATTTTACTGTCTTTAAGACTGACATAAGATAAGTGATCTCTGTTCTGATTGGCTGCCCTGTATTGTGTCTCATTCAAAAAGCAGTCCAAGCTGAAACTCTCCTTAGAACTTCAGTATGAATGGACAGGGCTAGAGTGCTTTAGGTTGAACAGGTGAATGGGATCTTGTGACATTACAGAAACAATTGATTTAAAATGAGCTGTTCTTGCAGCTTAGTTTGCATATATGGACTATATAGAGTGAATCGTATTGTTTGGAACCAATACAATATTAACATGCTATTTTCAAATTCCAAAAAAAAAAAGCAAGGGAAATTTAGTTTTCCACGACATAGACTCTTAAAGTGCAGCCTTTTCTATTGTGGGAAAATTCCATGACTAATAGAAATGGTTCAAAATTACTTAACTTAAAATAGTTAAGAAAATGTTTTTGTTCTTCTGGAAAGTTAGAATTTATATGTCGGGTTGGCAACATGTGGCTCTGGAGCTACAGGCAGCTCTTTTACTGTCCTGTTGCAGCTCCACAGCAGAATTAGATTTTTAGATAAAATAAAATAATCCTCCTTCGCAGTTATATAAAGCTCTGCTGTGATCGTGCTAACACAGTTTGAACAATAAATGGTATTAAATGCTGGAATTAATGAATAACTGCTAATTTACCCTTTAACCCTGAAGGTTGGCATGCAGACTGCTGGTCACCATGGCAGTGCAGAAAACAATCTCACCTAGCTAGTAGCTAATGAAAAGGCAAAGAGAAAGATTTAAGACGAACATCAATAATTTGGAGATGACTTATTTGCATTTATAAGTACTCAGCTAGTTTCCTGATGCGTTTAATCTGCAATGAGAAACTGACAAACACTGACTCATTCAAATTTTTCCACTTTAAATGGTGCTGCAGTTACATTCTGGCACCTTAGGCACGATTTAAGGTGGAATGGAAAATAAGAAAAAGAAGCTGGCGAACGGGAAGCTGACTTCAGCTTCGTAAAAAATTACACGTTGAGAGACATTTTACAAGAAACTTTTCTACTAATGAGGAAAAGTTTCCTGCCAGAGATGTGAGAAAAGTGGCTATAGCTGAGCAAAAGCTTAAAGCAGAGCAAAGTAAGTGTATTTTCATTTATATATTTTTTAGCCTATACTAGCACATTAGCCCATACTGAGACACAGCCAAGATGGTAAAATGCTACTTCAATGAAATGGACAAAAATATTGTGGCTCACAAGGTGGTTTGATTTTTGTTGAGAGGACAAAATGGCTCTTCTTAACATTTGGGTTACTGACCCACGCCCTATGTTCTGTGGTTGAACAGCAGGTTTAGGCAACACATGATGACTGTTTGTGCTGTGATGCTTTGGTGAGACCACGTTCCATTCATTCAGAAACAAGCTGGTACCCCAAAGTCCCTTCACAGAGAGAGAGAGTGGTTCTGTCAAAACTGACAGCACAGTACACTTTCAGAATAGATATTGTGATAGTGCTCGGAATATCCAAATATCCAGAGTGCACTCTGACGCTAAGACCAAATTTTCAAGTACAGCCCCATTTGACCCACTCTCGCAGTCAAGTCCAGCTAATCTTCTGCACATGCCCAACTCAATCTGCCTCATACTATGACCTATTGAGTCACCACCACTCAGATTAATAAAAAATATTATGTAGTAGCTTGTGCCGGAGGCCCGCATGACAAGCTTTGAATAAATCATCTTTGCTGAGTCGCTGTAAGGTAGGAGCAAATGTTACGCTTGGGTATGTGGTCCTTTGCAGTACTTTCAGTCCTTTTTAAAACATCAAGCACGTTCGCTAACAAGTCTGATGGACATTACCAGTCAAAAATTTGTACACACCTACTCCTAGAAGTGTTGTGCTTAGGCTAACTTCACTATTGCTCACATTTTGGAATACTAATGAAAATATCCAAACTACTAAGATACATGTGTGGACCAAAAGAAGCATTAAAGAGATCAACACTATATTCTATTCTAGATTTTTTAAAGCAGCCCTCCTTTGCATTAATGCACCTTTGCACACTTTTGGCATTCTCCTAAGCAACTTCATGAAGAGCCGCCTGAGATGCTTTTCCAACTTGAAGACGTTCCAGTCATGCTGAGCACTTGCTGGCTGCTGAAAACTATTTGTTGTGAGGCGAATAAACAAAAACGTAATTGTTTTGGAAATAAAGTCATCCACAGGCTTTAACATTTAATTGGCACTTTTAAGTACAAGCTTTTAAATCAAAATATTCTAAGATTATGATAAACATACATATAATCATGTATAAATATGAACACTTCCTTCTGTCTTTCTCATTCATAGAAACATACACTCAGACATACTCATGCATGCATGCCTACATCCACGCACTAGTTTAAAATCAGTGACTTCTCACTGTGAGTCAAAGCACGACATAATAGCCAACAAAGGCAGCTAACAAAAGGCCATGGTCTCATTTACAGACAAGGTTGTAAAAAGGTAGAGGCTCAGGTTAAGCACCATGTTGTCATTCCTCTGTTAGAACCGTCATTTTAACATAATTCAGTGGGCAGGTGTGCTGTGAGAACTTTGCCCATGATTATAGGGGGTCAAAGCAGCAGTCAAGCCCCATTTACCACATAAGAAAGAAACTATTCTCTCTCTTAGCAATCTAAAGGGGATTTTTTTTTCAAAATGTATTCATAGTTTGTTTTGTTATGAAATGGTGCATTGTGGAGAAACATACAGTCTCAGATTTCTTTGCAGTGGTGGTTATATGAACCAGGGGAGCAATGTCTATATTACAAAAATAGCCATTTTATTTACTATTAAAAATGCCTAGTATAGCTACACATTTCTTCTGAGCTTTTATATGTAATGTTGATAATGGTAAAATAGTGTAAATCTGAAAAAAATACATTTTCTTGGGGACTATTTTGCCTTAAAATGCCCTAGAGAAGGACATTTTAAGCCTAATCCTTATCTCAAAACTATCATAAAACAATGTCTCAAAATTCAGGCAGTGTACTAGTAACCATTTTGTGTGGTAGCTGTCTGTGAGGGAGCTTTTAGAGGCATTAAACGCATCAGACATCTGGTTCCTATCACCACTACTGTGAACAATTCTGGCTCTAGAACAGAGCATTTCACATCACACCACTCTGAATGACTGTTTACATCTTGACCATTTCATAATGCACAAACTTTGAACAATTAGTGGAATTCCCCTTTAATATACTGGTTTATGGCTTTATAATAGCACATGGTTTTGTGTCTGCTTTGTCTTTAGCAAGACCATCACCATTAGTCAGTGATGTTATGAAGGATGACTTTGTAGTGCTGGCATACAAAACAAGCAGCAAGCAAGAGACGCAGTGATGCAAATAGGCCTATGTTCTGAGAAAAAGAAGAAAGAGTTTTATTAATAATTGCAGTTCCCTTGAAGTAGGCTGCAATTTAATGTGTAAAGCTGGGGTTGTTTAGAAATGTAACAGTGCTATACTCCAGCTTCTCAGCTCTCTGCTGTAGCTATGAGTCAGAGAAATCTCTGATATGGAAAAATAGTGACTAAAGCACAGCCCAGTTTTGTGAATGAAACACTTCACCGCCCCCCCTTACACACACACTTCCTTCAGGGCCTGTGGAGTGCTGACCTCAGCATGTTCCTAACACTTAGATTGCTTCTGTTGCACCCAAAACCTTCTGAATGAACCGCAACTGGTTTGCTAGTTGTGACTAGCCAGCATGAAACCTGTTTGGTGAAAAATGCATACCTTTAAAGGAGTGATGCTTTGAATTTGCTTCGTTGTGTAGGTACAGGTTACGCTGAGGATTACAGAGTGTGTCCCCACTGCTTTTTAAACTGATCCTTTTTGTCCCCAAGGCTGTCTGTTAAAAACCTTTTATATATTAGCTTGCTGCAGACACCTATCCAAGCACTTTCTAAAAGCATGAAGAAAGATCAAGCACAGTATCTGTGGTCGTTGAAAATAAGCGAGTACGAAAAAGTAAACAAGAGCAGTGAGAACACTCATGTGTGCTGAGATAATGTAGATAGTAGCTAGACGTTATATTGTTGCTGTTGGAACAAAACAAAATAGTATTTTATAAAAGAAGCGAAAAAACAAATCCTTAGCTTTGAACATCATTTAATGTAACAAGATTTGAAGTAATTTGCAAACGAATGTTGTCATTTTCCACAGTAATTTTGGAACACTTCTACTGGTCAGTTTGTCATGATGTTTTGACAAAAAGTAAAGAACAGCTGACATTTTAACAATATACATACATACATACATATGTATCTATATGTGTATACATATGTATGTATATATGTATGTATATATTTGATATATATTCGCTGTTGTTGGAACAAAACCTTGTATCTCCAAAATGATAACTGTACAACTTGACTTTTAATGTAAGTCAGTGGAACCAGACTTTTTTCCAGGTGATTTTGGTCCATTTCTTTTGGTCAGTTCATCATGAAATTTACAGACAATGTAAAGGGCAACAGGAATTTTCAAATTATGTTAAGAACTGAAAAACTGACAAAAATGGAGATGTGAGGTTTTCTTCTGACAGCAACAGTATATATATAGGTGAGCTTTACCTAATAACAGGTTATTAAGACAAATGTGACAGTTCAGCACAATGTGAGACATGGGATTGTTACATCTTTGGCAGCAGCATGATTAATTGTGTCATATGTGCTGAGTTTAATAGCAGACAGCTAACTAGCTTTGTTACAAGCCCTCATTTGTCACACACTTTTCAATACAAAGTTGCACCCAAGCTTTAAGCGGTATATGAACTGAAAGATAGGTTTTTAAAAGATGGTTCTTTGAGGGTTCTTTAGTAAAGGGAATGGTTGTATTTGGAACCATATAGAGCCATTTCATACTTAAATGGTTCTTTGCAAGTTGAAATGTTTCTTCAGATAGGTGGAGCAAGTGTTGTATATGGTTCTTTATTGAACCCATTTTGAAAATAGTTCTAAAGGTTCCTCAGTTGTTATGATGTCAAGCTTAACAACAGCAGAAATCTTTAATGCTACACTCACAAAAGATGCTTCTTCAAGGGTTCTTTATTAAAGACAGTGGTTCTGTATTGAACCTCGAACACCCAAAGAACCATTTGCGTGAAATGTTTTTTTCAGATTGGTGGAGCATGTGTTGTATATGGTTCTATATGGAACCTTTTTGAAAATGGTTCTATACAGTGCCAAAAAGCATTCCTCAACTGTTACTATGTCAAGCTTGTAACAACCCTTTCTGGTGCCATACACAACATCGAGATGAAGAACCATTTCACCATGCAAAGAACCCATGCAAATGGTTCTATATAGAACTCTGGTTTCCAATCAGAACCATTCATTTTACTATAGAGCCCTTGAAGAAAGTTTTTTTTTCAAAGTGCACTTTATTAATGAGGAAATGATGTACATATTTGAATGAAGTAAATTCAGTGCCTCGCTTCTCTCAGTGTATTCATGGCACGCTGAAGAAGAGGAAACGCTTGCCTGATCTAAGTGTAGGCACCCGTATGTTGCCCAGAGAAGGTGTGTACACAAGCAGGGGTTCCACATCTGCTTGTATTGACTTCTGAGTCACACTTATCTACGATTAAATCAGAAGTTTGTCGAGGCGTGACCCCGGCTGGAACTCCTCCACCGCTACTGACGCACTCTGCAAACCACTCACACGCGGAGAAAGTGGGGAGGGAAAGCCCAAACTTGTTGTGCGCAGAGTTTTGCTTTAAATGCACGCCCCCGCGCCGTGGACGTGCTCTGGGTCCGTAAAGCCGCGGTCAGGCTGCTGGGCTCTTTAAAGCAGCGCGGATGCGCGCGCGCTGCTCCGAGCCCAGCCGCGCGCTCAGAGCCGTCACTGCCCTGATCTGTGACCGACAACGCGGACCTCATACTCACACACGCAGGAGCAGGAGCAGGAGGGCGAGCGGGGAGGGTGAAAGGGGAAGGGGGGTCACCCCGGAGCGCACGAGGAGTCCGGGACAGTGAGCTGTGCATGCGCTCGGTGTCGCGCACGCCGCTGTCAGACACCTCCTTCAAAAGCCTTTTGTTTTTGATGTGCTTTTCTTTTTTTCCCCTTTTTTTCTTGGTAAATTCAGGACGCAGTGGCCGTCGCGTCCATCCACCTGCCGCTGGCCGCCCCGCGTGCTGCGGACAACTCCACCTGCAAGCTGCAGCTCATCGTCTTCCGCAATGGCAAACTCTTCCCGTGCACGGGCGACTCGTCGAAGCTCGCGGACGACGGCAAGCGCAGGAGCGTCGCCACACCAGTTGCTTTCATCAAATTAGGTAAGAGATAGGAGTGCAGCTGTGACGGGGGGTTAATGCGCCACTTTTGCAGCCACATCAGCTCTGAGCTCTGTCCTCTATGCGTTTTATTTTTTTCTTTTTTTGTTATCATTTTTTTTTTATTTCTCGAGCTGCAGGCTCATCGCAGAATTTAAATGAAGGTATTAAACAGTAGTTTCGTTTCTACGTGTTGCATCATCGAAATGATGTTTTAAATGACGCAATATCTTCATGTTGTATGAGTGGTCAGTGTGGAGTACATGTCCAGCATGTGCGCATGAAGGCCAGTGCAGTGCTCGTGCTCTTAGTGTTTAACGTATTTAACTGACGAGTGAAGCCACACCTTTTATTTGCTGTCGCTTTCATGACATTGACGAGTAAACAAGGCAGAGGAGCCCATTTACCCCACTGCGTTTTTTTTTTTGATTGAGGTCTGTGTCTGTGTGTGTGTGTGTGTGTGTGTGTGTGTGTGTGTGTGCGTGTGTGTTGTGAATGCACTCTCACTATACAGCGGTGTAGCACTTAAGCTCTTTCCGCTCTGCTGGCCCTGATGCAGTGTGTTTCTCCCGTAGATGGGTGCAGCGCGAGGAGCGACGTCCAGCCCGTGACCATCGCCTTCCGGCACTGGGCGCTGGGCGCTGACCCCACCGCAGCCTACTGGGACTTCGACCTGCTGGACGGTCACGGGGGCTGGAGGGCAGAGGGCTGCCACATAACGGCCACTGCGGGCAACACCACCACCATCCACTGCACCCACCACAACAACTTCGCCGTGCTCATGGTGAGTGTGCGCGCGTGCGCTCTCGTGCGTGCGCGTGTGTATGTCTGTTACGCTCCTTTTCCATCTTTTTCACGCTCTTCACTCTGCCGGCGAGGTTAGCTCGTGGCTCGCTCGTTTAAACGCCCCTCTCTTTAGAGAAAGCTGTCACGTGATCTCCATAAGCATGTCATAAGCTCTTAATGCTCGCCGGTGGGGAAAAAAATCCCACTTATTCGCCAAAAGCGTTGCAAAGTCATGCACAGCTGCATCTCGTTAAAGAAGCGAAGCGCGCGCTTGCTCGTAGCGACTATACCCCCCACCTTCCCGCCCCTCCCTCCCAAAAAAACACCCCCACTCATTTTTTTTTACGTTTCATGGGAGAACCCAAATCGCAGCGGCTCTTCAGGAAGCGCGAGCGAGTACGCAGCGGGTCGTTAACAGGCAAAAAGAGCAGCAGCAGAAGCAGCAGCGGCAGCAGAAAAAGCAACAGCAGCAGCGGCGGCAGCAGCATCCCTACTCCTACTCCTCCTCCTCCTCCTCCTTCTCCACCTCCACCTCCACCTCCTCCTCCCGCCAATGCTTCCCACCGCTCTCCGCTCGGACTCGCGGGACTGCGCGCGGCTCCATCTCGAGCGGCGGAGACGGCTTTGATGAGGAGTCGAACGCGAGCGCGCCATGGCAGCGCGCGCCCCGCTCGCCCCGTAGTGCCGCTGCGCCTCGTCCGCCGCCGGGCGACCACCGAGCCCTCCGGATGTTCACCGACGACTGGGACTCCATAGACTGGGAGGTGAGGCTACTGCGCGCGGGTCCCGGCGGTCACTCCTGCTGCGCGCGTGCGGGCTCATACACGCGTCCACGCTGAGGAGGGGAGAATTTGGCGAGGGGCTTTATTTTGGGAACAGACGCTGCTGAAATGGCTTTAGAGAAATAGGAGTTGGGGCGCGATTGTGTGTGTGTTTGTGTGTGTGTGTGTGTCTGTGTGTGTTTGTGTGTGTGCACAGATGGAGGGCAGATGCCAGCTTTTCATTGCTTGGAGCCCTGGCAGGACGTGTGGCTTCATATACATTCTATGAGGAGAGATGTGTGTGTGTGTGTGTGTGTATGTATGTATGTGTGTGTGTGTGTGTGTGTGTGTGTGTCTGTTTCACCTCGTTTAACCAAAGCAAAACCCGAAGAGCTGCAGTTTTAGTAAATGAAAGTGGCAGCAGCTTGGTGGTTTTTGGGGAGCTCGTCCACAGAATGGTGGAAACCGTGCACGCGCCGGTCGAAAAGAAAGCTCTTGAATCGTTCGCTCGTGTGTGTGCGCGCGCGTGTGTGTGTGCAGGATAGTGCGTTTGCTAATGCAGTCACCACACCCGCAGTCCTTCCTCTGCGCAGTGCCCGAGAAAAAAAGAGCTCTTTAAAGGGATTTGTGACATCACGTTATTTTGCTCCTTTTTTGAGCTGTAGTGTTTGGATTTGGCGAGTTTGGGGTCCGGGAACGGGCTGCTGAACC
Organism: Colossoma macropomum; assembly: GCF_904425465.1. Classification (NCBI taxonomy): domain Eukaryota; kingdom Metazoa; phylum Chordata; class Actinopteri; order Characiformes; family Serrasalmidae; genus Colossoma; species Colossoma macropomum. The sequence continues at coordinate 24,790,059 of NW_023494791.1, read as the reverse complement.
TGTTGCTCGAGCTCATCGCACCACCATCATAACGTCTCTTTATTGTTTTTTTTCCTGTGCTCGACTCGTCAGCGCTCCGTTTATGTGCTCTTCTCTTTCGCTGCATAAAATAATGCATCCTCATGAAAAAGAACCTTTAGCTCATGCAGGGCATTAAAATGGGCTAATTCTGAGAGCCATTCTCTTTGAATCAGAGTCTTAATTTATTGCCTGCTACTAGCTGTTTATTAGCTGTTGTGATGATGGAATATTATAATGTCACATAAAAATCAGCTGTCATATGTGTGTATATATATATATATATATATATATATATATATATATATATATATATATATGTGTGTGTGGTGTGTGTGTGTGTTTATAAGTCTTTTATATGTGAAGGCCACTATAGAGAAATGTGGATGAGGTTTAATATCCAGTGGCCAGCTTTGTATTGGTCATAAAAGTTATAGTAATAGTTAAATAGAGCATTACATCAGCATGTGCATGTCACAGGCCTGTTGCTCACTAAGAAAAGTGGCATATTGCCACTTGCCAGTAGTCTAATTTAGAACACACAGTTCCTTGCACTGATTGTGTGAAAGACGGGTAAATAGGAGCTCTGTCAGGCTCCACTTCCCGATGGGGGTGTGTGTGTGGAGGTGGATGAGGACATATCTTGGTTTTGCTGATGGTCAGTAGAGGAGGCTGATCTCACAGTGTCTAACGCACATTCAGCTATGTCCTTCACCTTGATTACACCCCCACCTACACACAGGCAGAAACCCACATCCAACCCACCCCTCCTCCTGCTGATCACAACCGATAGGAAATGGCTTATTGATTTTAAAATTCTAATCGAGGCAGGAGGTATTGGCAAATGTTTTCTGTTGAGGTAGTTCAGTGTTTGTAGGTCTTACTGTCTTAAGTATAAAGGTTCTTGACTTGGATGTACAGTTCTAGGAAAAACCTATAATGTGGTATAGAACTTTAAAGTTTATGAAGGTTCTTTAAGCTTTAAACGGTTCTTCACTCTTGCAGATTTCGTTTTACAAGTAGAGGTGGGCACTGTGGTGAAATACAGTGTCAGAATACTTAAACAAATTTTCACCATACATGATATGATATGTCATGATTCATTTTTAACATCTAAATTGTTGGAATATGCAAAAAAAAGCCACATTTAAAAACTTTGAGTGCAAATTATTTCTATTTAATGTTTCACATACTGCATAGCACTGGACACATTTAAACAGGACTAATGATGCTCTCTGTAATGTTACATGCAGTTTATCAGTGTGCTTTAAGAACTGACCATATCCACAATAGACTCAGAAAAGCATATCATAATTATATTGTGATGTAATTTTTCACAATACCGATAAATATTGTCATATCGCCCAGCCCTACTTACAAACATGGTTCTCTTAAGAACAATCCCCTGAAGCGTTTCTCTCCAAAAGTGGTTCCTCTCTGGCATCGCTCCATAGAACCCATTTTTGTGGCTTTATTTTTAAGACTGTACTTGGGTTACTAAGGAGTTTGTGTTATTCCCAAGGCCTTTTTATTCACAGTTGGTGAGTCACACGCTGTTGTATTGTGTATGAGCCCATCTGTAATATTTTTGACTCTGCTTTTTTTCACTGGTATACTAGCTCCCTCTTGAAACATCGTAAGATAAAAGCCTTTTCGTTCTCAGCCAATCATATGTAAAATCTCACATGCATCATTAAACTGAGTTTCTTCTTCTGGTGCATGAACACTATTTTTGAGCACATTTCGGATTAGGGTATGCTTCAGCTTAAGGGAAGGTTTTAAACTTTACAGTGCTCTAATTTTAGAACACCACTTTAGTGCTTAGTATCTTCAGTGTGGCAGCCTTTCAGCACCACGGACAGCTCCAGTAAGCCAGGTCTAAAGCCACAGTGCTGCTGGGGGAGGAGGGAGAGAGGGAGAGGAGAGAGAGAGGCTGAGTCACCCTCCTCCAGTGCTCCTGGAGCAGTGTCTGTCTCCATCACCATGACAAGGCCTCACTTTGCATTGTCTCTAATGCCTGATTATTTGTTTCCTCAACTTGTCTTCAGAAAAGAATGCAAGCATTGTGCTTTTAAAGGAACATGGTTCTGTACGGAAAGTCCCAGTCACTCTGCCTGTTGCCCTTTAAAACCTGGCAGTTTGGAGGTGGAGGTTGTGTGTGTAGCACTCTGTCTGATTTATTAACATAGTTGTGACTATATTGTTGTTTGTTAGCCTGTGTTGTAAGCTGTAGGTCTGTATACTGGCAGGTAGTTCCCAGAACATGCATTCTTTTGTAGCTTCTATAGCTTGGATGGCTAAGCTTTACAGAAGGTTGACAAAAAAGCCGTTTATCCCAAAGACAAATTGTAGCTCATGTTAGTTAGAGACGCTATGCTGAGATTCCAGTTTAAAATGGTGTGCTGCTGAGTTGGACCATGTGTGTTGTAGCCAATGGAAACTAAGCAAACTGGAAACCACAACCAGTTTGCAACTATGTTAATGTTAGTTAAATTACATGACAGAAAACTGTATCCAGTCTATCCTTACAGTGTGACCAAAATATTATTTGAAATGAAAGCACTCTAAATGTATGTATTTTTGTGTGTTCATTATGTTGAACAGAACTTTTTACAACATTTTGGCCAAGATTTTCCAACCTTGCAGCAGTTATCTGTGTATGAAGAGTTTTATTCCAAAATGCTGTATATTCATTCGTAACAATTTTAGATATAAGAAGTTTTTAAATAGAATAACAGCTGACACACAATGTAAAACACATTTTTCCTTCTCTAACAACGGTGGTATTAATCATGATATAGCATTTATATTTCATGTACATAACATACTCCTAACAACTTTACAAAACTAATAATTGTAATGCATAAGGGATGATCTAGATGTGGATTCTTTCTATGTCAAATCTTAAAGCTGACCTATGTAAGATTTGGAGACATCTCTGGTGGAAATGTGTAATTGCACACAACATGCGGAAGAACACTTTGTAATGCACTTGTGCTTCAGACACCTTTCCCAAGCAGTTGAATCTGATGATTGTGTGCGCATTGGGAGTATCAAAAGACAATGAGTGAAGGACATGTGAATTCCACTCAAGTGAATTATCTACTATTCATCTATTAATCATCATTTCTTCATCAGTGTGATTTTGCATTTAAGACCTAAACATCAACCCAGGCCTTCTTTTAGAGCCTGTGAATGTGAAGCTAATATGTAAAGACGTATGACATGGTCCGAAAAACTCCTGCAAATCATACACACTCCAATCATGAACACTGACACCGCCGTCACCTCTGACTATTTCAGGCTTTACAGGGTGACTCGCAGCAGTGCAGTTTTTCTTAGCTCCTGACTCAGTTTCAATTTTAACAAAAAACCTTACATAGTGCAGCTTTAAACACTCTGGAGATGACAATGTTTTTAAGTAAAGCTTGCAACTTGAGCAAGGTCTACTCTTGTGCTAATTTAATATTGCTAATATCATAAAACTCATCAGTAGGGTCCAAATTGGAATTACTTTGGGTCTCTGGCAAAATATTTATCATAATACTAAAACAAAACTAAAACATACACATAAACAAACTAATACCTAAACTAAAACTCTGATTTATACCTGTTAATACAGCCTTATACTAACTAAAACAAAACTGATATAATAAATTAAGTGTATGTATGTAAATAAATAAATAAATAAATATTGAAAACCTATAAACTCTTATTACCCTGGCAGGTGTTTGCTGGTGTATTCTATATAATTTGAAAACGGCAGCTGTCCTTTACATTGTTTGGAAATTTCATGATGAATGGACCAACAGAAATGCTCCAAAATGACTTGTAAAAAAAACTTTTTACACTTAACATTTAACTTACATTAAAAGTTAAGAATGTTTTTACCCTCTCCTGCAAAGTTACTATTTTGGACATGTTTTTCATTGGACAGCGATGATTTACTAGTTTACTAGTACAGTCATACTCCATCAGCCCCTGTGCTGCAGTGTTTTTGTGTGTTAGCTTGTTTGTGTTGTCATCAGGCTGGAGGATAATGAAGAGGATAAAGGCCTGAATAAAGCTCGCCAAGGTGATTCCTGAATCACTTAACATTTGTTACCTCTGACCCACAGTCTCTCTCTCTCTCTCTGCTGGAGTGTGGAATGTATTTGTTTGCGCGTGGGTGTTCCCTATGAACAATATCAGAAAAGAACACTTACACTGTGCTCACTATATGATGGCTCTGCAGAAGGTCAAATTATCTTTATCTCTGTGATATGCATAATGCAATGCTATCTGATGCTATAGGAACACTAGAGTGAGCATCCTGGTATGCATCTAATAATTGTGGCAAATTTTTATGTCGTTTTTTAGTTTTCTGCATATTATTTTTTCTCAATATTTCCCCACAACGCTGCATATTTTTGCATTCAATAAACAGAAGGTAATTATTTCCATGGTTTGTCCCCCAGAATTCTTTGGAGGATAGGTCAAATCATTAGTGCACACTAATTCTAGCTCACTGGACACTGTCGGTTATGTGGTCTCCGCTTTTTCCTGTTTGTCACTGCTCACAGAAGATAGCAGTATGCCAGTAATTTGTCCTATGATGCAGATAGTTTTCCCTCTGAATAATGAGCTCTGACTCGCCTGCCTGTCATTAATTTTAATCATTACCAGGTGCACACACACGCAAACACACTGCCTTAGTCAGCACATGACAGTATTAGAAGTTTTCTTAGCCTAATGCATTATATTGGAAGCGATTTGCTCTGCCTTTTTATACAAATTGCTTTGCTTTAACCTATTGTTATTTAAATAACTGATGCACGTCTGTTAAGTAGCTTACATATTAATGTACTGAGGCCTCTTCCTAAAGTAATTATATATGTATGTGTATGCGGGAGAGTGACTGAGAGAGCTTGAGTGAGCAAGAAAGAGAGAGAGAGAGACTGTTTTATGAGTATATCTCTGCACTTACTGTTATCTTTTAATAAGGAAAACAGTTGTAGTTGTCATCCATCTGGGGGATGCAATTACAAACCTTGCCTTACAAAGTTACTGACAGATTTTGTGCAGCAGCCATTTATGAAATCAGAAGCCTCTTGTAAAAAAGGACAATCTGTTTTCTTTTCACACCCAGATAGTTTTCTTTCCATAACATCAGTCAAATGGTTTTAACACAGCAGGTAGAATAAGCTTCTGCTCCTGGTTAGCCACTGGACCATTAAGAATATTCTCCTCGTACCTGCCTCCAGCTGTATAGCTGTATGGTCATCAGTGTTTCCCATACTACTTGGAAAGACCAACATCACTGTGTCTGTCCATCCTCCCACTGTGCGAAGACAACTCAACACTATGCATCCAAAAGGATGTGTAGCTGTCAAGAAGCTGTTACTGAGAAAAGGGAACAGACAAAAATGAAGAAAATCTGCAAATCAAAGAAAGAAGTTGCTGCTGTTCTCAGAACAATGGACTGACCATCCATCATTGAATGTGTTTGGATTACTTGGATTGTGAGAAGCAGTAAATGCAACTTACTTCTATGATTGAACTTAGAAGGGGTTTACAATAAGCATGGAAAAATATTCTGGCAGATTTCTCTAAAACATTTAAAGCAAGTGTCTCAAAATGAATGGAAACTGAAATAAGGGTAAAGAGTGGACACTCCAAATACTGAAATGTTGATGTTGTGTTTAGTTGTTGAGGCTTCTGTGTAATTCTCTGCTAAATATGTTTTCTGCATTTTTCCTCTTGCTGAACAGTGAATAACCTGTACTATTTGGCCAATTTGAGTGGAAATTAAATAAATGGAATAAAAGTGGTTTCTGATTTTTGTACACTACTGTAGACGGCAGGTTAACTTTTGCTTTCTAGCATTTTTTTTTATTTTTTATTTTTATTTTTTGCAAACTTAGATATGTGGTTATTTTCTAACATAAAAATCCACCAAATCGAATAGCGTAGTTTTCCTCTGTCATATCGTTGTTGTGACATAACCAGCAAGAGATCTCCTTTTCGATTGAATGTTGTGTAGTATTTCTCAGCTCTAATAAACAATATCATATGTAACCTGCACTTTCTTGTAGTTTTGGTAGTCTAAGCCAGGGGTTCCCAATCCCAGTCCTGCTGATTTCTCAGTTTTCTTTGCGTCTGACCCAGAGCACAAGGATCTTATTAATGATTAATGAGTTGAATCAGGTATGTTAGGTGAGATGAAGCACAGAAATGTGCATAGTGTGGGTTTGCCAGGACTGGGATTGAGAACCTCTGGTCTAAACCATACACAGAGTTGTAAGGAACTGCTAAAGCCTAAAGCATTCTATTGAACAAACATTTCTATTGAAGTACATTGTTCTTTGGACCTGTATGAACTGTACATGATTCAGTGGCACATTAATTATTCAATTATAAATAAACTCATCAGTTTATCACTTAAGCACTTCTTAAATATAAATGTGCTGAGAACATAGTTTACTCGCTAATGACCCACAAGCTGCAAAGTGTATGCCACCCACCCTGAAAACAAAAATATATATATATATATATAGGGAAAACAGTGGTTATTGGTGCGCTGATGACTGTGTGTAATGGTGCAGTGCTGACTGAATATTGCAGTGCTTTGATGACTGGGTTGCGTGGTATAATATATTTTATGACTGTTAAAGTCATAGTAGTACTATATGTCATGATATGAAAATAACCATAGGTTATGGTCATGTCTAGGGCATGCTAATGACTACATGTTTTATGACTGTATATTATTGTGTGGTAATTGTGTGTGAAGATGATGATATTATGTTTAGTGTTGCAATAGTGTGTTACGGAGACGGCTGTATGTTATAATGTGGACAGTAATGGCTTTACGTTATAGTGTGGCGATTGTGTGTTACGGTGATGGCTGTATGTTATAATGTGGTGATTGTTACAGTAGTGGCTTTATGTTATAGTGATGACTATGTCAGTGTATAATGTGGTGATTGTTATAGTAATGGCTTTATGTTATAGTGTGGCGATTGTGTGTTGCGGTGATGGCTGAATGTCATAGTATGGTGATTGTTACAGTGATGACTTGTGTGTTACTGTGATGACTATGTCAGTGTGTTGATGGTTACAGTGATGACTTGTGTGTTATGGTGATGGCTGTATGTTGAAATGTGTTGATTGTTACAGTAATGGCTTTATGTTATAGTGTGGCGATTGTGTGTTGCGGTGATGGCTGTATGTTATAATGTGGTGATTGTTACAGTAATGGCTTTATGTTATAGTGTGGCAATTGTGTGTTGCGGTGATGGCTGAATGTCATAGTATGGTGATTGTTACAGTGATGACTTGTGTGTTACGGTGATGACTGTATGTTATAATGTGGTGATTGTTACAGTAATGGCTTTATGTTATAGTGTGGCAATTGTGTGTTGTGGTGATGGCTGTATGTTATAATGTGGTGATTGTTACAGTAATGGCTTTATGTTATAGTGTGGCGATTGTGTGTTGTGGTGATGGCTAAATGTCATAGTATGGTGATTGTTACAGTGATGACTTGTGTGTTATGGTGATGGCTTATGTTGTAGTGTGGTGATTGTTACAGGGATGACTGTTATAGTTTAGTGATTGTTACAGTAATGATTGTTATAGTATGGCGATTATGTGTTACAATGATGACTGTATGTTGTAGTGTGGTGAATGTTACGCTGATGAATGTTGGTTGTAATGTGGTGATTGTTACAGAGATGACTATGTAATAGTGTGGTGATTGTTTTTTGTTTTTTAATTTTTTTTTCCAATTTTGGCGATAACGTGTTACGGAGATGGCTTTATGTTATAATGTGGTGATTGTTACAGTGATGGCTTTATGTTATAGTGTGGCGAATGTGTGTTGCGGTGATGACTGTATATCGTAGTATGGTGATTGCTACAGTGATGATTTGTGTGTATTAGTGATGGCTTATGTTATAGTGTGGTGATTGTTACAGTGATGACTTATAGTTTAGTGATTGTTATGGTAACAACTATGTTATAGTGTGGCGATTTTGTGTTACTTGATAACTGTATGTTACAGTGTGGTGATTGTTACAATGATGACTATGTTATAGTGTGGTGATTGTTTTTTGTTTATTTTAAGGATTTTTTCCAATTTTCTTCTCAATTTAGTCGTATTCAGCTCCACCCACTAGTTCGGACTGCCCTAATCACATGATACCAGCAGTGCTAGGAGGGCAAAGGCAAACACAAGTTTCCTCCGAGTCATGTGATCTAGTTAGGGCTCCCCCAATCACATGAGACCACCTGTGCTAAGATGTCAAAGGCAAACACAAGATGTGAAGCTAGCTGCCATATCTTTTCTAACTGCCACTAATGCAACATTATTGGACAGCTGAATGCGCTTGGAGAAAAAGGCTAACCACCAGTTCTGTTACATCATCTAACAGATGCCTGCACTGACTAGCATCGCGCTGAGTGATGGGGGAGAGGAAGGGCCAGTTGTGCTATCTTGGACTCCCGGCCATGGAAAGCTGTAGCTTCACCGTGAATCAAACTTGCGATCTCCTGATGATAGGGCCAATGCTTAGGCCACATGTGTCAGGCCCCAGTTCCCGCCGGCCAAAACAATGCAGACTTCAGCACACTGCCTTATTAACCACACCTGAGTCAGCTCATCAGCTAATTAGCAAGGCCTTCGTGAACTGAATTCAGAGCGTTGCATTAGAACTGCCAACCGTATTGGTGAAATTCGATTACATGGCCCCGTCGTCTTCACCTGTTTCTATGAAGACAGTGTATTTTTATATCACAAGTGTGGTAACCATGTGTGATGGTGATAACATAATGATGATTGTGGGTTTTTGTAGTGATTGAATGTTACGACTGAGAGTGGCTGTAGGTATACTTTACGCTCTGGTGATAACTGTCGGTGTTCAATTATAGTGATGACTGAGGGTTATGGTGATTACTGTGGGTACGGTAACAACTACATGTAAAGGTATGGTGATGATACTGGAACCTCATTCTATAGGAGAAAGGAATATTTATATATAAGAGAACAAAATATACAGTGAGTCTATGTTGCAGTTATAAAACTGTGTCTAAACGGAGCATGAAGTCAGGCAAGGGTGGGAGGAGGTCTTTTATTTCTTCTTCAAAAATACTTAAAAATATATATATTTCAGCCCAGTAAATGAAACAATAACATTTAATCCAATGAATAACAAAAGCAACAGTTTTTATAAATATTTAAAAAGCAAATCAGTTGTTCAAGAAAGTGTGTGTTTATCTCACACTTTAACCTTGAGTAAGATGTGTGTGTGTGTGACAGTGTTGAGAAAGAAGAAAGCAGGTGCTGGAAGGGAAGGAGCTTGTTATATCATTAAAGCTTGTGCTTTAACATACTACAGCCTGTTAAAGAAAGACTATTGCTGAATCCTAACTGTATACTAAACTCAAATTCTGACTGTTTATGAGTAAAAGTTTACTAAAAAAAAATCCAGCATACCTACCTAGAATTGTTGATTTTTGAGTATTGCGTTGATGAACACTATTGCCTGGGGTTTGATTCTTCTCCCAGGCCATACCACGCTATGCCAATAAGAATCTTTGGGTAAGACTCCTAACACTACATTTGCCTACTCTGTAACATTAGAAGCATGGAGCATCTGCCAAATGTCAAAAATGAAATTAAATAAAATAATGCAGAGTGCTAGCTAGCTAATAGCATCGCACTGAATCTTACATATACTTAGTAAATAAAGTGTGATAAAAAGGACAGGAAACCAAAAATAACCATGAAGTTCAGGAAAAAATACACATATTCAAATTGGGTAGTTGTTCATTAGCTGGCTGCTAACTCACTTGCCGTAGTGGCGCTGATGCTTTAATGGCAGCAAAATGTTTGGTTTAACATTCCTTTTTCTGGAAATGCTCTTTTCTAGTTCGATAATGAGCTCGCCTACACATTAACTGAGATCTTACACATCTCTTCTTCTGTCTTCCATTTGAGAGATAGGTAACAGTTATCTCTTTCCACCAAACTCTTGGAAAATTGTGTGAGTTTTCAGATTTACAGATGCTGTGGCATATTGTAAACTTTTGCAGAGGTATACTGGGCATAGTTATAGTTGCTAGGTTATGAAGGATTCGATTTTGAGACATTCAGCGGGGTCCGAGAGGTTAATTAGGGGGTCTTTTGTTCTTTTACATTTTGCAAGTACCTTCATAATGCTGCCTTGTAAGGCACTGACTATGGCACTGAGACAACACAGGCAGCAAGGCATCAAGACAGCTGCCTTCAGTTTCGGACACAGCGTATGTATGAATGACCACAGACTGTACATACTCAGTTTTTTTTTTAAATCTGCACTCTTCTGTGCTATTGAAGCACCTCTGTGTTTGTGCAATTGTATGTGTGTTTGTGTGTATATGAGTGTCTACTGGTGATCTTGAGATGATACGTGGCTTGCAGAACACTAGCTTGTAATTAGAGCAGTAGTATTGATGTGATGCTGTCCTCCACTTTCTCCTCTAGCAGATAACGATGCTGGGAAAATGAGTCCCTTGTAATTTTTCGAGGAGTGTGATAAGGGTAGATGAAGGGCAGCCCCCAACATCCACAATGAACTATCTGACTGCTTTTATCATCCTTCACAATTTCAATATTTCACCTGTTCATTTCTATGGTGGCATTATACTCCTGGAAACTGCTTGTATTAGCTCTTTTGTTTGCTCTTGTCTGAAAGGAGGGCGACTTGTGCCTCACTTGGCTCTTTTCTGTCGCATCATGATCAGTCCTCACACACAGTGTCCTCACTGGGACCATTCTCTTTGTTCCATCATTTCAGATGAGAAGAAATCACTTATGTGCGTCAGTCTCTACCCTAATGCACCCTGTGGGTGAAGGACGCTGGAGCATGGCAGCATCGTTATTGTGATTTTATGCATTTTTATATATGGTTTTGAGGAAATTAATGAATGTAGAGAAGTATTTGTATAATGTGTGTAGTATTTCTCCATCAGTGGACTGAGAATTAAAAATAAAACTCATGCACTCTCTGTTCTTTTCTCTAGCTCTTTCTCCACCTACCCATCTCTTTCTTTTTTCTGCCTCTGTATCTCTGTCTTTTTATCTCTCTGTCTCTCTCTCACAGCTTTCTTTTTCTGTATGTTTTTTCATTTCTCTCTCTCTCTCTGTTTCTGTGTCTCTTCCCTCTGTCTTTATTGACTCATCTTTTTCTTTTCTTGTATCCCTCTCTGTATCCCCCTTCTTTTTTCTGCATCTATCTCTTTCTCTCTCTCTCTCTCTGTTCTCTCTCTCCCAGTCTTTCTTTTTCTGTCTATCTCTCTATCCTCTCTCCCTTTGTCTTTACCGCACCCGCTGTTTCTTATTTATTTTTCTGTATCTCTCTATCTGTCCTCTTTCTGTCCTCTCTATCCCCATCTCTTTATTTTTCTGCATGTCTCACTATCACTCTCTCTCCTCTCTGTCTTTATGTACCCATTTATTTATTTCTCTCTCTCTCTCTCTCTCTCTCTCTCTCTCTCTCTCTCTCTGTCTCTCCCTTTCTGTCTCTCCCTCTCTCTCTCTCTCTCTCTCTCTCTCTCTCTCTCTGACACAGTGAGTAATATAGCATGTTCAGTGAGTGGAGAGGATGTGCACTGAGCTGGTAGTGGATGTTTAGGTCACACCATTCTGTCTGCATTAGGCTGCAGTGTGAGCAGAGACTGACCCTGCCTTAGGAGAGTCTGATTTTACCTCACAGCAACTCTGTGGCCTTCTACCGAACATTACAATCACAAACCCAAACAGATCGCGGTGGGCTTTTCACTGAATTTAGGTTAGTACACTCATATATTTAGAATGCATTCCTGTAGACTAAAGTTGAATGAAGTGTAGAATCATTAAAGTTTTATATTCATATCAATCAAACTTATATATATATATATATATATATGATCTATATGGCCTTCTCAGCCACCATATATATATATATACTGACAAGCATTTAACTTATTGTCATGGTCATGAAACCACATATGACATGGTGCATTATCATGCTGGAAGTAGGCATTAGAAGATGGGTAAATTGTGGCCATGAAGGGATGCACATTGTCAGCAACAGTATTCAAATAGGCTGTGGCAGTAAAGCAATTATTGATGGTATCAACAGGCTCAGAATGTGCCAAGAAGACATTCCCCACACCTTGACACCACCTCCACCAGCCTGGACTGTTGACACAAGGCAGTTTGGGTCCATAGATCCATGCTATTGGTGTCAAATTCTGATCCTACCATCTGTATGCCTCAGCAGAAAAATTGAGATTCATCAGACCAGGCTACGTTTCTCCAGTCTCCAGCTGTCCTGTTTTGGTAAGCCTGTGCCCAATGCAGCCTCAGCTTTCTGTTCTTGGCTGACAGGAGTGGTATCCGACATGGTCTTCTACTGTTGTAGCCCATTCTCCTCAGGGTTTGATGTGTTGTGCATTCTGAGATGCTTTTCTGCTCAACACAGTTGTACAGAGTGGATATCAGAGTTACAGTAGCCTTTCTGTCAGCTCAAACCAGTCTGGCCATTCTCTGTTGACCTTTCTCATCAACAGTCTGCAGAACTGCTGCTCATTGGATGTTTTTTTCTTTATTACATCGTTCTGAGTAAACTCTAGAATGTATTGTGCATAAAAATCCACATCAGCTGTAATAGAAATACTCAAACCAGCCCGTCTGGCACCAGCCACGGTCAAAATCACTGAGATCATGTTTATTTCACCATTCTAATAGTTGCTGTGAATATTACCTGAAGCTGCTGCCCCCATCTGCATGATTCTGTGTGCTGCACTGTTGCCACACAATTGGCTGATTAGGTAATTACATGAATAAGTAGCTGTATAGGTGTTCCTAAGGTTAGTTCAATTTAAACAATTTGTTTAAGTAGTATAGATGTGTAAAGGAATTCGTTTAGTGTTAAAAAATCATTGAAACAAATAAAGTTCTGAATTTATATCACAATACGTCTGTATATTGTCATGTTATCTTACCACAGTGCTGAGCATTTAGTCATGCTGGACCTTCTCTTATGTTACGTATCAAATACTCCACATGCCTTTTTGTGAGCTATACTTTCACATGCAGATCTGTGTGATGTCATGTTTTAACTAAAATCGCGTTCCTTTCATCCAGTAATCCCCGCAGGCTGAATGAGCGATGCGCTGGACTATCAAAGGTGAAATTTAATCTGGGCACTGAGATTAGGCCCCAGCATGCCGCCTGCGGCCCCCCCTCAAGTCGCCTAATGAGAGTTAGCCATGAAAATGGCACTGCGTTGGGACACGGAGGCCACTTAGTGGTAAATGGTGCAGCTACCCGAGCTGTCAGTGTGTGAGATGGGACTGGCTGAGATCGTGTCATACACTCCATAATCAAAGAGGGGAGAGGAGATTGCATTGCCTCGCCTGGAGGCTGAGAGAGAGAGAGCTAGACAGACAGACAGAGAGATAGATAGATACAGATAGAGAGCAGTGGAGGGGATGAATGGAAGAGGGTCACAGATGAGGAACTGGTTGAGTGATCTAAACCCAGTGTTATGCACACCCAGGCGCACACTTACATGCACACAAATACAGTACTGAGACCGTCCTTCATATATTTAGTTTCCAGAAACAGCCATTAAATACATGCTATTCATTTTTTTCAGCATCAGGAAAGAATATCTTTTTGAACTTTTTTGAAAACTCCTGTTTTTTTCACTTATTTTCCTTTGATTTTTTCCTTCTATAAGCAAGTGGATTATCTTATGTGTAATCTCCTCAGAAATATATGCTGAAAATAAATAACCTGTACTTAATGACGGTATTGACAGAATATTAAATAAATCAGTGGTTGTCTGACTTTTGCACAATACTGTATAAAGCATTAGTCAAACTTGTTTCATCAAGTAGAGATATATCAGGTCCACCACTGTGTGTTTAATTGTGTAATGCTGAGCTTATTCTTCTGACCTCTTCTGTACATAATTTATATCCTAGAAAGTCAAAAGAAATACAGCATTAACCTCTTTAATCCCAAGTACACTTTGATTCCTCGTTTTAACATATCAGTTTAATTACATCAGTTTTATGTGTGTATATTGAGGAGTGGATAAAAGGTGGGCAGTGATCTCTCACACACCGACAGCATCCTTAAAAAGGCCATACATGAGTTCCTCAGTGACATCTGGATTCAGTACAATTTCACAGTGGAATTGAGGAGAGTCAGTCTGATTGGTTGCATGCATAATGTATGAAGAATGCAATAAATATTTGCTTTGCTAGAAGAAAATGACTGTCTGACCAATCAGCTGATTCCATTGCCTTGACTCTGCTCTTCCAGGTGATGCCATTGCCTGGAACAGAAAGCTACTTTTGAGACTTTAGTTGTTGTTATTATTACTGTTGCTGTATGACTGACTGCAGTGTGGGTTTGGTTTGGCATGCTGTGTGTTTGAAGTGTTGTGAAAACACTGTGGTTCCTCTGTAGATCATAATCGACTTATCAGGGCTATAATGTTACAGACAGAAAGAGAGAAGGTGGGAGTTGGCAGGCTGATAGCAGCAGATGTGTCGAATCTTCTTTTGACATGTCATACTCCTACTCTTTTCATGAATCTGTACAACGCTTGCAATTGAAGAAAGTGTCAAAATAGCATAGTTGTTATGCATTTAATGTTGTAAGCAAGGGGCTTTGTTGCAAGAGATTATTGTTTTACGTTCCTGAGATTTGCTGTATAATGATTTTGCTCTTGTAGAGTTTTATAATTGAGAAAACCTATTAGTTAAGTTGTATTGGGGTTTTGTATTGGTGTACCTGATGTTCAGGGCAAATCAGATTTCTTACTTTTATCCGGTTTTAGAATATTTTGGTAAACAACATAATCTTTCTGAGAATTCATATGAAGCTTTTTATGGACAGTTCTGAGTGAGTAATGGTTATGGCTGTGTGTGGGGTTATGGTAACGGCTGTTGGTGAGGTTAGGTTGACGGCTGTTGGTGGAGTTATAATCATTTCTGTCGACAGGGTTATTGTAATGGCTGGGGGTGAGGTTGTAGTCATTGTTGTCGGTGGTGTTATAGTAACAGTTTTGGGTGGGGTCATAGTCATGGCTGTTGGTGGGTTTATGGTAACGGCTGTCTAAGAGGTTATGTCAGCAGCTGGGGGTGAGGTTACAGTCATGGGGTTATAGTTATGGCTGTGGGTGGGGTTGTGGTAATGGCTGTTTGGGGTTACAGTTATGGCTGTGAGTGGGGTTGTGGTAATGGCTGTGTGTGGGGTTATAGTCATGGTTGTCGGTGGGGTTATGGTAATGGCTGTGTGTGGGCTTATAGTCATGGTTGTCTGGGGGTTATAGTCATGGCTGTCGATGGGGTTATGGTAATGGCTGTGTATGGGATTATAGTCATGGCTGTTGGTGGGTTATGATAGTGGATGTGGGTGGGGTTATAGTCATGGTTGTGTGTGGGGTTATGGTAGTGGATGTGGGTGGGGTTATAGTCATGTCTGTGGGTGGGGTTATGGTAATGGCTGTGTGTGGGGTTATAGTCAAGGCTGTCGGTGGGGTTGTGGGAATGGCTATGTGTGAGGTTATAGTCATGGCTGTGGATGAGGTTATGGCAGCTATGGGCAAGTAATTTCAAGCTCTTTCAAGTGGTGCGATGGACTAAGCATTCACCCCAACCTGGAGGTTGCAAGTTTGAAACCCAGTGGTACCATGACCATCCATAACTGTGAGCTCAAGAGGTGAAAATGCCTGGTGGGATTGTGTGACGCAAAGAGTCTCAGGTAGTGCGGAAATTGGGTAAAAAACATACATTCTCTATTGTTCACTTGAGATGCAGAATGAAAGACAGTAAATTAGAAGATTTTTTGACCAAACCAAGAAGTTTGTGTTTGGTCAGCTCTAGTGTCCTCATTCATTTTTTAACAGTGTGGGCTTATTGCTTATTATAGCTTATTGCTTATTATAGCTATATGTGTGAGGTTATGGCAGCTATGAATGGGGTTATTGCTGTAGTTGTGGGAGAGGTTATAGCAGCTATGGATGGAGTTGTTGTCAGAGCTATTGGAGAGGCTATGGCAGCAGTGGGTGGGGTTATTGTCATAGGTGTGGATGGGGTTATGGTCATTGCAGTGGGGGTTAAATAGATATAGCTATAGGTAGGATTACAGTGTCTAACCCCTTCATAAGAATTCATATGGTTTTTCTACACATTTCACTTTTCCCTGTCGTTTGTTACAAATTCTTTGTGATGCCTGGTTGGAGTAACACTGGAACTGACGATGCCTTTTAAAAGCTTTCTCTCTGACAGTGTTTAATGCAGCAGTACTGAAATTAGTGCAGTTTCCACCGAGCACTTCTCCCCTTCATAGCACCCTGCTCTGGCGCAGTCCATTTGGCTAATAGCTTTTGAAGGACATGTGTATGGAGATGACATGTAGAGGACAGTGGAGTGAAATGATGTGGTGTAAAAATGTGAGTAATGTGAGCTCCGCTGCTTCTTTCACACGTCCTCTGCTTCTCACCCACTGAACAAAAACATTCCCATGGCCCTGATGACCTGCATCAGGGATGTGTCATCTTCCCTGCTGATTTGTTGAAATAAGATTTGGTCTAAGCACTTTTCCAACAAAGTAAATAACAGACTGTAGAGGCTGAAAACTTTAGGGGGACATGGTTCACATCGATAGGCCATAATGCTACTGACTTGATAATCCAACCATTAACTTTTCTTTGCCTGTATTATTGTTGCTTTATTGAAAAATTGTTGATAAAAGTTGAATTATTTTTACTTTTAGACTATGTAAATGAACTCTCTTTTGCAAAATAGGCAAACAAGCCCAAAAATAATGAAAATATACTCTGCAACTGAGTAATGAAAAGGTTTCATAGTTTTTGTCTTTTTTCTTTTCTTTTACCAACCCTGTTTCCACTAAATAGAATACATTGTATTAGTATCACTTTAACTTGTAGTTTACTTATTTTGGCCAATGATTGTGTTGACGTAAGTTTATTTATGTGGAAACAAAATGTACATTTGAATCAAGCAGATTTAAGATGTTGTTTTTTAGTGAGTTGTCTCATGGAGAGTTGAAGTCATATCTTTAAATATGAACTTTTCAAACTTTTTTTTCAGTTTCTAGTCTTTGCACAGCTATTATTCTTTCCATAGCGTCTTGCCTGTAACTGTGTTTGTATTATGTAGCTTGACTGTACACATACGGAGTTGGCATATCAGAGAGAGTATTATTAGAGCAACCTGGAACACCACAGCCATTCAAATAAAACCTGTCTAAGCCTTGCACCACTCCAAGCTGCTCCACTCTGGAGAAGCCAGTTGTTAGCTTGGACAGGCTTCTTTGGCACTTCTGCTTTATTGCATGGGAATAAAGTGGCTCTTTAAGATTTTGTTCTCTGCTAGCTATGATCACAAAGCATTTGGCTTTCTGTGAATTGAATTTCTAGATAAATTCACAGCCATCATCCTAATAACTACTTCAATCTTTGCCTATCCCAGCTGACATAACAGCATCATACCCTGCTGAACTTGTTCTAATAGGAGTCCAAAAGTATACATTGCTTGAATTTCTGTACCCTCACTTGAGTTTTTGGGAAATGCAGTTACAGTCTAGTTAACTACTCATTGCATACAGAGAACTTTTTAGGTACGCAAGATGGCTCATGTGGTCTAGGATGAAGACTACAATTAGGCTGCACTTTGCACATGCATCTGATAATGTCTCAAGCCTTCATGTGATCGCTGCAAACTGTATGAATTAGGCACATCTCACAGTGAAGGCCGCATCCCAGGTAGGAGAGACCTTGCTTGCACTGGTATACAAAGACTCCTCTTTTGTGCTCTCTCACGAACGTTTGAGATGACCAGAGCAGGCTGTACTGAAAAGGATTCATGACGTAATTAGGGCTTAATTTGTGCTGGAAACAAGCTGGATCTGCTTCCAGCACCTCCCAGATTGGATCAGGTACCTATTGTTGTGGCATCTCATTTACATATAAAATTCATTAAATTCATGGAATGATCTGTACTGATGCATCAAGAAAAATCCAATTTTTTTCTACAAACAACTAAAATATATATATAAATATACATATATTTATATAACAAAACTCGTAGCATGCTGTGTCACATCATGCAATGGCATGCACGCACTTTCACTTTTAACTTACATAGCGGGCATTGACTGAAAAGGTAATTAAAACAACACTGACGCTGTTCATTGATTACACTACTGCTGTGTGTAATTTTGGAAGAGCAAATAAATTCACTGGTGGGCCTAGCCCTGAATTTGACCCCCGTGGCCAGTGGCTACAACGCAGTAGTAACTTAACCATAACTAAAAAGCATCTGAAACACAAAAGTCAGAACTCAACTAATTAATTTTACTAAACTAATTTTACACAAAAAGCTATAATGTCCAACATAACTTTAATATGTTCACAGTTTTCTCAATTATTCTGACATTTATTTAATGAGCCATGTTCAGTGATAAATAACTGTAGGTTTTTTGAATTTCTGTAATGTTGTATGGCCTGGTTATATTCTGTGGTTCTCAAAGAATACTCCAGTTGAGTCCTTCAATTTCTCAGACACAAATATGCATTTCTCGGCTGTAGTCAAAGGATCCCACCAAACAGGACAGCTTTCAGTGGCACAACGGCCGTTATTGTGTAGTCTCAGCCTCAGATGTACACACAATGTATGAAATCTATAGTTAGCTAAGGTGGCCACAGCTAATGGGATATTGTTAGTTCCATTCTGACTCATTATCTGCACATCCGTATGAACACCCTTTGGTGCAATGGTGTTGAGACAGATCAGTCCAATGGAAAAGTATTCGCTCTGCCCAAGTAGGTACCCACTGTCATTGCCATCATCTGTGCTCTATCTGCTAAAAGTCCTGTATTCGTTCATAAAGCTTCATGTTGGTGTGCCATGCTTAGATTTTGATGATCATAATTTGTGGACAGTCCCTCAGCTCTCAGTAGCTGCAGCAGTGGGAGCTGATTGTTTTAGTTACCAATAAGGATCATTTACACATATTAACATCTGCATGTTAGCAAACATTTGATTTACAGTTAGTCAGACTGTTGGGAGTAAAAGAGATTTCCAGATCACTTTCTTGTTGTAGAGCCAGATGAAATGAAAAACCAGGGTAAATGCCTGATTCAGGTATCTTTTGGAAAATGCTGCAGATCTTAGTTCTGCCAATAAAAATAAAGTACATACTAAAGTATCTATAGATTGGCTTTTAGAATTGTATCTGATTACTGTCAGTTTTCCATGACTGTAATGGAATACAGTTACCTTTTTTGTATCCTGATTATGCAATACTGTTAACTGCAGTGCTTAATTTGTAAAACATGACGTAACAGAACACCGAGGGTGAGGTGATCCAGCAAGTGGGCAGGGACGGAAAAGTCCCCGCAACATATAAACACAGCAGTGCCCTAAGTGCTCCACCTAATACAGAAACTTTCAATGCCTTAAAAAGACTAAATCTATGATGACCACAGTACAACACAGGGTTGCAACCATAACATATCAGTGATGCTGTAGAAGGACTGGACGTGTCAAGTGAACATTTACAGTGGCTTAAGCTACACAATATGTTTAACTTCACAATATTTTCTCAGAACATGCTGTCCTTCATAACTACATCATGCCATTTAAACCACATAACACAAAAATAACAACACAAAAACCCATATCAGTGAAAAAGGACTTTCTTACGTTGTCTAATTATCCAAATTACTCCACAACACAGTCATGTCATCTACAGTCCCCACCCAATTTCGCTTTTTGCTCTACTTGTCTGTGGCAGTTTGGTGTCCTTTAGCAATCCAAGAGTGCACATATGGCACAGGGTTGAATTGTGCGAGTGGTGGGCCAACAAATTTCAGAAACAGAAGCGACAATAATGTGGAAGTGTGTATAGACACACGCTGTGATTGGCAATCAGGTTCGTTTGGGAGAAACCGTGCTCACAGTCTGCACTTGCGATTGGAATGCTGTTCACAGCAACCCACAATTATTTTAGTCCATCAGGAATTTCCAGTGCATTTGAGTCAGTGTGCTCCCTAAAGGCCTGAATCACTAGCTGTTGCAGCAAACTAGCAACATCGTCACTGCTAATGCTGGTTTGCCACAGGTTTGCAGATCACTGTCCTCCTTTTCAGCCTTCCTTTTTAAGCATCTTGTTGTGCTCCATCACTTATGCATGCTTACTTCTTTAAGAAAGGACAACAAAGTTAGTTGTCTTTTCTGCCAGTTCCAAACCTTGCAGTTGGCTAGCACTCCCAATGTTTGAGCTTATAAAACATGTGACTGATAACTTGATACTGCTTAGGACTGCAGTTACCATCCACATAATGAGCCTGTTGGGTTTTTTTGGAAAGGAGGCTACACATAAATAAGTATCATTTAATCTAAGTTTATTTATTAATATTACTTTTTTATTTAATTTAGTACAAACAAATGCCTCAGAGGTTCTGTATCCACATAAATCAGTTGCAGAATACAGGCACTCCAAATATTACAGGTACCAGATCTTGTTCCTGCAGGATCCAGCACAAATTAAGCACTAGTTACGCGTTTCTGTGGTCAAATAGCCAAATATTTTAAAATGAGGTGGTTCTTGGCCTCAAGCCAAGCAACAAAACACAGTATCTTTGATGACAGGCCAAAGTTTGATTTGCAAGATTATGTGTTGTGCTGCTGTTGGCATGCTGGATGTCTGTTAATGTTGAGAAAATTATGCACTAAAAAATTATTAAACTTCCAAACTGTCAAAAAATCTGCCTCCACTTCAAATACCAACAGTAACATTAATGGCTCTCCAGTATGGGTTGGTTTGCGTAGGCATGAGGTGTGAACAAAGTACTTTTTTGCCTGCCTGCATAATGTGCACTGTGCCGATGTGTGCACCCCTATTTGTTTCTAATGCACACTCTGCGATTTTGTTCTGTAACTGTGCCTGATACTCCATCATGCAAGCTTCTGAGAGTTTTAAAATGCAGCAATACTAAATCACTGTACCAGTGTTTCTTAATCCTGCTCCCGGTGGCCAACAGCACTGCACGATTTCAGCTATTCCGACACACCTGATGGAGCTCATCAACTCATTATTGAGCCCTTCATGAACTGGATCTGGTGTGTTGGGCTGGAGAACAGTTTAAACTATGCAGTGCCGTGGGTCACCAGTAGCAGGATAAAGAGTCACTACACTACATTTACACCAGTTAACAGTTCCACACTAAATATAATACAATAAAATATATTTTAAGTTTATGTGGTGTGATATTTTGTCTCACCTTGAGAACTGTTACACAAAGTCTCTCCTGGGGCCACATTCCCAGCTCTGTTCATGCATCGAAGGAGTTTATGAATTAGTATTTCTTTAGTAATGTCTGTAAGGAAGGCCTGTTTCACGATGCTTTACGAAATGTAGGTCTAGTGCTTCTGCTGTTATATGCTCCTTTTTTGCCCAACAGCACTTCACTGAGTGTTCATGAGAGTTTCTGCTGTGAAACAGATTCATTTCTTCCTGCTGTGTGTGTCCCTGGATAAATCTCACTTTTTTTTAGCAAACCACATCCTCAGTTTTGCCTCAATAGGGATATTTTCAGTTAAGTGCAATTACAATTTATTTACTAGGTCATTTAAATTGGCTTGTATTGTCAAATTAAGTGTGTGTGGGTGTGCTTGTGTGCACATGTTCATGTTCACATATCTGTTTGCAGTTAAAAAGGATATATAGTACACATTCTGTCTTTTTTAGTTCAGGTTTAAAACTTTAAAGATCAACATTGTCATTAACAGAGTTTTTATTCTCAACTGAGTAGTGAAGTCCCCAGTGAGAGCTTTCTGTGGACCTTTATTCGTTAATTAGTTTTTGGAAAAAGGTCTTTTTTTGGCCTGTTGTTTGGGTAATGATGTCCTTGTTGAAGGTCATAGCACCACTCTTTGGTCCTCTGATCTTTTTAGAATCAAGGTTTGCTGTGTTGTAGGTTAAAGAGGTTATATTGGCTGTGAGAATTATATAACATAGAATCAATTGCATCACTTTATTTTGTCAAACATTTCTAGCAGTCATCCATATGCTATGACAGGTATAGAGCCTACTGGATCTGTTTTATATGATGCATGTGCTATATTGAAGTCTTAGCAGATGAAACCTTGGCATGTTTCGAGCAGATAACATTTCTGTCATATACCGCATGCTGCGTTTTCAGTTAGTGCAGATGGATCCAGTACAGCTCTGGCTGTAGTAGTGAAGTGTAATGCTTTCAGTGCTGGTTTCTTGGTGAGATGTATTGATGTGCCGTCTGCTGGGTTTTGCGTTTTTGATGGCACGAGGTTTGATTTGCTAACTTCAGTTCCAGCTTCCTCACCGCACTGTGAGGATGATAAAGCCTGCGAGTGCTCGGGCAGCCAGCCAAAGGATTTTCATCTCTGGACCAGCCGGTGCTGTGTGTGTGTGAGCTGTGTGGATGTGTGTGTAATTCCATCTCTCTGTGTGTCTTTTTGTGTGTGTCACAGCTCAGACCAAATCCCCTGCCTCGTTTGTGGAGATAAATATTTACAACTCCCACTATTCCCTCATTTTCTCTCCCCTTGCCCTCACTCGTGCCAATCTATCTTCTCTCTCTCTCTCTCTCTCTCTCTCTCTCTCTCTCTCTCTCTCTCGCTCGCTCTCTCTCTCTCTCTCTCTCTCTCTCTCTCTTCTCTCTCTCTTTCTCTCCTCCCGATTCTCTCTTCGTCTATCCCTCACTAAATATCTTTTTCTCCCTCTCTGTGACTGTCACTGTCTCTGTCTCTCCCTCTGCCTTTCTCTCCTTATATCTTACTGTATATATTTTCTCCCTCTCTACAAATCCAAATCCTCTCTTCCTCTCTTGCTCACCTTGAATGCTCTCTCTCTCTCTCTCTCTCTCTCTCTCTCTCTCTCTAACTCTTTCTCCGTGTGACTGTCTCTCTCCCTCTCTATTTCTCTCCTCCTCTTTCTATTCTCTCCTTCTATCCCTCTCTCTCTCGTTGGGACGCTGTGCAAAATGTAAAAAATAATAGAATGCAATGATGTGCAAATCATTTAAAACCCTATATTTAATTGAAAAATAGTATAAAGACATCAAATTTTGAAATTGAGAAATGCTATTGTTTTTTTAAAAAATCAACTTGTGAATTTCATTCAGGCTTCACAGATGTGCAAGTCCCCCATACCATGTGCACCCCTATACAATCACGGATGCTGGCGTTTGAACTGTGTGCTGATAACAAGCCGGATGGTCCCTCTCCTCTTATGCCTGGAGGATGCGGTGTCCATGATTTCAAAAAATCTTAAAAATTGATTCATTGGATTGCAGAACACATTTCCACTTCACCTCAGTCCATCTTAAATGTGTTTGGGCCCAGAGAAGGTGGCGGCGTGTCTGAATCCTGTTTATATGTGGTTTCTTCTTTGCATTATAGAGTTTTAACTTGCATTTGTGGATGCAGCGACAAACTTTGTTCACAGACAGTGGTTTTCAGAAGTGTTCCTGAGCCCATGCAGTGATTTCCACTACAGAATTATGTCTGTTTTTAACGCAGTGCCATCTGAGGGCTCAAAGATCACAGCCAGCCAATATTGTTTTTTGACCTTGTCCCTTGCATACAGGGATTCCTCTGGATTCTCTGAATTGTTTTAATGATATTATGTACCACAGATGATGAACTCCCCAAATTCTTTGCTATTTTATGTTAAGAAATGTTGTTCTTGAATTGTTGTACTATTTGCCTGCACAGTCTTTCACAGAGAACCCCTCCTCATCTTTACTTCTTCAGCCTCTCTGTGATGCCCTTTTTATACACAATCGCATTACTGACCTGTTGCCAGTAAATCTAAATAATGTAATTAGTTATAAGAAGTTCCACCAGGTGTTCTTTTTTTTTTTTTATTGCACAACTTTGCCAGTGTGTCGTTGTCCTGCCCCATCTTTTTTGAAACATGTTGCTGGCATCGAACCAACTTGCTCAGAATACTTTGTGTGCTTCTTTATATCTGTCTCCCTCTCTCTTCCTTTCTCTCTTTAACTCCCTCTCCCTTCCCAAACCTAAATCCTCTATTTCTTCTTCTTTTCCTCTCTCTGTAGCTCTCTCTTTTCTCTCTCTCTCTCTCTCTCTCTCTCTCTTTAGCTCTCTGTTCCTCCTAACCTAAATCCTCTATCTCTCTTGCTCAAAATAATTTGTCTGCTCTGTCCCATTACTCCGAACCCCCCTCAGTCTCTGCACTCAGTGCTTTTGGAGACGGCTAAGGCTACTGAGACTTAGCAAGGCCTGGATCAGACAGTGTGGATAATGAGCATGTAGAATGGCAGCGGCAGCAGCAGGCTTGGTTTCAGTGTGCCTAATGCTGGCCCGGTTGTATTAGTGAGGATTGCAGGGATTAGTAAAGCAGCTAGGCTAATGCTTTTGCCGTATTGCTTCGTTAATGTTGTGGCAGGGTCTTGTGCCACAGCTAGGCTTACGTTCAGCACCAAGGCTGCTCTGATGTGCGGAGGGGTTTCCACATTCTGGCTAGGACAAAGTGTGAGGTTTTGCCTGCTTGGCTATTGGCTGAGGTTGGTAATAAGCTTTAGCTGCTTGGCTAGGCTAACATAGTGATAGGCTTTAGCGACTTTTGTGAGAGCTCAGCTGGAATGATCTGCAGTGTTAACAGTGAGCTGTGAGCAGGGTAATGAAGCCTGGGATTGTGTCATGATGTAATACAGTGGTAATAATTATTATGACTTTTAGGCTAGACTTATCTGAGGCTGTTACCCATCACTGCACAGAAAGAGAAAAGGAAGATACAGATAAGAAAGAGACACAGAGAAAGAATCCAAGAGATGCTGCCTTCATGTTCAAGGCATGATGTCTTCATGTTGAAGTCCTTTGTAGTCAGACATGTAGAGGGTATTGGGAAATTGTTGTTAATTTTGGGAATAAGTTAATTTGGCCACTAACTTTGTGCTGACCTTGAACGATCACTGAATGGAAACATGGAGGATATTAGAAAGCTGTTGTGAAAGAAGAAAACTTACTTTGATTGCCCAAGTTATCTAGTTAGCTAGCTTGATGTATTTTGGTGTCTTCTAAATATGTTTTCCTGTTTTAAGAAATCTACATAATGTCACCAGTAATAACAGATATACACTAATGCTTATGGCCTAATGAATGACTACTGGAAAGAAATTACACTTTAAAATTGTTAAATAAAGAAAGAATTGCCTACCATAAACCATTGAAAACACGCTTTCACCCTTCATAATGACAGAGTAGAGGTTAGGTGCAACATTCAACAGGAGTCAGGAGCTCCTATTTACAGAATTTCTGATTGAACATAAAGGCACCAAGAGTTGCCAACACCTGAGCCATATTTCCCTTATTGTAGCTGATTGAGTTCAGGTTGGTCTCCCAAAAATAGAATCTCAAACTTGGTTTCTTAAATGTAGAATCTCTTTTTTAGTTGCTTCCTACATTAATTGTAAGGGTAGCAAAGTCCAGAGAAAGATGTGCTATGCTCCCAGTTAAATCTTTGACATAGTTTTAAAGACATTTTAAGGTCAAATCAGTCCAAACATGAAACACATCTTGCCACACCATGGACATTCCGTGAGAACGTTTAATAAAAGAAATGTCCCAGAACAACAATGCATTTCCTTTTAGATGCTGTATTCTATGACATGAGCTCTGACATGCTACGGGAGACCATTTTTCTCTGTAATTGATTTATTAGCATATAAAAGATGTGATTTATTCAACACTGGCTGTTACCACAGCTAGACAGACAGCATTTAGGTTATAAACACATCAAAATAAAGGTATGTGTTGAGTAAATAGAAGGACTGTCCTTCCAAAAATGAATAATTTGATAAAGACATGATTCAAAAACTGTTTATTTTAGCCTAATCTGTGGTCATGCATTTTGCAAGACTTCACTATTGTAGACTCCTCTAAAAATTTAGAGGAGTTTTGTTCTACCTTTTTTCTACTATTGTTCTTTCCTGGAATTTTTCTAGGTTTTCCTTGAGTTAATGTGTGCTGCAATGCTGCAGGACTTTGATCACAGTTTGAAGAACCAAAAACATGAAGACCATTACACAGTAAACTTGATGCAAATAAGCAACATGAAAATGCGAAATATTTTTATGTGAATTTTTTATAGCAAAACTACACACAAAACACCCTTTGCAAAAGGTTTTTTCCCCAATTTTGAACAAAAAGGCAGAATAAGTGCAAAAACATATAATTTGCTACGCACAAAATGGGCAAACAGAGAGATTGTGTAAGCCAACTTCCAAAGCAAAACGAGTATAGTGAGTTTCACTGCCTCTTTCATCAGCTAGAACTTTGAGAGGTTTCACATATAGCTTGGATCTCTGTAACCCAGTTTGAGTCCCATTTGGGTTGATTTTGGAGATGCTAACAGCAACTGTGATGACACAGAGGGCATAAATCCTTTTCATATTTGTGGAAAAAGTTCAAGTTGCTGGATCACCCAATCCGTCATCTTGGTTGTCACCATGCCAACAACAGGAATAACAGTGATTGGTAAGTGAGTTCATGTTGCGTTTTCGCTGTCCAAAAAATCCTGTTCAGCACACTTTTGCAAATTACGTACAAGGACAGGCACAGGTAATCTATAGAACTAGAGCAAGTTACAATTTAAATGCATCAACGAATTTATTTCTCTTAAAGAAGTATAAGTAACACAAGCAATGCAATGTTCTTATTAAGCCAGTAACAGTAACGTGTCTATAAGGATTTACATGCATATGCGTATGCGTATCGTTACACTCCTAGTCTTTTGTGATGTTCTCGGCTGTATTCTGGAGCTTAACCCCAGTCAGTGAGCCACACTTCACCTTTGTATTTCTTTTTGTGGGTCTCGCAGCTCCTGAGGCCCTTGGCAGGCCTGACTCCAAACCACTCAGCCTGAGTCAGCCTTACACTCCACTGGCCCACCACACACTGATGGAGGTGGACTGCCCTATGTGTGTATGTGACACTCCTGTAGCCATGGTCAGCCCCTCACAGGACCTTTATGGCCACTTACACCGAGCCCAAGCTGTGAAACACTTGACTGAGCTTGCAGGAGCTGCTGTGGAGAATGTAGATACAATAGCACAAAGGCACGGTGTAGCATTGACCAAACGCTGGCTACCTTCCAGTAGGCTTTGTCAGTAAGCTTTGTCACTGAACCTTATCACACAGCTGCTTCAGTAGGCTATTCAGAGCAAGTGCTGGTGATCCTTTTCACTGGCTGAGTGTCAGTCCTAATCTGACAGACACGTATGCCCTTTGCGGCCTTTGGCTGTGCTTGGAAGGCACGCAGACAGACTGTGGGAACAAACTGCTATATAAGGGTTTGTAAAATGTTTCTGTAATGCTCATCAAGCTTGGCCAGACTGTGGCCTGGCTATTTTTAAGAGTCCCCATTGTTATTAGAGCCTGGTGTGGAAGCCAGATTACCCAATGTCAGCTAAATGTACTAAGATGATTTTGGCAACTAAGATCATAGACTTGCTGGTGAGTTCTGGTTATTGCCTATTTCAGCGTAATAAACAGCTGCTTGTAAATGAGTATATATTTTTAATACTCTGTGCTTTTTTATAAGATGTATATAATAGTCCTGTTGTACTATAATGGATATAATGCCAACAGTAATCCTGTGGTGTCCTTCTTAAGCATTGGAACAGAGAGATCAAAGTATTTTTTGTGCACTCTATCATGCACCTTTATTGATGAAAAGATTGACATGAAGCACAAATATGTTCCATCTAACTAAATGGTTCTTAGCTAATGCTTTTTATTGTTTTGAAAAAATAGCATATGGTATTGTTAAAATCCAACTCAAAACTATGCAAACTCTGTCATCTTTCTGTCTTGTGTTTCTCTCTCTCTCATTCCTCTTCTTCTCTCTCTCTCTGTCCCTCTCTTACAGAGACAGGAACAATGAACAATTTACAGCATTTACATATTTAATAACTCTCTATTTTGTTTGAGAGTAATAATAGTAAATCATACATTTCCTGTAAATCTTGTGTATGTGTGTTGTCTATGTGTTTTGGTGGGGGGGGTCACACTATCTGTCCCTGATCTTGTGGCAAGCAGATGTAGATTGTCCTGCCAAAGCGCTGATGCTCTCTCTTCCTGTCTGTCTGTCTATCTGTCAGTCTGTCTGTCTCTCTCTCTTTTTCTCTCTCTCTACTGTAATACCTGTATGAACAGTTACTCACATATGTGTGTAGAGCTCTTCTCTGTGATGGTGCTGCTGGTGTTGTTGTTATTGTTGTCAGATAAGCAGGATTGAGTGAGTGCCCTTGCTCACATGCTCAGTTCTTATTGGCTCTGATTTGCTTTGCTGTCATGGTTACTCAGCTTCTCTCTGTCTGCTGTCTGATGCCAAGCTGTCCTTGATGATGTCACTGCCAAAACAGTTCAATACTCAGAGTGTCTCTCTCTCTCTCTCTCTCTCTCTCTCTCTGTCTATGTCTCTCTCTCTAGGATCTGAAGAAGGTGCTGTCGTTCCCTCCATACCCGGGGGAGTTCCTGCACCCGGTTGTATATGCGTGTACTGCTGTCATGCTGCTCTGCCTCTTTGCTTCCATCATCACGTACATAGTGCATCACAGGTAGGCCAGCAGCTTCCATCCTCTCTCATTATGACTAAGTCTTACAGGCCTTTTGTTCAAGCTGTTGCTTTTGGGGCTTTGGTGAATGGCGCTTATGGAGATGCATGTTGTCCAGTTATTCTCTATAAACTTACAATGAGAGCTGCCATAGTGATAGGAATGTCATTGTTTTTTTTTACTGGAAGATTCATCTCAAGGCTGTTACAGCTTCTATAGGCACTGGTGCAAAATTGAGTGGCTGGGGGGGGGTGGGGCTGACATGTGCCCCCAACTTTGGGTCATTCGTAGAATGGTAATCAAAAAAGTACATAGTTTATATTACTGAGAAAATTTTTTACTGTTCCAGCAATATTGCTCTGTCATTACAAACTAAAATAGACTGGCCGTCAGAGTGAACATGGGTGCCCTATGCCATGCACACACTGGCTTTTGCCTAAAACAAGGCTATGGCAGTGTAAATCAGCTCTTAGACAAGCAGCTAGCCTAACAGCTTACCTCACTACCTTTTATTTGAATCAACATTGCTTGATTATTGTCTGTCTATGCTAAAAAGCACCACATATGCAAGAGTCTCCTCATAGAAGAATTGTTTCTGCCTATTACAGAAATTGAGTTATATATAGCTTCATTCAGACTGGTTAAATTATCAAAGAGCTACAAGGCATTTTCAATTATTCCCATACAAAATAGATTGATGTTTCACTTAGTTATAGTCAGTGATGATAAAAAGACAAAAAACACTTACCTGGCCTGCCACTATGTTGAAAAATTAGGTTGTTTTCAGCATGTATTTATCGTAATATGATCATTTCTTGGCTTTTTCCATAGCAGTTTTTAAGAGCCCTTCTTGTTTCTGCTTGATTATCATGCCCTTTATCATTATTGAGGTATTTGCTAAAAGCAGCATGCAGATCAGACTAGGCATTTCAGTGACAATGTACAAAGAAAACACTTTCATTTTAAGAGGCAATGCTGAATCAAACTTGAATCTCTATACAGAATATGGATTAGACAATACATGGCATTATTATATATTTATACAAGAATTAGAGAACATGACGATAAGAATTGTAATTGCAGCTTTACTTAGTTTCACATGTACACTGCCTTCTGACTTACAGTACTTTGTAAAAGTCAGAGACCATACTGCATTTATTTAATTTCCAGTCAGAATGGCAATTAAGTACAAGTTATTCATTTTTCATCTGGAAAAAAGGACAAACAAAGAAGCCTCGACAACTAAATATAATTTAAAAATGTCAATGTGTCTAGCCTTTGCCATCATCGCATCTTTCAATCTTTTTGGGAGAATAATTTTCCAAGCTTCTACTTCTCATGATATAAGTAATACCAGACACATTCAGTGATAGTCTGGACACTGGGGTGGACAGTCTATTGTTTTGAGATCATCAATAGCGTCTTTGTTTGCTTTGCAGATTTTGCCATATATTACAGTCCTATTCTATAAGCTTACATTGAGAACCGTGATAGTAGAGACTTTGTTCTTTCGCTGTTTCATCTTAAAGTTCTTACACCTTCTGTAGGTAATTGTGTGTGTGTATGGTGTATGTGCTTGTGTGTCTCATCAAACAGAATTGTAATGGTTCATTATGTGTCTTCTCCAGTAGAGCTTATTCCAACCCACCCCAACACACACACACACACATACTTCAGACAGTTCAGCAGAGCTTTCTTCGTCAGGTGGAAAAATGCGTTTGGACTGAAGTGGACGGTTTGTCTCAGCTCATGAATCTCCCTCACCGTACTCGTCTCGCCTCAGCTTTCATCTCCTCTCTCTTTTTTCTCTTGACTTTTTTCTGTAAGCTGGTGCAGTGCTGTTTGCTGTGAGTCAGGCCTGTCTAACAGACAGCCTGAGTCATTTAGATGGGAGGTGTGTGTGTCTACACACTTACACTCTCTGTGTGCCTGAGTGTGTTTATGTGAGCTCTCATACTTTTTTAAGTGTAGAAATTGATTCCACACACTTCTGCCTCTCAGTTAGGCTTCCTCTAACTCAGATCAGATGATATTATACTGCACACTGATTCCACGTCCTCTCTTTTATTAGAGAAATTCTCTCCTCCTGCTGTTTGGCTGATGAAAACAAATACTCTTAACTAAAGCCTGCAGCAGTGCTGACTGCTGTCCTCCCCTTTACCCGCTCTGCCTCTCACATACCTGCACACACACACATTCACACACACACAGAGACAGTGTGCTGGCGGCGGTGCAGGTTAATGCCGTTGACCTACTGAAGCTGCTGCTGCCTCAACTGCTCTCTCTGCCCCAACACTGCAGATGATTTATAGCCACAGAGAGAGAGAGAGAGAGAGAGTGAGTTGACTCATCTTTGCTGTTGCCATGTGCTCTTTGTTTCTTTCTTTCTTTCTTTTTCTTTCTTTCTTTCTTTCTTTCTTTCTTTTACCTAGCTATCTGTCTTTCTCTTCTCTTTTTTATACTTTCTTTCTCTTCCATTAATTTTTTATTCATACTATCCTTTCTTCTTTCTTTCTTTCTTTCTTTCTTTCTTTTCCTTGTTTCTTTCTTTTTGACTATATATCTGCCTTTGTTCTTTTCTTTTTTCAGCTAGCTGTTTTTCTCTTTTCTCTTTTCTTCTTTCTCTTTTCTTTCTTTCAATTTTTGTATATTTCTTTTTTACAGTCCCTTTCTTTCTTTCTTTCCTTCTTTCTTTCTTTCTTTCTTTCTTTCTTTCTTTCTTTCCATTTGATATATATCCATCTTTCATTCCTTCTTTTTGGCTGTATATCAGCCTTTTTCTTTCTTTCTTTCCTTTTAGCTTGCTGTCTTTCTCTTTTTTCTTCTTTCTCTTTTCTTTCTTTAAATTTTTGTGTCTTTCTTTTTTACAGTCCCTTTCGTTCCTTCTTTCTTTCTTTCTTTCTTTCTTTTTTCTTTCTTTCTTTTCTTTTGGTTATGTATCCATCTTTCTTTCCTTCTTTTTGGCTGTATATCTGCCTTTTTCTTTCTTTCAGTTTTTATTTCTATCTTTTTTAGCTTGATGTCTTTCTCCTTTCTCTCTCCTTCTTTCTCCTTTCTTTCTTTCAATATTTATGTTTCTTTTTTCTCACAGTCCTTTTCTTTCTTGCTTGCTTTCTTTCTTGCATTCTTTCTTTTAAATAATTCCTCTTGCTTTCTTTTTTCGTCCCAGTGAGTCACTCAGATTAGATAATGTACACTAATGCCACATGTGTTTCTCTTAGTCACTCTCCAGACTGCTGTAATAATCTGGTGTGGTGATTTATTATAGTGCTGCTATGTAGATGCGTAAGGCAGATACATGAACATTCAATAATGATAATGCTCCACTAACAAAGACCTTTGACATTAATCATTATCCCTAATCAGAACATGCTAAAATGGCATTAGATTTTACCCGTGATTAGCTCTGAGCTTATCTGCATGCTTTTGTAGGGGCTTCATTATAGTTGATTCTGAAATCATTCTGTTCTGTTGTTGCTAAAATTGGCCTTCCAACTGCAGCATTTCTGGCCTGGAGCTTTAATCCTTAGAAGTCTAGAATTACTACCTTTTTGATATACATTTGATTTACACTACATAATTATTTCCATACAGTTACATGAAATAAATTAAATTTACATTCAATTTACAATCTGTCTGATTTTTTATTTCTTGTTTTAGTGTCAAACATTGACAAATGTATTCAACTGCGAATTTTCGTATTCCACAAAAATACGCACAAGTTTCCATCAAACTCAGATTTCTTTCACTTTCAAACACAATCTAAGGCTGAAAGTTTCTTCTTTGATTTAATGAGCTAAGAGTGAGCTATGAGGGGGCTATAGAAGGATTAAAGTAGGTTGCACAGCACACACAGCACTCATGTTTTACTATGCAATGTGTTTTCCTTTCTTTGACAGTGCAATCCGTATCAGCCGAAAGGGATGGCACATGCTCCTGAACTTCTGTTTCCACACGGCCCTCACATTCGCTGTGTTTGCCGGAGGCATAAACCGCATCAAATACCCCATCTTCTGCCAAGCGGTGAGTGTTCAGCCCCTTCATAATCACTCTCTCTCTCTCTCTCTCTCTCTCTCTCTCTCTTTCTCTCTCTCTCTCCCTCTCTCTCTCTCTCTCTTTCTGTTAAAGCATCACTGCGTACTGAATTGTTTATTTTTGCCTACTGATGTGCATTGACTTTCCAAAGTATAGAGCGCTCTCTGTTTTCTGTGTGTGGGCATGCCGTGTTACTAACAATGGCTATATGCATGTTGATTCCTCCTTTGATGGATGCTGTCCATTGGTTTGTGGTTTTTAGCTCTTGACAATGATATCAATGATATGTGAATGGATGGTGAGAGAAAAGCACATTTTGTTGGACCTCAGGAGGCCCTTATCCCATAGGAGCTTTTTACAGACTGTTGTTTTAATTACTGTGCATGTGTGTGGTTTGCCTTACCTCGAGGGGACTTTCATCTATGCAGTCATGCACTGAACTAAGCATTACTTCAGCTTAGAAATGTGTACCAGTGTACTATATTTAATTCTTGACCTGCAGTAATAGTACCATTTTCTGAATAGTAGCCTGTTCTGTAACCAGTTGGAGAATGCTATGGCTTTGCATTTGAGGGTAAAAATGCCTAGAGTAAGTGAGAAGCATGAGCCAAAATCCAGCACAGTACTGTCGCCTAAGCATTTTCCTGTTGTGAATTTTTTTTACACAAATAATCAAATGGCCCTCCTCACTTCATGTCCAAACGGTTATATAGGATAGCTAAGATGGCAGTGGCATCTAATGGCCTGTTCTGGTCTTGTTCTCATTCTCTTCTGGAAAGAAACACAGTTCTACAGTTGACTCATAGAGCATCCTGGTAATTTCCGTTCAGGCTTGAAAGATTTGTGGAACATCCTAAATAGGGGCCTCTGCTTGCCATAATTGTAATAATCCTTTTAAATAAGGTTCTTTCCCACTCACCCTCTCCTGTAGTCAGTGCACAAAAACTGCATTAACTGTAGTTGTTATTCTACACCTGGTTTGTCTAATCAGTGTTTTGTTATTTGAAATCAGGTGTGTTGGCCATGGAGTTTAATAAATCCATGCAATGGCTGGGGGCATTTAGGAGAAATCAGGAACCAAAATTCTTCAGACTAGCTTGCAAGATATCAACTACTTGCATCTTGCAACGTATTTGCATCTATACTATATGGCCAAAAGTATGTGGACACACCTCCTAATAGACAAAAATTGGTGTAGAATGGGTCACACTGAAAAGCTCAGTGATTTTAAACGTTGCACTATCATAGGATGCCACTATTGCCACAAGTCACTTCTTGGCAGCATCTTGGAGCAACAACAGAAGTGGTACATCATGCAAGGCGACAGAGCAGGGCCACTGAATGCTGATGCTCGTGCCATGTACAAATCCACTAGCCTCTGTTGCAGAGTTCCCAACTGCCTCTAGACGCAACATCAGCTAAAGAACTATGCGTTGGAAGGAGAGGTCTGCAGATTCCCATTGGACCTACGCGACTCATCACGATATCTTGCGGCGCAGGACTAATTTTTTAGTCTTGTGCGTGAGAGCAGGTGGGAAACCAGTCTACTGCAGGCAGGGGTGGGCCAATACACGCATGAAGAGAAATCCCACAAATTAATAAAGCGGCGGGCATGGGATGAAATCTTGCAGGAGCAGGTGGGCGTGGGTCTGGAAGAACAGTCTCACGCAGACCACTAGTTGGGAGCTTCATGACATGAGCTTCCATGGGCGAGCAGCTGCATACAAGCCTAAGATCACTATGTGCAGTGCCAAGTGTCAGCTGGAGTGGTGTAAGGCATGCCGCTACTGGACTCTGGAGCAGTGAAAACGTGTTTTTTTGTGTGATGAATTCTGCATGCATAGTTGTATGCAGGTATAGAAAACTCATTCCTTTTACACTTGTGTTGAATGTGGTCAAGATCCATTTCCAAATGTGGATTTAATGATCCAATAATCATCCTATCACAGTGTATCCTTTGTGTGTACACCTGGCGTTTCATTTGATCAAGTAAAATTTATACATGATCCAGTCACCAAAAATGCATGACATCACAGTACGCATATTGTAGATACTTTAAGAACACTGAACAACTGCATGTTTTATTACAGAGAGAGCATAATTAGTCCTTTTCAATTTGATTTAGTGCAGTGCAATATGTTGAATGTTGAATAAATATGTTTGCATTGATCATATTTTTGTAAAATGTGGCATTTCTGGGGCTGTTCCAGCTTATCAAACCACAGAAAACCTATTCACCGACTGGCCACTTCATTAAGTGCCCCTCCTTGTATCTACACTCATGAACTCCACTTGTCATATAGAAGTACTTTGTAGTTCTACAATTACAGACTGTAGTCCATCTGTTTCTCTGCATACTTTGTTAGATCTCTTTCAACAGCAGTGTTGATGAAGTTTTTAAACACCTCAGTGTCACCGCTGGATTAAGAATAGTCCCAAAAATATCCAGCCATCAGCATCCTCTGGGCAGTGTCCTTTGACCACTGAAGAAATACCAGAGAATGACCAACACAAACTGTCTCTGATTTTATATCTATAAGGTGGACCAACAAGTAAGTGGACATTCCAGCAGCACTGCTTTGTGTGATCCACTCGCACCAGCGTAACACACTAACATGCCACCATGTCAGTCACTACAGTGCTGAGAATGATCCACCATCCAAATAATACCTGCTCTGGGGTGGTCCTCTGGGGGTCCTGACCATTGAGGAACAGTATAAAAGGGGAGTAACAAAGTATGCAGATAAACAGATGGACTACAGTCTGTCATTGAGGAACTACAAAGATGGCAGGTTTGGTAAGTGGAGCTGATAAAATAGACAAAGAGTGTATACTGTATGTGTGTATATTGTGATGCATATCGTCCATCATGAAAATGTCTTGAAGTGTTATCATGTGTTTGCCATATTTTGCCATATCGCCAATACAAATTACACTGTGTGTTTATTATTGCTAGCAACAAGTGTGACTTCTGTGTGTTAAGTTCTAAATCTCCACCTCAGCACAGCAGTGTATTTACCACTTTATGCGCTGTGACTGTCCAGTCTCCCCCGAATCCTGATGCTTACTGCATACACACACGAGGGATTAAAACATCAGTCCCCTGCTGAGAGCCTTCATCTCTGTGTTAGAACATGCATCTCTCAGAGCAGCTCCACATCAGGCCCACTCACTGTCAGTGCACCAGTCAGCCTATGACTGAGTGTGTGTGTGTGTATGTGTGTTTTGGATAATTACACACGACACTCACGGTAGTGGCTGTGCAGCTCCATGTGATCCCCCCCTGCCCACCCCTCTGCTGCCTTCTGCCCACCCCTCTGCTGCCTTCTGCCCAGCAGGGAGTCATTCTATCTCGGGGACAGAGAATGCGCCGCCCCCTCTTGCACACGACACACAACATCAAGGAGTGCTTAAACCAGGGCTGTCACAATTGTTCACTTCTTTCTTTCTCTTTCTCCACCCTCTCTTTTCCCTGCGATCTGTAATCTCTCTCTCTCCCTCTTGCTCTCTCTCTCTCAGAAAACTTCCTGACTCTGTTCTCTGAACACTGTTAACCTGCTGCAGTGGTTTCATTGCTGATGTTGTGTTGTTGTTTTGTTTCCACCTGTTATTAATATTTAACACACACACTGCACAAACCACACTCATACACAGCAGATTATTCTGAGATGCAATGCAAGATAAGTGTTCTGAGATGCAATACAAAGGCAGCAGTGATGAAACAGTAGGAACCGCTTGAAGAGACGGCTTAAAAGCTGCTCTCTTGCTCTGGCTGTCAGCTCAGAAATCAGCCCTGATGCTCTTTCTTTGCTTTGGAGTTGGGACTGCCTCCGAGGAGCGGTTTGATTCCAACTCCGTATTTGTTCCTAATGATCTACAAACTGTCAAAAGGTTGGATTTTGATTGGGCTTTTGTTGTTTACAATTTTGCCAAGAGAATGTAATGGAGATCATGAAATGCAACAGTGGTACATGTGATGAAACCTTAGAATCAAAAGTATGAAGTTGAGAATCTGATTTATTTTGATTCTCATTCACAATCCCTTGAATTATTGAAATCTTTGGTGACTCTGAAGATTTCTAATGAGTGAATACCTGTTACGTGTTCTGCAGCATGATCTTAAAACAAATTAATGTATGTAAAAAATTAAGTAATTAAGTAGTTAATAAATTAACACAAAGTAAACAGTTAGTTGACCAAGTCAACTGACAATCATCAGGAACGTTCCTTTCATCATGATGCCATAATAGCCACCATCTAGGATGTTTTCTGGAATGTTTCCTTTATTTTTTTCTGGTTATTTTTATATGTGCAACTTTTCTGTTTTCTGTGCAGCAACTGTATTTAAAAAGCTTGTGAAACTGAATGATTTTTTTTCAAATTTTGTATTTTGGCTTAACAATTCTATAAAAACAATGCTAAAACATCTGGCGGCTAATTTTCTGCAGCATCAACAACAATTAAAAGTTTATTTTTTGAATGGAACATCTTGTGGACTCACAGATGCACAAGGGGTGATAATTTAGCTCTGGCACTTTACTGGCCCACCAGTGCGTGGTCAAGCCAGAAAACAGGCACTACGGATATGTCTGTTTGATTGGCCATAGCCAAAGCAAAAGCAAAAGTAATTACTCCGCGTCGCATGCCGTTTATAATTCTTTTAGTGGTTCAGTTCACTTTGCAGTGTTTCCTTCTGTCTTTTAATCAGTTTGTTCAGTTGTACTTAAGGGTGAGACGGGTAAGTCCTCAGTCTGCCACTGGGGTGTATGCAGTATGCATGAGGCTCTGTGGAGTGTTGGTTGGTATTTTATGGAATTGAGGTTTGCCTAATCAAGATGGTGCCAAAATTTCATTGATCTTTTTTGTATCTCTCTCTCTGTCTCTCCCTCTCTCTCTATCCCAGCTTTATTAGATGCTGTTCTTTACTAATCAAAATAACTGTGACAACGGCATTGAGAAATGACACTATTGAAAGAGACTGGATTAGACTAAAAGGTAGAAATAGCCTCTTTTTTGTCTTGGCAATAAAGGGTTAATTGCAGAAAGAACAGGGCACAAGCAGCAGGAGGAGATGCCCCCGCCCCCTCCCAGCGAGTTACCGAGCAGCTTTGAGAGAGCCAGAGCAGGGGCTAAAGCTGCTTGAAATGTTCTGGGGACTCTGAGGATAATCTGAGGTGGATTCAGTGGGCTGCGCTGCAGGCTATAACAGGCAGACTGTCAAGGTGGAAGTGGCTGCAGTGTCAAGTACCCCACAGGGTACGTGCTGATCAACACCAGCTTGGCTGCGTCCACTCTGCTGAACCAGCCAGCTGTGCGGAAAGCCTCTGGGCACAGCGCAGTAAGGCCCAATGACTGCTGGAGTTTGTACGCTAGCCCACGTAAAGATGATGCCAGAAGCTGTAGGTTGGATCTCAGTTCCTCTTCCAGTACTCTGGAATTCCTTTTTTTAGGAGTGCTGTAACTGTTAATCAGCTACATCATGTCACTCCTGGTTATGGAGGGATTTCATTGTCCATCAGGGAGTGCTCATCCCTTATTTATGAAAGTGGCAGCTGCTGTTGGAGACTGACAAAAGGTGGAGACTCTGTGATAGTGAAAACTGGGAAGGCTTTATAGGGTGTAAGAGAACACATATTCAAAAATGTTGATATGACAGTATATCATGAATAAACTCTTGGCAATATGCAAATTGATATGGTCATGCAAGAATTTTTAAATCTACTTTTGCGTTGCTGTTTGGAGGGAAAGGTTTGATTGTGACTGTATTATCCGAGAGATTTTTGTAATATATACAATACAATTTTCTAATTATTAACTTAAACAACAGATGTATAAAATCAAGCAGATAGCCTTGCAGTCTCCTTAGACAAATACTAGCAGTAGAAGAGCTCAGTGCCTTTGAACATGGCACTATTAAAAGATGCCTCAAGTCAGTTCGTGAAATTTTTGCCCCGCTAGATGTGCCCGGGTCAACTGTAAATGCTACTATGGTGAAATAGAGGCATCTATGAGCAGCAACCACTCAGCCATGAAGAGTAGATCACACAAACTTACAGAGCGGGTCCAGCAAATGCTGGAGCTTCAGTGGTGTGGTACAAAGCATGCTGCTACTGTGCTCTGGAGCAATGGAAATGTATTCTTTGGAGTGATGAATCACGCTTTCTGGCAGTCTGAGGGAAGAATCAGGGTTTTGCGAATGCTAGGAGAACACTACCTCCCAGAATGCGTAGCGCCAATAGTAAAGTTTAGTGGAGGAGGGGTAATGATTTGGGGCTGTTTTTCAGGGTTTGGGCTCGGCCCCTTACTTCCAGTGAAGTGCAATGTTAATACTACAGCATATAAAAACTTTTTAGACGATTATATGCTTCCAAATTTGTGGTGACAGTTTGGGGAAGAGCCTTTCCTCTTCCAGCCTGGCTGCACAATGCGAGGTCCGTAAGGTTTTATGAGTTATTATTTGTGTATTTTCTTAATGAATGAGCAAAAAGCTAAAAAAGACTTAAAAAAAGACATATCAGCATGTGAGTTTTGCTGGACGGGCTGTCCGGGCCTATTTTACAGTAGAGGAAACACTGAAGAAAGAGTAGAGGAGACAAAAAATAAGCAGCAGCTTTGGTCTCTGATGATGCAGTTGATTGGGTGATCTTTTATTGCTGTCACATTGGGACGCTTTAGCATTCACACATGTTATGTGGTCATATGTGCCCTTGACCACTTTTGAAAGTGGTTTAATGATTAAATCCTAGAGCCTGTTTACACCATGCATTCACATGTGTTTAATGTTCAGATCGCATCTGGATAAACTTCAGTTGGATTCCATTTACACTTTTCACTAAAATGCATACCTAATGTGGCCAGATGAGATCCAATTGTACTTTTCCCACGTAAAAAGCATGTCAACACATACATTGTTTCTGTTTTACTTTTGTTTACTCTTTTCCCTATTATGATATGAGTTGACAAGCTTGGCTTGGATGCTTTCATTGGCCTGGATTGTAAAAAGGCACTTGGTCTGGGTCTAACTTCAGCCTCATGTAGACTTGTTTATTCTCTCATCTGGTAGTCAGCACTCAACATATGCATTTTCGCTTACATAATTGTAAACGGATAACAAAAATGCCTTCCATTAAACACTTGAGTTAAGTGTCTCTGACAGCCTCTGAATGGTTTTGAGTGATCTGATCGCAATTCGCTTTCATTGCATCCTGGGTGAAATCCGAATATGATCCAATCACCAAAAAATGCATGTTAATGCCAGGTGTAAACAGGCCCGGTAGACACACTGGACCTCATTCGCACCTTTACTTCACCCAGGGAAGCT
Organism: Colossoma macropomum; assembly: GCF_904425465.1. Taxonomy (NCBI): domain Eukaryota; kingdom Metazoa; phylum Chordata; class Actinopteri; order Characiformes; family Serrasalmidae; genus Colossoma; species Colossoma macropomum. The sequence continues at coordinate 24,750,012 of NW_023494791.1, read as the reverse complement.
TGGTAAAACATGTGAATGGGGCTGCTGAGTGCCTGTTAGGCTAGTTGGAAGGTTTTCACTTGCATTGTTTATACTAATTGTGCAGTGACTGCTTATCCATTTGAAGAGACAAAGGCCTTCCTAATGCAGCAGTGAGATGTTTGCTTTGTGTGTGTTTTTTGGATGTTTGGGTAGGTCCGTCAGTATATTTGGTGTGTAAAGGAGTTCATGGCAGGTGCTGTGTTAAGTATTTCGTAGTTTGTGTTTAAATATAGTCCATGTCTTTGGTTGGTTCAAAGATAAAAATGCAATCTGAAGTTTCTCCTTTTCTCCCTCTCTCAGCACAGGTTTTGAATACGAGAATGGGATTAGCCCTATTTGTGTAAATATGGAACAAGTGCACTCGTATAGCTGTGCATCCTCTTTCTCACTGTGCAGTTACTCAGACAAACTGTTCTGATAAGAGCAGGATTGTGTGAGAGGAATGCAAAATGCCCTCTTACTTGTGGCAGTCTCGTTGAATGGTGGTAGCATATTGGAGTGAGCTTGGATTTGGATGGATAATTCTATGCAGGAGAATGAGCACTGACATACAGGCATATCCTTAAAATATAAGCAGGATAGCATTTTAAATTGTCTACATTTAAGCACATCATAATGACATCATTATAAATGCTATGCCAACATTTTTTTATTGGTTCTGATGTTTATGTTACAGCAACAGGAATAGTTATTGTAGGGTTAATGGGAGCTAGCTGATAATTCTCTGTTTTTCTCATTGTGGCTGAAGCTGACAGTCAGTGTTGTCAGGAAATGGTGGAAACCGTGCACCTGCTGGTCCACAATTTCAGTTTGACAGGGCTCTTGAAAAAGTCTTTGCGTTTTTGTAAACTGCAAACTACAGATTGATAAGTAAATATTAACAGTGCACTATTGCATCAACAACAAATAACAACAAATGTGACAGCCTACTGTACATTTTGAAAACAGTCAATTATATTTAATAATATTAAAATTCCAAATTCTAACCCACTGCTATCACACATAGGACTGCTTTGCTCAAAATACTTCAAAACCTTTAAATTTTTGTATTTTTAGGCAGATACAGTTGCAGTTAAAAACAGGCTTAGTAATCTGTTTTTTTTATCTTACGACTTGTTTTTCAGTACCTACTATATAAAACTAATTTAATGTGTAAATTGCGTGGGTAAGAGAAAATTGAAGTGTGGGCCTGTATAGATGCAGTTTAGGGTGGTACAGGAACCATATGCCTGGTAGTGTTGGCTCAGTACCAAAACTTGGACTTCAATAACAAAGCCAGCTCTGTTATACCTCAGTATCAACACCAAATTGAAACCTTAGACAACAAATTAATACCCTCAAGTGACTGATAAACTGAAGTGGAAAATGAGCAGAAATGCATCAGATTTAGGAGTTACTTAAAATATGACATACAAATACTGCATATTTACTATGAAAAACATCAACTCAGTATTCACTACAAGTTGTTTTATTTTGTGCTGCATCATGGGTGCAACAGGGCAAAATGCAGTCATCCCAGCATTCAAAAATCACCATTCTCATAAATTCCGTTATGAAAAGTGACGACTATTAAGTGAAATACCAGTTTTATGCTTTCACATGGCTGTAAAGTGAGACATTTATGCTCATTAAGTAAGCATATTATACTTTGCTCATACAAAAACGAGCTCCTGAATGTGAGCATGTTGTCGTGAAGCATGGCTGTATCTCTAACTAGTCTAACTACACTAGCCTGTGTTGTCTAGGTATAAAAATAATGAAAAAATATTTATTTGTTCTCACTGTTAGCTTGACTAACTAACACATCATCCACCGAGGAGAAAAAAAGCTTGAGTAGAAGTCCACAGTTTAGTTTCAAAACTGGGTAGTGCCAGTGTGAGTGTTAGCTTATTAGCTCATATAAAGAGGCAGCGTGAGAAGCTAATCTGACATGAACACTAAGCGAGCAGTGTTATATTTAAGCAATAGAACACGAGAGGGAGTGTGTTATCGCAAAATAACATCATGGCTGTGAGATCACACGACCTTGAGTGTTCTATTGCTTTTATACAACAGTTAAATAAATAAAGTAAGAAATTAATAAACTGGCCCGTGAACGTGGCATTTAATATGTTTTAATGTTAGCAATTCCTTCCCCCAAATTATAGTTCCTGAACATGCAGCTACATCAGAGTATCGAGCTCCGCTCACTCGCTGCACAGCCGGCAGTTCGTTCTCCAGCTCCACACAGACCAACTGACAGTTTTTTAGTGTAGTCTCATCTTCAGAGTCTGACCAAATCGGCTGTAGGTCAAATGTCATCTTAAAAGTATCCATTTTCTGTTTGTGCACAAAGTAAGAAGTAAAAACGTTCAAATGGCTTGAGCGTCTCCTACAGCTATCAAAGTCATTTCTTAGCAACGGCGTCTCAGCGACGTGATACAGTGTTTGTGAAAAACCTGTGATGTTAATAACAACCGTATTTCACTGAAGTAAATCTAAAATTATTTTATTGGGCAAAATAGTAAACACAGAAATGAACAATACATAGACAGATGTCAATACTGCATTCTAACCCTAATGAGACAAAGGCGAGTGTATGTAAAGCCCACAGCAGCTTCTCTGAGCGTGGCAAAAATGGTGCTGAATGTTGTTTTATGTCAGAAAGTTATATCCCATACGTGCATCTTTTACACTCAAGCTTTATTCAGCGAACTCAGACATTGCTAGTAAATATTAGTAAATATAATAATAAATAATAAATAAAAATAATAAATAGTAAATGTTAGTAAATATTACAAGCCATTCACACTATCGGTTTTAGCTGAGAAGCTGCAAAGCCTCTCCGCTTGTAGGCAGAGACCGCGGCATCGCCTGAAGCAGCTGGCTGGGCGAGAAGTGCCATAGGCACAGAGAGAACCGGTTAGTCTCCATGCTAGGCTAATGGCTAACACCTAACCCCAAGAGACTGGCTTTTCCTTCCACTCTCTTTTCCCCTCATTAACTCATTACAATGTGGTTCTGCACCTAAACTGGACTAACTTACCTTAGGCTGCAACTCACCACATGAGAGGTGAGGGAAACAGTGTTTTGCACTTTTTGTACATCATGTTATCTGCATTTATTTGCATACTGGTATAATGACAAATTACTAACTAATACCTTAAAAAGAATTTCAACCAGTATATCAGATGACCCAGTATATCGCCCACTGCTAGTTTTGTTTTTTGGCACTGCAGTATTCCTTTAGTACTGTTTACCATTCAGCGATAATGCCTGATCACTGTGCTTGTGTGTGTGTGTGTATTCTTCAGGTTGGAGTAGTGCTTCATTACTCATCCCTTTCTACTATGCTATGGCTGGGATTCACAGCCCGGAACATCTACAAACAGGTGACCAAGAAACCCGCCCAGCCTCAGGACGGAGACGCACCTCCTCACCCACCCAGATCCCCCATGCTGAGGTAGAGACACACGTGCATACACACACACACACACACACACACACACACACATTCACATATTCACATACTGACATTCTCTCTCTCTCTCTTCAAGATACTTTTGGAATGGTGTTGGAATATTTTGAATGTTTTAAGTGCTGCTCTATTGATTAAAAAGCGTGACTGGATTAGGGCTGATATTTTCCCTGTTTGCCCTGTTCTGCTAAACTGAAAGTATTAGGTGTTAGAGGTGTTTGTCTCTTTAATGTTGTGTACAAGGGATGTTGATTTTAACCTTCGCATTGACCTGCTATTGATGTTATGCTAACAAGCTAGAAGGTATTTCTGTTTGCCTTGCAGAGAGCTAGAATTTAGCATGCAAATTAGCCACCCATGGAGAAAATGTGCAGAGAGCAGACTGTAATTCTGAGTCGCCACTATTTTTTTTACCCATATGCTTGTTAACTAAAGCAAAGCTAAAGCAGGCTATCTCTTCCAGCTATGTTATCTTTTGTTCTGGTTAATGTGGCGATATCATTATCTTCTCTACTGTAGTATGGACCCTGTTTCTCTGTTTATGGCAGTGGAGACTTTTGAGAAGCTTCTGGGTTGAATGATTTCAATGTTCCTTTGGTGTTTTTTTTTGGGGTTTCTTTTTTTTCTCTCTTTTGGAAGTAGGTCACCCAAGTGCTAGATGTAGCCCCTGTGTTCTTTTTAAAGTGGGCAGGGCGCACTTAATAGCAGTCCCTTCAGCTGAGAGTCCTGTGGGGAAATGAGCTCAGACATTAGAGGTGAAATTTTGCCTTGCTGAGTGTTACCTGGCAGCCTTTCTTTTTCCTGCCCAGACTGTTAGAACATATGGCTAATTGAGAGGTTTTTGGATGCTCTTTAATTTACTCTTCGATTTTCACATAAGAATTGCGGGTACTTTAATTGTACACTTTAATCAGCGTCTATAAGCAGTGAAAGAGAAGCAGTTTTTTAATCTGTACTTTATTGCCTTGACCTTAAATGGATGTGGTGCACAGATAATCATTGAAGAAGTAATCATTGCTTCCACCTGTTCAGCAAAAACCTCTATTGACTGACTTACATCATGTCAGCATCTGCAGCTGGCTCAGCAGACTGTCAACGTTCTCTAGAGAGAAAGAGAGTGAGACCCAGTGTCTTCATACAGACAAAGAGATGAGTCTACTGGCAGACATTGTGAAAACAACTGTAGGTTTATAGGAGTAAGTAATGGATTGTGCCTAATGTGCAAGGGAAAATGTTGTTTGCAGTAAAACGAGCAGTTCATGCTAGGGTGCCTCTTGCATTGCTTGTCTTTTTAAGGACAATCGGTGTCCCAGTTTAAAGACCTTTACTGGAGAACTCTAGCCCAAAATGTTTTTCTCATTATAACAGTGTTTTATCAAGCTAAGACATTTGGTGCCTTAAGACTGATTGCATCAATGATGGAATGACACTTTGAGTCTTTAGGCAGAGTGTAGCCAGTCCGACATTATACTGGATTTATGACTGTTCCCAGGTTGCTATCTTTCTCTTAAATCTGACCTTGTGTCACCCCAACATGACCCCATATCTCCCTTATTTACAATCTCAAAGCCCCACGCAATATAACTGCAGCTGTGTGAATACAGGGTCTGGTGCATGTATTCAAATAATAACTAGTTGCATTTACTTAGTTACATGTATAAACATTGATGGATTTTTACTTATATTTAAGCACATTTATGAGGAAGGTAATCTACTGTTCAGTCAGCATGGCTTCACTCATTAACATTTATTTATAGAATATACGTTTATTCCTACTTTAACGTGTGTCTGTTGTTTTTATTTCTGCCTGATGTATGTAAATTTATGTGCAATATAAGTCTATCTATCTATCTATCTATCTATCTATCTATCTATCTATCTATCTATCTATCCATCCATCCATCCATCCATCCATCCAGCCATCCATCCATCCAGCCATCCATTAATTTATTTAGTTACCAATTCTGTTTTTCATTTCATTAAGTGACACCTCTTATTTGAGGTATATCATTTTATTATAGACCAATAGGATCTCAATAAAGAGAATAGCACCTAACAGTCTTCACTTCCTCTGCTGAAAGATGCTGGATGTAGGAATCTTCCTGCTGCAGTTTTACAAGTTACTCAGTACTTAAACAGTTTTTTACCTGATACTTTTGTACTTATATTGTGGAAAGGAATCTTTACTTCTACTGGAGTCATTATTTTGGTGAATGACCAACTTGAGTGTGGGTTTAAGATACTCTACACACCTCTGCATGTATTTCTATTACAGTAACTGTGAAGAGCAAATTCCTCACAAGTACAGTAACGAAAAAAATCTAGAGATCTAAATAGACACTGACTGGCTACATCATTAACCCCCTTGTATCTAACTTTATTGTCCATTTTATCAGCTCCACTTACCATATAGGTGCACTTTGCAGTTCTACAATTACAAACCATAGTCCATCTGTTTCTCTATATACTTTGTTACCCCCCCTTTTACCCTGAGCAGCCACAGAGCAGGTATTATTTGGGTGGTGGATCATTCTCAGCACTGCAGTGACACTGATGTGGTGGTGGCATGTTAGTGTGTGTTGCGCTGGTTCGAGTGGATCAGAAACAGCAGTGCTGCTGGAGTTCGATCACTGCACTGCTGTGTCTGATCCATTTGCACCAGCGCAACACACACTAACATGCCAGGGATCAGGGATCATAATCAGGGAGATGTAATTAATGAAGTTCTTGATCTGTGTTTAAGTAAAATGATTATATCTTATTTCATACTTTGGTGTCTAGGCTTTCATTCTAAAATGAAGAAAAAAATAGGCTAAAAATAAGGAAAACTCTTCTATGAGTAGATGTATCTTAACATTTGACTGGTAGTGTTCATGTATGTAATGAATATGTAACAAATTTGTGTCTCCACGTCCCAACATTGTATTAAAACAAACCAGTGTGTGAGCGTGTCTACACGGGGCGTTTCTAAAAGCAGATAATGTGCTGACGGTGGTGCTGGGCTGATCCTCTGTGATTGACTCTAATGCTAGCTGTCACAAGACCCCACCGCTGAGGCCCAGCAGCTGGAGACAAATCAATTTCCTTCACCTCACACACACACATACACACCAGTCAGAAGCCACTCACACACACACTCTTATACAGAACCCTCTGACAGAGCAGCTTATTGGCCTGCCAACAAAATCAGCCTTATCGGAGTGCCCTCTCACTAGGTCACAGGCTTCCTCCAGCACACTTTCCTTTACATGCTAATCATCTGTGGTAGGAATTTCAGCACCAGAATGCCACTTCAGAATGGATATTTGATAGGGATCAACTAACAGAGGAAGCTTCTGTCCTAGTCATCAGGCAAATGTTCTATGTCCTCAGACATTAGCCTGAAACGTTTTTTTGTGTGTGTGTACTGTGCATTTTCTGGGTAGGAGGTGCTCGGGGTGTGCTCGGTGTCTATTTATGTCAGATGATTGTTGGGCTTGAACTTCAGCTGAAAAGCAGCTTTGCCTCTGGCCTGCCATTTTGTAAGCTATTTGAATGGCTGTAGAAAAAGGGCGTGTTGAAAAGATGCTGTGAAACGATGAGTGAAAAAACGAGTGAAAAGGTGTTTGAAGTCCACAAATAAAAGACCAAGGATCATAAAACAGAAGCTGGTGTACAAAGCAGATGTGTGTGCATGCAAATGCCTCTGTGTGTGTATTTGTTTGTTTGTTTTTGTACATTTTCAGGACAAAAATACATCACTTTTTATTAAAACTAGAGAAAAAAAGGCTCAACTACAGGACCAAGAAGATGTTGACTTTAAATGCTTTCTATGCCTAATTTATATACACCAAAAGGGCAAAGGTATTTATTTTTTAGGCTTAAACAATTCTGATTACATACAGTACTATACAAAAGTCACAAAAAGTATATGTTATTCATTTTTCAGCATTAGGAAAAAAGCAGAAAACATCAGTCTTAGAAGGCTGTATTTTCTGCTTTTGTGGATTTTTTCAGATCTGAAGCAAGAGCTTGATTTTCCCATTTCTCAAAGATGAAAGATTTAAATACTGTTTATCTGATGGTGCCAGTTTTGGTGGTCTGCCAGGTCTTTCACAGGAGTCCCATTTTTTCTATATCTAATTTTGCACTCTTTTTTCACATACTTTCCTTTGACATTCTCCTTCCTCATGCAAGTGGATTATCTTATATGTAATCTCCTCAGAAGTATGTCCTGAAAAATGTATATCTTGTACTGTTTTGTCCAGAAATTAAAAAATTGAAGGCTTGTCTCTGACTGTACGTTCACTGGTCACTTTATTAGGTACACCTACCTGAGTTTTCGACACTGTGTATGTTTTTCGTCACTTACCTTTAAATTAGAGGCACTCATCGATAGCTCATTTGTTGTTGTTTGTGTTGGTCATCCTTCAACAGTGGTTGTTTCTGGCCACATGGCACTGCTAAATGGATATTTTTTGTTGCTGGACTATTCTCAGTCCAGTAGTGACAATGAATTGTCTGATCCAGCAAATTTGCATGTGTGATACACTCTGTTCTGCAGCTACACACAGACACACTGCCATCCTCAGTGACCACCATAAAAATATTCGCTCAGTGGTGGTTGTGCAGGGTCCTGACCATTGGGGTAAATGGATAACAAGTTACGCAGAATAACAGATAGACTGCATTCTGTAATTGCAAAGTGCACCTATGTGGTCGGTGGACCTGATAAAATGGACAGTGAGTGTAGATACAAGGTAAATGTACCCAATAAAGTAGCTACATATGTACTGTATATAGTACATGTGAGACATATGCATGTCATCACAGGGTGTAAAAACAAACCTGTGTGTGTAGGAGGGGTGGTGTGTGTGATGAACATACACGGTGAGAGTGTTTTAGAAGTATCAGGTCATCTGAGGAGAACCTCTGTCAAACTGTGACAGTACTGTTAATGCCAGCCCCCTCACCACATACTCAGCTTAATTGAATTTCATAAGGTACAGAGAGAGGAGGAGAGAGAAAGAGAGAGAGAGAGAGAGAGAGAGAGAGAGAGGACTATAGAATAACAGAACCAGCTGGTAAAACAAGACAGGGAGAGAAAGGATGAAAGAGAAAATAAGAAAGGAATAGATGTTTAAAGAAGTAAAATATAGATGTGCAGGAGAGGAATAGTCCAGTGAAATGGAGGTTTTTATCTTTCTCTCTTATAATTGTAAGTGCAACTCCAAGGGAAACAGTGACCCAAAGGAAGGTACTTGGACATATGGTAATGAACTGGTGATCACAAGTTATACCTGTGCATGATTAATCATTAGTTTCAATAAAAAATCTAGCTGTTTTTCTTGATCGATTGCTATTTTGTGTGATTCTTCATTCTCTATCATTTCTACGTTGCTATGAATTTTTCTGTGCCAGTTACTGTAAGCCTCTTGCCTGTTCAGCTCTTGATATAATATAACCAAATACATGATGCCATCTCTTTCTTCTGCATGTGTGTCTCTGCAGGTTTTATTTAGTTGGTGGCGGAATCCCCTTCATTATTTGTGGCATCACGGCTGCCATCAACATCGAAAATTACGGCAGTGGCGAGCAAACCCCATAGTAAGTAAATACACTCTGTTCACAATTTACATACACTGACACAGTTTATGGACCACTGCTGACTAGATAATACTTGAGTAGTAGACCATTCTCCGCATGGCAATGAGGCTGACATGGTAGTTGTGTTAGTGGTTGTTGATCTGGGATATCAGGCACAGCAGTGTTGCTGGAGTGTTTAAACAGCTCAGTAATGCTGGGTTGAGAATTTTCTGCCAACCAGGCAACAGTGGTCCTGTGATGAGAAAGTAGGCACTCGACGATGACACAAATTGTGCTTGGAAAAAAGCAGAACTGGTCTGAACATTTTACAGGCTTCAACAATTTCTTGAATACTCAATCTTAAAATTACATTTAGTTTTCTTGTTTAGAGATGCCTCTGGCATAGCCAACAAATTGTTCTAAGCAGATTCAATAAATAACTTGGGTTGCCTCTTATCACTTCACTCTGACCAGACAAGGGCATTTCTTGTTTTGCTTCGAGCTCATTTTGTGGTCTTTTGTGCTAGTAATGCAGTTGCCTGTGTGATAGAGCAATGCGGGTAATTGCAGTGCCTTTGTGTTGCAGCTGCTGGATGGCCTGGGAGCCCAGCTTGGGGGCCTTCTATGGCCCTGTGACCTTCATTGTCCTGGTCACTTGCATCTACTTCCTGTGCACCTTCATCCAGCTGCGCCGACACCCGGAGAGGAAGTACGAGCTGAAGACAGTTTCAGAGGAGCAGCAAAGGCTATCTGCTGTGGACGTGGCGCACTGTCACCACCAAGGGGAGCCCGGAGTTGCAGGAGGTGATGGAGGCCGCTGCCACGGGGGCTGCCCGGGGCTGATTAACCCATCTTTACTGGCCAACGAGCACTCCTTCAAGGCTCAGCTGCGAACCGCTGCCTTCACATTGTTCCTGTTCCTGGCCACGTGGACGTTTGGCGCTTTGGCCGTGTCGCAGGGTCACTTTCTGGATATGATCTTCAGCTGCCTGTATGGCGCCTTCTCAGTGACGCTGGGCCTCTTTGTGCTTATCCATCACTGCGCCAAGCGTGACGACGTCTGGCACTGCTGGTGTGCCTGCTGCCCCGGTCGCCGTGGCAATAACTGCCAGGGTCATGTGCATGCTCACGTGCGCCCTAAAGTCAATGTGAATGGGGACACCCATGGGCATGGCCACACCCACTGCCACCTGGACTCCCCATGCCCTGGGAAGTCTATCCTTAGCCACTCCCACTCACATGGCCTCTGCAAACTAGGTGGGCTGAATCCGCAGAATCATGTGACCTGCCTGACGCCAGTGACCCCGTGCTGCGCTGCCCTGCACACCCAGCAGCTTTTGGAAGAGGAGCGGCCCTCACCCCATCTGCTACTTCACGCTGACCCCGAGGGCTACAGGCCAGCCTTGCACCTGCACCGCTGCCCCAAGGGTGGCAGGACTAAGGGGCGTCCTGGGGGGCGTCACCGGGACGGCGGAGAGCTGGCCTTTCACATCCCAGCCAGTGTGGATGGAGGCAGCGTGCACAGCTCGCACACTGACAGCCCTCACAGCACCTGCGATCGCCAGGGTCACATCTGCCACCTCTCGTCCCAGGAAAGTGGTCACCACCACCACCATGCCTGCATGCACCATGAAGCCCCTATGTGCCACACCACCCCCTTGTGCCACAGGCATGTCTGCTGCGCCAAGACGGAGCTTTTACCCACTCCTCTGTGCCAAGCAGAAAGCGGCGAACCCGGAAGCTTCCTCTGTGGCTGTGGGAAAATGGTCGAGGATGAACCGGTGACCCATCATGGCCACATAGAGCTCCATCCTCGTAGACAGTCCTTCCCCCAGACCCTGCCCAGCCAGAACGGGCTTCTGAAAGGAAGCGTGAACGAGGGGCTTCTGTACCCCTCTGACAGCACGGGGAATATACGCACAGGACCCTGGAGGAACGAAACTACTGTGTAGTTCAAGGGCTCGACCTCATGCTGATCTAACCACCACCTCTAGGATTTAAAAAAGGAATCGGATATTCTAGAGATTCATGAGTTTCTGTTTTGGTTTTAATTATCTTTCCATTCAGTGTTTTTTCTTCCATTGCTCATTGTACAAGTTCACTCAAGATTGCCCAGATGGATCTCACTCATGGAGAGAAACAAAAAACATCTGACCTTTGCTGCCAAATTGAGGTCTCATCTTATATCTCTGTTTTGCAATTTGTCACAGAGGTAATGGTATCACTACAAGATAACAAACGTTATCATAGTGAGTGTGTGCGTATGTAGGTGTGGGTGTTGGTGCGCGTGTCCTTGAATGTACTGTATGTATGTTTGTCTTAATGCAAATGCAATCAGTTTAGTGTTGGTGAAAAGAAATATTTCATGAGATGCTAGGTTATACTCTAATCTAAGTTATTGACAGCTCCCAAAATGTCCAACTCATAAATATGACCTAGAATAAGTCCCAAGTGTCCAAGTGCAAAACGAGAACATCACCAGCAATTTTAACTCATCCGTGTTTCCACGATTTTAACAAACATGCTTACTATATACTGTGAACAGCTGAATCTTAGTAATATACAAAACAAACAGAAAAAAAATGCTTCTATCTGAGTTCTGTTCTGCCTCTATGGGTGTGCAAAGTAAAAGAAAACAGAGATCCTGTCTGGTTGTTTTACTGCAGATGATCTGTATTAATTATGCTGTTTCTATGGTGAACCTCCGTCCTGTCATCATGGAGACGTCTTATTGTGTTAACCTCTGGTGCTAGAAGGACAAATAACATTATTACATAATCGTGGTCCATCAGTCCTCAGCCAGCTGTAGCAGGCAGACCAAACTAGTCACTGCTGAGAAGAAAAACTCACACACTATGTGACCTATTCACTTATATATGATAAGCCATCACTAAGTATTGAAGAACAATATTGATCAATGAGCATTTGACCCTTTTTTGAGGATAGAGCTATTTATTTGGGTGTTTTGTTTTTTTTTGAGTTTTATTTTTGGCCATTTTAAGACTGCCATGCAGTGCTTAGTTCCTGTCTGTATGTGACTATATGCCCCGTGTGCTCTATATATGACCGTATGCCATGTCCAGTCCATCACACACTGCAGACTACATTACATACATTTTGACCTGCTGTAGAATTTTGATTTCTGCACTTATTCAGTCAGAAATTACATTCAGAGAGTTCTTTTCAGGTGGTGGAGAAGTGAGAGGAGGTGAAAGTCAAGGTATTTATTACAGTATGGAAGAAAAAGGAGCTTTAGCCTAGCTCTTGTTTTCTCCATACATCTTGTTGGTGACTAGCATTTGCCTCATTGCTTCTTTGGCTGGCTGTCAATCCTCATCGAGAGTTGGTGATTTGAATCTATTTAACAATCTTTAAAATGAATATGAAGACGATATTTACAAGAACAGAGATGTATAGAAAATTGTGGATTATAAGAAAAGTGATATCCCTCTTTTTGGTTATTGCTCAGTATCTGAGTTTAGACTTTTCTTACGCATCTCTGTCACATGCAAGTACACTGTGACATTTGTTCCCAGTGGTGGAGAGGAGGTGCTAGAGTGGTGGTTTAAAGGAGAAACAACAGTGGTGTGAGGCTCTCCACTGTTCCCCTCACTGTTTAATTTAAGGCCAGACGAGTTTGAATACTTGTTTAACTGATTCAATTCAGTCTGTTCTCTCAGTTCGCTTTGAGAGAGTGAAAAAAATCCAAGACAAATTTATCAATTTAACAAGATGTTTCAAATATAGAAATTGATCACAGCATGGGGTCTGACTGCTCCTCATGACGACGGGGTTTTAGACTCTCAGGAAATTATCAGCCGTGTTCGAGGAAATATGCAGTGTGAGCTGGAGTTTCTGCATTTAATGTGAATTAAAAATGGCCTTCTGCTCATATTCCTACAGTCTGCTGTGTCCACTACTTTTTTGTTTGTTTTATTGCTCACTCATCTTTTAACAGAAAAATCACTTAACAAGTATTCAACTTTGCATGGCTTACTGGTCAGTCACAAGCAATGGCAGTCTTACACACAGAGATAATCAGAGAATATGACTAGGCTAATGGCCTTGTTCACCCTGTGGAAATCTGGATGCCAAATCTGTTGTCACCCATTTGTTCTACAGTACATTTGTATTTTGTCAGCTCCTAAATAAAAGAGGATAAAAACAATACAGCGTCATAGCTGTGGCCGTCTTCAGTAACGTTCCTCATTTCAGAACACAGAACGCATTTCTGGCTGGATTTTCATGCTTCTATCTTTCGGGAACACAGCACGGTTGGATTCTGAATGGCCTCTTCATTGGTCCTCATCAGTGTGATGTGTAAATGTGAGGAAATCTGGCAACCCACTCAGCCCTCCCTGCGTAATCCTGCACTACTGCTGTGAGCTCCACTCCTCAGAGGCGCCCTGATCTACTGTCTCTGTGGATCTGTATCGTGTGGTCTGTACAATATCCGTTGTGGAGCGCAGTGGTAAGACTGATGGCACATTTGTGAGCGTGTGAGTGTGCATGTGTGAGTGTATGTGTGTATTAGCGTACACCAGTGGTGCTGTGAGCAACCCCAAAGCCAACAGCCTCCATCACCCTTTTTTCTACATTCACCATGGACTTCAATAAATGTATTTTTTCACCACTGAACATATGCAGAGGGTCTTTGTTTGGTGTGGTGAGGTTATGCGCATGTGCATTGTGTGTGTGTGTGTGTGTGTGTGTGTGTCTTCTGCTGAATATTATGTCCTCTGACAGCAGGGAAGATGGATATGTCTTTAGGAGTCACTTTGGGGGGGCTTATACAAATAGCTTGCTAGGCTTGTGGCATGTGTTTGTGTGTATGATGCTGGACTTGACAGGCCTTGAATTGCCTGAAGAGCCCATTTAATTTCTATATCCAAATTCCAGCACCAGCACCAGCCCCTGCACCCCCACCCCCCTCCTATCTTCCCCATTAAATTAGTATTGCACTTTCTCCAAAAGAAAAACACACAGACAGCTCAGACTCTCTAGACAGACAGAAGCAGACCACATAAGATCTCTCCATGTGCTTTGGAAGCAGTCTGCTGTGTAATTAGCTCATACTTAATTAAACTAGCTCTGAAAGCCGACTGCTCAGGACACGCAAGGTAAAACTCTGTGTCCGGTACTAACAGCGACTGTGCTCTGAAGATGCTGGAGCTCAAAATATTAGATTCAGAGATTATGCTGATGTGGGCATCCATGCCTTGAGATTCAACAAATTGGTCAAGGCCTTACTGGAATTCTAATAATTCAGTCCTTGACAGTTTTTAGTGGTGAACACTTTTAAACCACATGAACACATTTTCAAAGTTTGATGTAGTATGTAAACAGTGATAAATCTCCAAAACTGTTCACTCCCTAGTCCATATGGTCCATATATGGAAAGCTGCTGTCACCAAACCCACAACATTTACATATATCTGCCTACTTAACCTCCAGCAAGTTAGCTCTGCCCACTCACACTGAATTTCAAAAAGTTTAAGAACAGAGATTATTGACATATATCAGTCTTAAAGGGATATAGAGAGGTTGAAAAATATTACGTAAAAATTAACTACGATTTTTGGTCCATAAAATCACACAAACGTCAGCAGAGGATAAAAAGTAAAAAAAAAAATGTGGCTTAAAGTACAAAAGTAGGTTATGGACCCTTCATGGAAGTCATCAGTGATGGCAGGTCATAGTATTGGCTGGGAGGAAGAAAAAGAACTATCAATAACTTTGGCATTGCAGCCCCTTCCCACCTACACCAATGAAACAAAACAAATGAGGTGTCTAGGTAGCTGCTGGTCACACTTAAATGTTGAAACGTTGATGTGTACCAATACCTAACTCTAGAGCAAGCTAAAAGAACAATCATACTGTATATCAAAGTCCCTTTGCACTTTTTAACAAATACAATGTGAACAGAACATGACAACAGCTGATATCTGTATGCTAACGTAATACTGTAAATCCCCTAAGGCTGCTAATAGAAATCGGCTTTATTGCAGTGGTGGAAATCAGATAAATACAGGCTTGTTATTAAGCAAACGTGTCATATAATGACATGCTCAGAATTTGACCGTATCTCTCTAAGCAAAAGTAAAAATGTATTTTGAGTGTGTCTCAGCCAATCAGATTTTAGAACTGAACCTATCTACAACTAGTACTAACTGTAGACTGCAGGAAGGCAGATCTGGACGTCATAGTCTTAAAAACAGTAGCCCAACTGGACAAGGAATCTAGGGAGCATTTCATACATTGTGATGTCACCAACATGTATCTGCCTGTTTAACCTCCAGCAGGTTAGCTCTGGCCATTCACACTGAAGATACGTCACAGCGTATTTGACAAATCACAGATAGGCTGTGTAAATCTTGGGCTAAATATAAATCAACTCCAGCAGCACCAATTCATATTTTTCTTATTACCTTTTGGTGGTGCTGTTGTTCTGTTGCCCACAGATGACTGATATATTCTGCTTCTAGTCATTGTTAACAGCAAGTAAAATGACGTAGATACCAAAAATTAAACCTTACTTTGAAGCCTTTTCTCTTTGAAAGAGAAGTAGAGTTTACTAGCTCATCTAGATCAACCACACTGGAAATCATGGAAATAAAATCAGAGTAAAATACATTAACATTTGTGTCTGTTATTTGTCATGCTATCTAATTCAATGATCTGCAAAGGAGGCCATAATAGAGGAGCTAAGGAGGAACCCCTACAAAGAAATTTATCATTTTTTACGTTTAAGAAAAAAGGGCCAGATTAATGGTTACATATATAGTGGCAGTAAAACTACGTGTCCCCCACCATAAATTAACAAACAAACTCTCATAATGCTAAATACACTGAGCAGGCACAGCTTTAAAATCACATCCTTGTTTCTACACTCACTGTCCAGTTTACCAGCTACACTTACCATAAGGTGCACTTTGTAGTTCTACAATTACAGACTTTAGTCCATCTGTTTCTCTGCATACTTTGTTAGCCCCCTTTTAACCTGTTCTTCAATGATCAGGACCCCCACAGGACCACCACAGTGCAGGTATTATTTGGGTGGTTGGTCATTCTCAGCACTGCAGTGACACTGACAAGGTGGTGGTGTGTTAGTGTGTGTTGCGCTGGTACAAGTCACAGCAGTACTTTTTAAACACTGTGTCCACTCACTGTCCACTCTTTGAGACACGTCTACCTTGTTGTCCACCTTGTAGATGTAAAGTCAGAGACAGGTGCTCATCTATTACTGCACAGGTTGTGTTGGTCAGCCTCTAGTCCTTCATCAGTGGTCACTGGACGCTGCCCACAGGACACTGTCCAGCAGTGACACTGTGGTGTTTAAAAACTCCAGCAGCACTGCTGTGTCTGATCCATTTGTACCAGCACAACACAGTGCTGAGAATGATCCATCACCCAAATAATACTTGCTCTGTGGTGGTCCTGACCATTGAAGAACAGGGTAAAAAAAAGGGGGCTAACAGAGTATGTTGATAAACAGATGGACTACAGTCTGTAACTGCTACTACAAAATGCACTTCTGTGGTAAGTGGAGATGATAAACTGGACAGTAAGTGTAGAAACAAGAAGGATTGTTTTAATGTTATGGCTGATTGGTGTAAGTACTTTTTTGTTCTGTTGTCTGAGAGAAGCTTTTTCAGTGTGATAAAGAAAAGAAGAATGAGATCAATTTAAATGCATAGAATCTGTGATGCTGGTTAATTAAAGGCAGTGATGATAGCCAGTCTAGCTGGTGTGTGTGTGAGTATGTATCTGTCATCTGTGTGCTGTGATGTGCAGATTGCTAGAGCGCAAGCTCACAACATATGCTGCATAAACCTAGTTGAAAATAAATCTGCATTCTTTTCGACAGCTGTGCTATTTAGCATCGCTAATACAGCTTTATTATTCTTATTTTTCATCTGTTGCTTTAAACAATCAACAATTGTCGCAATTTCCTCTTGGAACAATTTCCTTTTAGTGCTATGCCTCTGATGTATTGAAGTCTGTAAATGGAAACATGCCTCATGCTGTAGTATTTGCGGGTGTGGACTCCTTTTGTAATCCAGTCAGGTTATTTAGACTGCCTTTGCATACAGAGTAGATGATGTTGCATCATGGATGAAGGCAGCTTGTCATTGACATACAGTGTTGGTTTCACACTACAACATGTGGACAAAGGACGCTGCATTAGCAGAGATTCAACCAGGTGTTTAACCAAAGCTGTGCAAATGAAGACATAGTGAACGGTAAACTGTGATTATAATTATGTCCTTGCCACACATGTCCTCCCTCCACCACCACACACTCTCACTCAGACGCACAGATGGGAGAGGAAAGTATTGGAAGGTATGCTGACAGCGTACGCTAAGCTAAGAGGATTCAGTCTAACAGGCTGATCTGATTGCATTGCAAAGAAAGCTGTGAAGTATAAAGCCAGACCGAGAACATCAGAGCATTTAGCCGCTCTCACCTGTCACACTCAGCGGGCCGCAGAGACACTGAACACACATGAGAACTGGAGAGGAGCGTGTGATAAAGATAGGGGAAGTGTTGGGGATACAGAGATATTTTGAAGGTTTCTTGGTGGAGTTTTGTGGTTTTGACTGAAGCCACTTAAACATGAACAACTTGTGTGCTTCCTGAATGGTTCCCTGAGGAGGCATTCACGAATATTCACAGCCACAACACTGCAGGTTCAAAACCCTTCACTGTACAGAAACTGTTCCGAAACTGTAATATCCTTGCTTTTTCATGGTTCTCTGTTATTAAAAGAATGACCCCAGTTATGTATTTATGTACAGTGCTGTGTAAAAACCAGAGACCAGCCTTTAGTTATATATCATTTCCAGTCAAAACATACATCATCTAAACCGCTTATCCTTCTGGGTCACAGTGGGGTGCTGGAGCCTATCCCAGCTGTCATTGGGCAGCAGGCAGGATACACCCTGGACAGGTCACCAGTCCATCACCGGGCAGACAGACAGACAGACATACACATTCACACGCTCACACCTAGGGGCAATTCAGCATGTCCAATCAGCCTGACTGCATGTTTTTGAGCTGTGGGAGGAAACCGGAGTACCCAGAGGAAACCCACGCAGACACGGGGAGAACAGGCAAACTCCACACAGAAATGACCCTGGTCACCCGGCCGGGAATCGAACCCAGGCCATTCTTGCTGTGAGGCGACAGCGCTACCCACTTCACCACCGTGCCACCCCAGTCAAAACAGCCATTAAGAATTCATTTTTCATGGTATGTTTTTTAGAGAAGATTAGATGTAAGATAGTCCACCTTCATAAGGAAGGGCAGAAAATAAGAGAAAAAACAAAAGTTGACAACAGTTTAAAAAATTACTAAAAGATATAGAGATAATGTAATTCCTAACAGCTTAACTGTCACAATTAGGTAAACAGCAATTAAAGCTTTCATCTTTGAGAGATCTGCCAACAATCCACACAATTCTTCCACTGTGAGAAGACAACTCCTACTTCTCCTACAACAAGCTACTGGTGTTCTCAGAACAATAGACCCCAGAGTCCAGACCTCGGCATCACTGAATGTGTTGGATCATAACAAAAATGCAACCAACTTCTAAGACTGAACTTTGGAGGTGTGAAAAAATATGCCTGCAGATTTCTTTGAAGAACTGAAAGCAAGTCTCTTGAAAAGAATGGAAGCTGTAATTTAAGACAAAGCAGACACACATTAAATACTGACAATTTAGATATTATATTGTTGCTGTCCAATGAAAACCATGTATCTCCATTTTAGTCAATTTTTATTTTTCTACATCATTTCAACAGACCAGCTGTCCTTTACATGTGAAAATTCCATGATGAATGGACCAATAGAAATGCTCTAAAATCACGTGGAATAAAATCTATTTACATTAACTTACATTGAAAGGTGAGTGTTTTTGCCCTCTCGTGTAAAGGTACTATTTTGGAGATACTTGTTTTTCTTTGGACAGCGATGATATGCAGCTGTGAAGGCTTCTGTGTAAGTGTCTATTAAATATACACCAATCAGGCATAACGTTATGCCTTGCACTGTAGTCCATCTGTTTCTCTGCATACTTTGTTAGCCCCCTTTTACCCTGTTCTTCAGTGGTCAGGACCCCCATGGACCCTCACAGAGCAGGTACTATTTGGGTGGTGGATCATTCTCAGCACTGCAGTGACACTGACGTGGTGGTGGTGTGTTAGTGTGTGTTGCGCTGGTCTGAGTGGATCAGACACAGCAGTGCTACTGGAGGTTTTAAACACATCAGTGTCACTGCTGGACTGAGAATAGTCCACCAACCAAAAATATCCAGTCAACTGTGTCCTGTGGGGAGCGTCCTGTGACCACTGATGAAGGTCTAGAGGATGACCAACACAAACTATGCTGACACACATGAGCTGCTGTCTCTGACTTTACATCTACAAGGTGGACCAACAAGAGTGGACAGTAAGTGGACACAGTGTTTAAAAACTCCAGTAGCACTGCTGTGTCTGATCCACTCGTACCACCACAACACACACTAACAGACCACCACCTCATCAGTGTTACTGCAGTGCTGAGAATGATCCCCCACCCAAATAGTACCTGCTATGTGAGGGTCCATGGGGGTCCTGACCACTGAAGAAAAATATAAAAGGGGAGTAACAAAGTATGCAGTGAAACAGATGGACTACAGTCTGTAATTGTAGAACTACAAAGTGCACCTATATAGTAAGTGGAGCTGATAAAATGGACAATGAGCGTAGAAACAAGGAGGTGGTCATAATGTTATGCCTGATCGGTGTATGTTTTATGTTCTTTAAAAATGGTTCTAATAAGGTACAGTGACACCTACATGTTCCATTTTCAATACACAAAGAGCAAAACTATTTGTTACTGGGGTTACAGTTTGGATTAGGCTTAGAAAATTCTTATGAAATATAGTTACTTACATGTAGCACACAAGTACGAGACCACCTCCTGACACTGTGAGACAGTTGGGACCGTGTAGTGCTGTGTCATTCTCTCTGTACTGGTGCAAGACAGGAGGATTGAACTGGCCTTCGCCGTTTATTCCCTGCTCTCCACCAGCCAGCCCTGAGATGGAGGACACACACGAGCGTAATGAAGAGGACAAAGGAGCTCATGGGGATTTGCACTGTGTGTGTGTGTGTATGTGTGCGTGTGTGTGTGTGTGTGTGTGTGTGTGTGTGTGTTTGTGTGTGTGTGAGTGGCTGGCTGGCTTTTCTCCATTTTCTTCAGAGTGAAATTTCTGTGAAGATCTCTGTGAAGTTCTTTCGAGCTGGCCTCATTTAACTCCAAATCAGGAGCCAGATAATGTAGGCTTATTTCAATAACTAATTAGTTTCCTCTGTGTACTTACGTAACACCGGTTGTGGCTCTCTTCTCTCTGGCTTAGATATCACATCTAACGACTGATTACAGATAACTCACTCTTAGTGTAGTGACTTTACGTAAGTGATGCTTCAAATGACAATCATGTGTATTATAAAGCTGTTACAGCTGTTCAGTCTATTTAGATTCTGAGTACATGAATTTACATGCAATCTAAACCAATTCACTATTAGCTTTAAACTAAACATAAATAGAGCAAGAGATTCAGATTTTCTGTAAATTTGAATATTCAACTCACATGCCCTCTCACAGTATTGTCACGCTCTATTCATGGTTTAGTGACATACTGCCACCTGGTGGTTGCAATAATTCTCCATGGCCTTTGTGCTTATGGTGCAATAAAAATAAAAAAAACAACAACATTAATAATTAGAGCATTATTGGTGTGGGTGTCGTTTTGGGGCATATGCCAATAGCTGGGAAAACTGATGCTTTTCCCAAAGTGATTAAGATTGCATTAGACAAACTCCCTGGAGCCACTCGCAGTGCCTCGCTCAAGGGCGCAGTGGCAGTAGAAGGAGGGTATAAAGCCTGTGCCCTTTTTGGCTCATGGCCAAGCTCTCTGACCGCTGCCTACCCATTCTCAGGAGGCAGCGTTTCTCTGTTGCAATCGGCCTTTAATCAAATGAATCATAACTGGCTCTGGGATAGGTGCCAGTGGGGCAGGGAAACGACTCCATAAACTCGGTTTGTCTCCAGTGGCGTGGGGATTGTCTAAAATGCACTGTATATCTGATTAACTACTAGCAAATTGGAGCCATGTCGAGCTGTAAATCTGATGGTGCTTAGTGAACCTAATGAATTCAATCCTCGTTCATACTGATGTTCTACATGGCGTACCCTTTACAGAGGCAAGGTCAGCAGACACGACTGTAGCATCTTGGCTGTGATACTCCAGGGCAGCACTCCAGCATACTAAATGGCTGCCTCCTTATGACCTGGCTTAATTTGGTTGCCTTAATTCAGTGAAAGATTAGCTGGCTGAGGTAATTCATCGCTTAGCTAAGGAACACTGGAGGACCTATAAGCTCCCACTGGAGCACACTTCTCATCACTGTGCTACCGCTATGGTCTTCAGGGCCCTCTGGTGCAGTGAAAATTGAGCTACTGGTTTCCACTTACTTGGTTCCAATTAAATTTTTAAGTTTATTGTTATTTATATTTATATACACAAGAGTGTACAATAGAATGAAAAGATTTACTGATTAGTTCCATTGAGCAACAATTATTTATAGGACATCATGTTAAAGGAATAGTCCAGCTTTTTTCAACTTATCCCCAACTGCTGCTTCGGTCCATTATCACAGGTGATAATTTTAACTGAAACCAACTGAAAGGACTAAAAGAACTGAAAACCTATTGACTCAGAACACACTTATAGCTGAAGTCAGTGGGCATTCAGTTTATGATTAGTGTGTTTGAGTCTTTTGTAGAGGGAATTGACATTTTTTGCTCATGGTTATCGACTGTTTGATACAGATGTGACTGATAAAGATTAGGTTTAAACGATGACATATTCCTTTAAATGAATTAGCTGCAAAACACTAAAATGGGTGGCCACCATTCCGCCCCAAGCCTTGATTTTCTAGCCTTGATTTGCTACAGCACCTGGATAAACAGTACTGTGGTTTTCTTAGCATCATTACTCATCCATAACATCATTATGGATCAGTAAGAAATAGACATTATAAAGTAGTCAAAGAATTACGAAACATGTTTGAAATAGCAGAAAAAAGCAATAGTGCATTACACACTGTGGCATAGTAAGAAGTATACTAACAGTGTGGTAGACAGTGGTAGGCAGCAATGAAGCAGACTAGTCAGCATCACTTACTGGCATTACTTCTTACACGAGAGGCCTGGAGACTTATGAGGAAAATCAATAAACTTAGATTATAGCTTCTCTAACCAGAACATGGTGTGAAGTGTATTATTCCATTCCTAAGCTTTTAACAGCCAGTGGTTTAAACCACCATATGAAGGTACAGAATACTGCACTTCATTATCAGACATATGTCTGCCCTAGGAATGAGCCTTTAATGCTAGCTTTGAGCTGTGCTGTTACACATGCTGTATCTTAAAATTAAACGTCTGGATCAACTGTGCCATACTGGCAATGATACCTAAAGGCTTTTTTCCCCTGATAGACAGACTTTTGTATGCAAATGCTTGGGCATTCCTAGCCACAATACATATTCTGTTGATTTTGAAGGTAAAAAGAAGTAAACAACTATTTGGCTACAGTCACCAAAGTTATGTTTGGAGAACAGGAGCATCATGTGATGAAGACAACATCTTGCTAACTTTTAAGCATGGGAATGGATCTGTTATGCTTTGGGGTTGTGTGGCAGCTAGCAAAACAGGAAACACTGCATATGAATATGGGAGAAAGGATTACACTAAATATTAGCAAATTCTGGAACACAGTCAGTCAAGAATCTGAAAAGGCCGGCTTCTACAAAAGGACAATAACCCGAAACATACCTCCAAATTCACTATGAACTTCAAGAAACGCCAAAGTTCTGGAATGGCACAGTTCCCTACCTGACTTAAACATTGCTGAAAATCTGTAGATAGACTGTAAACATGCTGTGCAAGAACACTGCAGAACTAAGCATACTGCCAGGAAAAGTGGGTGAAAATTCATAAAATAAGAATAAAAAAGGCCACAAAACAGCCAGCTACAAAAAGTGTTTGCAAGCTATGATACCTCTCAAAGGGAGTATTACCTGGCACTGATTTAATAGTGTGTCCAAACTTTTGCACTTTTTAAGTTAATCACATATAAAGCAACTGTGAATTAACCTTAAAACTTGATAAAAATACAAACAAAAACACAAACTTTTGCATACTGTTGTAGCATTTACACAGCTTGGTAACAGGCCTTACTCAAAGATGCAGTAAGAGAACTCCTTTTGAATTAGGAAAGGCAGTTAGATATGATCTCTGAGATTTAATCTTGTCTCTTCTGTTTATCATGAAGGGGTTGGTTCTAAAATTCTTTCAAAATAAATAACTTTGTGCAGATAGCACAGATACAGTTCAGGAGCTGAAAAAGGTTATGTGTACATGCTTTTATATAAAACCCTCTCCAGAGCAATAGTTGTTGTTTCTGTCCTCAATAACAGGGACAACAGATAATAAAAATTGTGTGTGTATGTGTGTTTGTGTGTGTGTGTGTGTGTGTGTGTGTGTGTGTGTGTGTGTGTTAGTGTGTGTATGTGTGTGTGTGTGTGTGTGTGTGTGTGTGTGTTTGTGTGTGTGTTTGTGTGTGTATGTGGTAAAACGCTGATTTAGGCTGTGATTCCAGCGTAATCTGACAGCCAGCTAAACAAGCACCTGCATCTCTCCTAATCTGACCTCACCTCTAGGTAATGTGGACACCCACAGCAGACATTTGGTCAAACCCTTCAGAGTCAGTGGTCAGCAGTTACTGTGGGCTCTGATAGGATATGATTAGTGAACTTGGGGACATGACATAACTAGAATAACACAGGGGAGCTCTGAACATTCCTCACCTATGTTTGTCTCTTTGTGAGGTCAAAGCATTTAAGGACACAAAGCACACTCAATTTTATTTACAAAGTGCTCATTACAACTTGTATTGTTTTTTTACATAGAATAGCAATTTAGCAAAATACCTATATTCTATATTTTTCTTGTATTCCCCCAGATTTACTTGTAATTATGTTTTTTATATACCAAAAAAAGTTCATTTTTACATGACCATATTCCAACCTCTCTTTGTCCCTTAGAATTAAACAGACAGCTTTTGTTACTGTGCCTTTAAGGCTGATACATGTAAATGAGCTCGGTTCTTATTGGCTTCTCTGTATTGTGCCTCAATCAAAAAGCAGTCCAGGCTTAAACACGTGTATCACTTGTTAAAACTTAAGCATGAATGGGCTGAGCTAAACTGCTATAGGCTGAATACTCAAAAATATCAGTGCATTTTTTTTTTTTTTGATGTCAGGAAAACAGTAAATTTTATATGGGCTGTTTTTGTAACTTAGTTTCTTTACATGGACTGTAGGGACTGGGGAAAGTTTTTAAACTTTAACAATGGTAATTGGTAATGGTAATGTTCTAAACAGTGAGAAAGTTTTGTTAACACACTCGATTTAGCTTGTCAGCTAATTAGCTAGACCTTCATGAGTTGACTTCAGAGTAACAGAAAAGGGAAAATGTTGACCTCTGCAGACATGTATGACCCTCTAGGACCTGAATTTGATACCTCTGGTTTTGTATTTCCTCTTAATATGATGCTCAGTATGAATCTTTTTAAAGATTTTTAGAAGGCTAATGTAGCTAACAAGGCATCTTTTGTGTGACACAGACTTCTATTATATTTGCCTTGTTGCTCCACTGCAAAACAAAAGAAGGAAACCTCAGACACCAAATGACATCCCATCAGCAATTAAATACATTTGGGAAAAGGGAAAAACTGCAAATTTGATTTGTCATTGGACTATTTCTTTAAACATGGCCTAATTTGTATTATAATAAATATGTAAATGTCTTAGTGCCCCCCCCACCCACCTCTCACATTTCTTCTTCTCATTATTTTCCATTGTATACTGTCAGTCATTCCTGATATCCTGTCCAGGGATAGGTGGTCACTGCCTGGCAAGACTCTTGTGTTCACAGGATCTTCATTCAGCTACACTTCACTACAGCCCCTGAGGGATTGTGGGAGAAAGGTGAGCTAACATTAACCACCACTACAGCAGCCATGTCCTCTCAGAGACTCAGAGAACGCAACACTACAGATAGATTTGGCCCCGTCTGCTGCCTGTCACAATCCCCTGGGGTGTGCGTCCTCGTGGCCTGCCTTTCTCTCCGTCAACAATGCTGAGCTGTATTGCCCAGACAACACTGCTTACCGAGACAGAACCTGTGCTGTCAAGGTGAGTCACTGTCTGAGGGAGTGCTTGTGTGGGAGGGAATAACACAACCTAATACAAAGTTAGACTGGACAAACTCCAGTCTCAGTCTGCGTCTAGAATTTCCAGCCAGTGCACTTTTACTCTTTGGGGAGTTATAAAAGTCTGCTAACTATGACTTTTAATTATTTATCTGGCTACACAGCCCTGGTGTAACATTCCTTAGGTTATGTGATAGACTATGTGATACACTCTCTGGCTTAATATAATCATTTTTTTATTATTTGACTGCACAATTAGTTGATTCATTTTCATTTGCATAATTAGTCACTTGTGTGTGTCATTAAAAGGTGACTCAAGGTCAGGTTTCAGCAGACTGCTAATTAGCTCACATTACTGTAGCTGTCATGTACGACTGCGAACCACATTCTCGCCTAATGCTACATTTGAATTATCCCAACACCTCATTTGCTGAGGGCAATATGCTCATTCAAAAGATATTTCAGCACTAGATAGCAAAGGTCCTTTTTTTCATGCTACCCAGAGGCATGCCTATGTGATGTTCCACTTAGCACTAAAGAACTGTTAACTGTTCATTATGCACCACAGGTTGGTCCAAGCAACAAAGAGCCAAACCCAAACCTCAGGGTGATGAATGAGCAGGGCAACAACATCATTCTTCTTGGTTATTTCTTATTTTTTTGGTTGTGTTTCAAAACACAGGAGTGGGAGATACCTAGGCCTTGACTTTCAGAACCTAGATAAAAATGGTTTCATACTGCCTCTCATCATAACCATAACTGTGTTGTCACAGCTATGTCATGGCATAAAAAACGTTAATGACTGTTTTGATCTCTTTTAGACAGGTGTTTCATACAGCAAACCCCTGACATCATATCAATTTCATACAAACATATGTTTAAAAGTATTTTTAGTGTTTGTTCTTCCCAAGTAATCATAATTGCGTTTTAAAGTACCAATATCCAACACCTTGTTGTCTTCTTCACTTATAATATTTATGTATGTTTATTTATCAAAAAGAGTCATAATTCATTTTGACCATTTTCCAACTTTTCTTACTCCTTTACAATTAAACAGGGTTTTGTTGTTACTATGCATTTAAGGCTGATATATGTAAATGGCCTCTGCTCTGATTGAGCATCTTGCCAATAATCCATTCTGAGAATTTGGCATTTGCTCCTTTAACTGGTTCAAACCTGCCGCAGAAGGAGTTACAGTGCATGTATGTCCATGTTGGCCACAGTGAAACATATTAACATGTAGAATCTGAATTTTCAGTGTGCAGCTAGTTTTCTATCACTATCTAAAAGATCTTCGAGGCTTCCTGATGCTGAATGGACTGTGATTTTTTCCAAGCCAGTGCTCAAGTTCATCCAGAGCTCATTTCTACAATCGGTCATTACTGTTTTGTTCAACCAGAGTAATGATAAAACACTACTGGTGTGTGAAATATTTGTATTTATGCATTTTCTTGTTCATACAGTTTGTGAGACAAACTAAATAAAAATCGGCTTTGAAAAAAAAATTATATGATTTTCTGCTGACCCAAAATGCATTTCATTGGCCAAGACATGTTTGGTGTCCAGATTTTGCTTCTGTAGTTTAGAACTGAAGTTGCTGAAGTTCTAACACTGCTAACAAACACTGGAAGTAATTAGTCACCAAAACGTTTCCAAAAATACAGGCCAAAATCTTTAAATATTTGCTTTGAATTATGTTAATAATTTATGTGAACTTCTTTAGAAAAAAAGAATTTGGTAAAATGACATGGATATGCCATATTTATACATTTAAGGTAAAACTACTGCACCTTAAAACTCTGGGAGGCTGGAGCACAGGGGCATGCTGTGAAATGTCATTATACAGGTAGGTAGTGTTAGCACAGCATTACTCAGCTTGCTTATTGTCCAAAGGTTAGAATTGAATATCGAATAACAAATTTACACCTAAAATGAGGTGCTGCATTCCATTTTGCAAGAACAGAACAAAGCAATCTACTGATAATCTGGTATGTTATCACTGATTTTCTACTGAGGTAGACACATTCACATTGTGGCCATTGGCAAAGAACTACAAACCTAGAGAGATGTTCAGAGAAGTTATCTTGCTAAATCTCTTTGTATGTGGTGACCATTTTTCACCTGACGATTACGAGGAAGGTCTCCAGCGGGACATTCTAAAATCTACAGCTGTACCAAGTACATTTGTACAGATGACAACACAAAGAAGCGAGTCTGAGGTGAGCGCCATTTTATTTACCCTTTACAAGCTCCATCTTCACTGTACTCACTTATTGTCATGCCAGGTGTAGCTAAAAGGATGAGGCTGAATTTGACTTCCTTTTTGGCAGCTTCTTATTCAGTTTTCCATTCCACCTTAAATGGAGCTGCAGTAATATTCTGGTGCCTGAGGTGCCACAATGTAACTGCTGCACATTTTAAGGTGGAACAGAAAATCTGAATAAGAAACTTCCTAATAGGAGGCCAAATTCAGCTTTGTGCTAAGAGGTGGGTCCGGGGAGTCACTCATAGGTCCGGTCTCCAACACCCAACTCCGACATTTCTTCATGTGTATATTCAGGTTCAAACATATATGGCTGAGGCTCATTCATACAGAAAAACGTGGTCCTCATATTCGTAATCGGATATTTTATTGACTTTCTGAGTATACTGACCTAGCTTCTCCTTACTCTATGCATGGAATGATACCAAATTGTTCTCAGGAAAGAAATGATTTCGGTTAACCTAAATGCCCCTTCCTTTAGCTACTCTGAAAGTCTTGACTGATTGACAGCATTTGAAGTGGAAGATCATGTACATTTGATTTTCAACAAACTATTTCTATGAACATCAGAAATAGCCATGTTTTTGCATTAGCCTTCAAGGTTATAAAGCAGTCCTTGTTGAAACAGTCCTTACCATTTAAGTGTGAATGGGCAGAGATAAACTGTTGTAGGTTAAATAGATGGATAGCATTAAAAACAATGAATTCAAAATGAGAAAATTGTTTAAGTTTCAAAATGTGCTTTTCACTCCCCGGTTCACACAGTCCATATATGGAGAAATGAATGATATGGGCCCTTTAAGAACAGTTTTCAATGATATGGGTCCTTTACATCACACTTGTCACACTTTTTCTCAAAGCCACTACATGTAGAGCATATTTTAATTCCTTACATAACACTGGACAGCTATTCAGCTTATTCTGTTATATTCATTCTTTCTATTTGGCTTGTTGTAACTGCAGTGAACTATATTATACCATGCATAATTATTGTGTGATACCGTGATTACAGCTTGGTCGAAGCTGATGGAGGCCCTGTTCTGTGGTAATTACAGCTCCGGATTACCTGCAGGCCTACTGTTGGCCATTGGCAGCATGCAAACACAAAGCACGGCCAGACAGGTTACAGAGTCTCTAACACACATCTTACTGACGTCCCTGCGGTCACACGGCGTAAAACCACTGCCATGAGGTTTCATGGACAGTGAATCAGTCAATCAAAAACTCTGCATGTCTCCTCGCTCAACTGCGGGGGGAGGTTTCATATAGCGCCTCTACTCCTCCACAGGTCACGGACGTGGCTAATGCGCCAGTGATGGTTCGATTCAGCTTGATTCAGTCTACTGAACAGATTCTTTTGATCCGTCCGTTTGACGGATCGATTCATTGATTCACAGATCAAGTCAAACTCACAATTCAAGTCTCCTCCGTTTGTAGCAGCAATGATTTAAAGACCTGGATGACCGAAACCTTCATAACAGGAATTTTTTTTTATTTTATTTGACATTTTATTTGCTGTTCTTTATATTATTTTTGAAATATTTTTTATCTTGTTGCTTCAGTTCCTTCTACCTTTTTATTTTTATTAAACAATCTTTTAATGACGATTTTATATTGTCCAAACACGTGTTTTATGTTATGATTTTATGAATTTATTTTTTTCTTTTTTCCCTTTTTGAGGACTTTGTCAGGTAATCACTGGAATTCTTTTCGAAAAACACGAACGGAAACGCGGTTCGATTTAGTTGGACTTGTGAATCGGTTCGATCGAGTCATCTAAAAGAACCTGTTAGAAAAACACGATTCACGTTCACGAATCGGACCCAGCGTGCACGCACGCCGCTCGTTGCCATGGCAGCGTAGTTAGCAAACTGCCCCGTTGCGGTCTGTTCTGCGCAGCGAAGGAGCGAAACATCTCGACGGCGTCTCTCAGTTTCACCGTTTGTCCGTTTTTCCGGTGGAGCCCAGGTTTTTTGCTGGGCAGTGTTATGCGGCTCGGTCGCCAACAAGGCTGCGGGGAAAAAAATAAAAACAGAGAGGGGGACACTGCGCTGCCTTTCAGCTCAAACCAGCACGACTGCACTAGCAGTAACCTGTGTTGTTTGTGATTTCAAATTAAAGACGATGGGCACCTTCGGCACCGGTGCAGTCACGCTGGCTGCTGAGGAAGACGAAGAGGAGGAAGAGTGTTGCGAAGTTAATCGTTTACCGCCACTGCTTGAGGATGAGGTGAGAGATCGTGTCCTTCGCATGAACCAGAACTAATAAACATTCAGTTAGCACTGCTCTGCTAATTCATATCATCTAAAAAAACCGCTCCTCCTTCTCTTCTGAAGTTTGGTAGCTATATAAAAAACGGTTTTCTGTCAGGGTATAACGAGCTGTCATCTTCCAGTAGCCAGTGTCACGATGTCATTTCATGCTTTTGAAGGAATCAGAGCTGAGCCACATAACCACGTCGCCTGGGATTTCTGTCGCATTGAAACCCCACATACTGACAGGAATAATCGACACAAACAGCCAGTAAAAAGGGACATAACTGACATTTCTTCGGTTGTGGTGGAGCTACAGTAGACCATTTACCAAGAAACCTCTGTGTGTGTGTGTGTGTGTGTGTGTGTGTGTGTGTGGTGGGGGGTGTCTTATAAACTAATGTAGAAGCTTTTGCTTGTGATATTAATGTGACATTTCAGTAACTATGAATCATCCTCTAACATTCAGCTCATAAATAAGATCCTACGGGAAATGAGTTGGCTCTGATTCTCTAGCATCCAGTACTAGGTCAGCGTCCCTGGTACTAGCACAGGAATCGCCCCTGCTTACCAGCATAAAACCTGAGATCAGTCAGGGTTTTTTTTAATGGCATCCTAATCTTTTAATTATTTATTCAGATTAAGCCATATATCACATATCAATAGATGAGTAACAGTATATGTTGAACACAGTTTTTAATTGAGCTCAAGGTGTTATTAGATTTTTGACATTAAATGTGTTAAAAATGTTCTACAGAGCTCAGATTATATACTACGCAGATCGGTTTGGCTTAGATAAATGAAAGTTTAAGTAGAATTTTTTCAGTTTGTGCCATGGCTGCTCTCTAACAAAATGGGCCCTAAAAAACACAAACCCCAGAATTTACTAGTGATGACAGAAAAAAAAGCCTAATCATTTGCATTCGGGTCTGAGCATACCATAAAACCCCTCCCACCTTTCTCTGATAGGATGCACCCAGGCTTAGTTTTGATCATGGATGGTGTTTTATATAGCATACTGTGTACTACATGCAGCATATTGCATGCTGCTCTCAGGGTTGTATACAGTGTAGTAGCCAGTGTGTGACAGGATTATTAAAAAAACAAAAACAAAAAATTGCTTCATTAACAGGCTACTAGCGGTGCTCTGTAGGCGACCCAGCCCGTCTTCAGTGATAGCAGAGAAGGGAAAAGTTCAGCAACCTTTACATTTAGGGCATCATATGCTTTCAAAGGGGGGGCTATAAGACAATTATTTATTATCACCCACCGCAAATTTTTTGGTAATACGAAGTTGAAGTCAGATATTCGCCAGCTTCTTGTTCGAATTTTCCTGTTTCACCTTAAATGGTGCAGCAGTTACATTCTGGCGCTTCAGGCGTCAGAACTGCTCGACTATTTAAGGTGGAACGGGAAAGTTAGATAGCTAGCTACCAAGACATTAGCATGCTATCAGAGATTTTTTTATGCTTGTCATGAAGAAAATGACCATAATACATTGAAACAACATTAAACTAAGAAAATACAATGATTATCGTAATTTTTTAATGGAGAAAATACTTATATTTGTGGGTTTCTTTGGTCGCTCGCGCAGCCATCTTGCCAGTTTTTCTTTTTTTTTTCATAACACTCTGTTTGGAATGCGCCTCTGAAAAAACTCCATTTGGAGGGCCGTGTAGCCCTAACACTTCGCCCTACCCCTCTGTGTCAACAAAAATCGGGACGCCCTAACCCTAGACATGAACGCGCAAAACAGAGGGCTAAGGGCTAAGTGGTTGGGGCAAGTTGTGAAATGGGATTGGGCCTTTGAAAAGGGTTCTATATAGCACCAAAGAGGGTTCTTTGAAAAGGGTTCTATATAGTACCAAAGAGGGTTCTTCTACTGTTACAAGCTTGACATCATAACAATAGAAGAACCCATTTTGGTGCTTTATAGAACCATTATTTTGCAACACATTCTCCACCTATATAAAGAACCATCCACCATGCAAAGAACCCTTTAAGCATGCAAATGGTTCTTTGAGTGTTCATGATTCTATATAGAAGTACTGTCTTTACTAAAGAACCCTTTAAGAATCATCTTTTTTAAGAACTTTTTTTAAGAGTTAATTTAAGGGGAGACTGGCCACTTCATATTCTTCCTCTTATACCAAAAACATGATTGTGAAACGCTAGAGGGGGTGCCTGAGTGAGTCTTCAATTAATGAAGGTGAACAGAGCTGAAACAGATGTTAATAAATTATTTTTCTAGGCTCTCAAACAGGAGTTTCATTTTGTAAAGTAGATGAATGCATCACATAGGCCTGTGTCTGATGATGGTTAATTGAGTTATCATGGTAACAGCTTCTAGTGATGTTAAAAACTTTCTGCCACCAGTTAAAAAAAGAAATGTTGTTCTTGATCTATTGTTTTATTTTGCACAAACCATAGCACTAGACAGCATTACAGTGGTGTGAAAAAGTGTTTGCCCCTTCCTGATTTCTTATTCTGTTGCATGTTTGTCACACCTAAATGTTTCAGATCACCAAACAAATTTAAATATTACACAAAGATAATACAAGTAAACACAAAGTGCAGTTTATAAATGAAGGTCTTTATTATTAAGGGAAAAAGAAATCCAAACCTACAGGGCCCTGTGTGAAAAATTGATTGCCCTCCCCTGTTAAAACATAAATTAACTGTGGTTTATCACATCTTTGGAAAGCTGAGTTCAATTTCCCTAGCCACACCCAGGCCTGATTACTGCCACACCTGTTCTCAATCAAGAAATCACTTAAATAGGACCTGCCTGACAAAGTAAAGTAGACCAAAAGATCCTCAAAAGCTAGACATCATGCTGCGATCCAAAGAAATTCAGGAACAAATGAGAAACAAAGTAATTGAGATCTATCAGTCTGGAAAAGGTTATAAAGCCATTCCTAAAGCTTTGGGACTCCAGCGAACCACAGTGAGAGCCATTATCCACAAATGGCGAAAACATGGAACAGTGCTGAACCTTCTCAGGAGTGGCCAGCCGACCAAAATTACCCCAAGAGCGCAGCGACGACTCATCCAAGAGGTCACAAAAGACCCCACAACAACATCCAAAGAACTGCAGGCCTCACTTGCCTCAGTTAAGGTCAATGTTCATGACTGCACTATAAGAAAGAGACTGGGCAAAAATGGCCTGCATGGCAGAGTTCCAAGATGAAAACCACTGCTGAGCAAAAAGAACATAAAGACTCGTCACAGTTCTGCCAGAAAACATTTTGATGATCCCCAAGACTTTTGGGAGAATACTCTGTGGACTGACGAGACAAAAGTTGAACTTTTTGGAAGGTGTATGTCCCATTACATCTGGCGTAGAAGTAACACACCATTTCAGAAAAGGAACATTATACCAACAGTGAAATATGGTGGTGGTAGTGTGATGGTCTGGGGCTGTTTTGCTGCTTCAGGACCTGGAAGACTTGCTGTGGTAAATGGAACCATGAATTCTGCTGTCTACCAAAAAATCCTGAAGGAGAATGTCCGGCCATTTGTTCTCAAGCTGAAGCGCACTTTGAATGGCTTAAGAAAAACAAACTTAAGACTTTGGAGTGGCCTAGTCAAAATCCTGACCTGAATCCGATTGAGATGCTGTGGCATGACCTTAAAAAGGCAGTTCATGCTTGGAAACCTTCCAATGTGGCTGAATTACAACAATTCTGCACAGATGAGTGGGCCAAAATTCCTCCACAGCTCTGTAAAAGACTCATTGCCAGTTATCGCAAATGCTTGATTGCAGTTGTTGCTGCTAAGGGTGGCCCAACCAGTTATTAGGTTTAGGGGGCAATCACTTTTTCACACAGGGCCCTGTAGGTTTGGATTTCTTTTTCCCTTAATAATAAAGACCTTCATTTATAAACTGCATTTTGTGTTTACTTGTGTTATCTTTGTGTAATATTTAAATTTGTTTGGTGATCTGAAACATTTAGGTGTGACAAACATGCAAAAGAATAAGAAATCAGGAAGGGGGCAAACACTTTTTCACACCACTGTATTTCCACACTTTAACATATCTGAACTTTTTAGCATGTGATCTCCTACATTGATACCTTGTTTATTCTACCAAAGATATAAGAAATTGCTCTAAAGAAGCAGCTGCGCTGGTGTAACACGCTCAGTGCTGCAGGCAAATATCATTCCTGTTCAAATGGTACGGTGTATATTTAGGACAGCCTTACACCACAGCATTAGGTTTCAGACTGGAAAATGACATCGATCTCAGGAAAAACACGAGTAAAAACGTGTCTCAGCTCTCGTTTGTTAGTCGAAATTTGTAATTTCAAATGACCTCAGGTGAAATAGCTTCAGAGAAGAAAACAAAGGGCTAAGCTAAGTGGCAACAAACTCCCAGATGATAAAGGTTATGTGACATTTTCAGTCCTGTTCTTTGTTACTATATTGAGGACAGTTTTGTAGTCACATGAAAGATGACAGTGTACTACAGCTACAACTTTTACTGAACTGCACTTTATTATGTTCTTTTATTTGACAAAGATTAAAAGATTAAGGGTGGGTTGCACCAACAAGAATTAAATTAAACTGAGTTTAGAGCTAATCAAGGATTTGTTAATCTTGGTTTTATTTTAAATAGAGTTGTGTTGCACCATGTAACTTTAAACATGGATTAACAAATCTACAATTTAAGTCTTAATCTGTGATTAAAAATGTAACCTGCCATAATTTTGTCTGTCCTCCATGGATTTGGCAGTGCAGATAAACAGCAGCAACATCACTCTCGGCACTTATCATAAGTTACTTTTTCTATTTAAGTGAAAACTAGCATATGGCTATATCAGAAGTAACTCTCACAGGCAAGGAGTGAATTAAGACATTTATACAGTCAGTTACTAAACTTGGAGGATCAGCGTCAGAGGAACTGTTTAGCCAAACCTAAGGAGACCTGTTGATAATTTGATGTGCTGCTGTGTTAATTTTGCTCTACTTCAGTGATGCACAGAAAAGCCCCCTGAGGAAAGGAAACCCCCTCAATAGCGTCCCCTGTAGGCAGAATCGATAACTATTAGTGAATGAATTATAAACATGCTAAATTTGGTCCTTTATATGTATAGTTTCTCTCAGAGAGAGAGAGATTTTCTGTTCTGCAGAGAGCACCTACTTTTTCAACACATTTTGTAAATTTAAACCACTGGAGTTGGATGTTTAAATTTAATCCCAGAATGAAGTTTAAATCTGAGTTTAACATAACGTTGCAACAGGATTAAACATAACCTAGATTTACTGTAAAAGTAATCCAGGATTAAAATGGTGGTTTAAATGTAATCCTGATTGTTATAAAATTATGTTTGGTGCAACATGTTTAATAGATGAACCTTAATTTAATTTAAGTTTAAACTTAACCCACCCTAAGACTGAACTCGCATGGTATCACCGTGTTTTCTCCCATGTCCGCTTCAGTGGGACATTCAGAAAATTACAGAACGAAACACTAAAGCAAAAGAAACCCCCCTCAACACAGTTTAGCCATTTACTGTGGTTATTTTCCACACAGTTATCCGAATAAAACGGAACTGTTTCTGGCACAGGCCTAGCATTACATAAAAATTAAAGGGCCTCACCGTTCTTAAGAAGAAATTTCTTCTTAAAACCCACTTGCACAGTTTTCACAAAGCTTCTGACATTAACCAGTGTTTTCACATTTGGGATTTGTTCTCAGGTAAGAACAGAATCTAAGCACACTCGAGCACAAAGGTGTGAACAGTTTTGCGGTTTAAGAACACGTCATGAATCTGACGTAGACTTTTTCTTTGGACCTTTTTCAAGAACATATTTTAGAAAAAATTTAGGAAGGTATTGGTGATTGAGACCCAAGGATTTTTATCTGCCTGTTTTTCTACAGCAAGCTTTAGGGCAGGTTTAAGGCAGCAGGACACTAACATAATTGCTACTGGGTGTTGATTGGTTGGTGGGATTCTAAGCTCATTGGCTGAGTAAAGCAGCTTGCACTCACTGATGTGATGAAAAGCGGAACGGGGTGCATGCAGGGAGACCAGAGGCACTGAGTGGATGAATGGGAGTAAATAGAAGAAATAGAGTATTGCACTATAACCTGTTCTGTGTCAGTATCAGCTCTGACACTGGCGCTTAAATGCAGTATCAGTGATGGTGATACCAATACTTAGGACTAATGCAATGAAGCAATTACTGACACGCAAATGCACCAGTAAATGGAACTTAACAACACATCGTGGTGTGGGTCAACAGGCAGTAGCTAAAATGCTCATAGCAAAATCTGTAACACCAATGTCTTGTAGAAAGGCGGTAGTAGTGGTACTGTGGTAGTGGTAAAACGCGCTAACAGGAGTCCCTTACCTCAACAACTGATTCAGGCTTCTTTCTGTAATCCTTCCTCTGCTGTGTGGTCAGTATGTTAGTCTGGGTTGTTATTGAGGGAGTGAATGTAGTGGAAACGTGGAAGAAACTGCCGGTCTGTTGAAGTAAGAAACACCTTTAATCTTGGTTTAGCCTTTAACATAGCAGCCCGCTAGCTGGGCCCTCGTGTCCACTCACACCACCTGTGGTGTGCCTCTGTCGTTCAGCTGCATCACACAGCGGTAGGGTATCGCGGCCCTTTGCTTCAACAAAGCTGAGAAGTCTGTGGCTCACAAACCTCTATTGGCAGCGTGAACAAATGTAATATTTTGTGAACTCTAGCAGAAGAAAGTTGGATGCGAAACAACATTCTGGACCGTTTTTGCTGAGCCAGAGAAGCTGCTGTGTGTTTACATGCACAGAATACAGGTTTATCTGGTTGTTGTTCAGTTCTGTTTTGCACAAATATTCTACATTTAATTAAGTTGTTAAATAGGTTTCTTATTACAAATTATATGATAGTAAATGCTAAGCACAAAAATACACACAAACACACATTTAAGCCTCTAATCCTCCTGGGTTGTGGGTAGGTTAGTTTCAAGCATCTCAAATTGTTGGATTATATGTGTTTTATTACTGATAAAGAGCACTCTTTTACCAAGCTCTTACCAAAATAAAGTATTTAAAAAGTGGAACCATATGAACAGGACTTATAAGATAGTTACGTTAGATAAAGCTAGCATAGGTAACAATGTTTGGCATCAGCTGATCAGTATTGGTGTCAGAGGGGAAAAGTGGCATAGGTGCATTTCTAGCCACAATGTGTCCAATACACGAATGTTTTGTGAGACGAGTACCAGCAGATGATGTACGGTTAGGGTTCATTTACAGCGCTACACCAGTGCCTTGGAAAACCAGTTTTCATACATTGCCAATTGGAGACGGTTTGACCAACAATAGGATAAATGCTGTGGAATAATATGTAACAATCTACTGTACATACCTGGAATTATATAAAGAGGACTTATAAGCTAGTTATGTTAGATAAAGCTAGTATAGGCATCAGTACTTGGCATAACCCCTTAACCCCTTAAAATGCCAGGCTTAATACATGCTAAGGCTTATTTTTCAAGTAAATACAGGGACTTCGGTCGAAACCGGCTGAGCTATTTTCAGGTTATAGAAGCGTGTAATAAAGCTTTGGGCCTGCTGGTAGGCCCTGACCATTTAAGGGGCTTAAAAGTTAAATATCGGAGTACTATGTCATCAGGCTATCTTTGGTGTGCTAAAGAAGTTCGTAGTGGTCACATACTGCATACCGCATACTACTTTTGGATGCAATCAGTATGTGAGCTGTATGTAGTAGGCTGATTTTTTTAAGTTTGTCTATGCTTTATTGAAATGGTTACACCCTTACAGATCAGTAGTGCTAATCTGGGAAGATGAAGATCTGCAGACACAACTGGGGAAGATTGCCATCTTATTGCTTTAAACTGTAGACATACAGCTTGGCTGACAGCTCAACACTATCTGAGGAAATTGCTGAACACTACTGATCTTTCTAAGTATCATGTGACCATGCAGGCACTTAACTGGCGAGAAAATTGTAATCTGGCCATCTGCAGACCACAGGGACAGCAAGCACATTCAGACATGAAGAAACTCATCAGAAGGGTGCTGAATGATGGATTTGAGTACAGACGTCTGGCCCTAAATCAGTGTACAAAAACACAACTTCTGCCCAAAGCCAGGAGGAGAGGGAAAACTTATCTAGGCCGGAATGTTTAATTTACAGAAGGAGGGAGTGCAGAGAGAGAGAGAAAGAGAGAGAGAGGCTGTGTTTCTCTGCACTGTTCTCAAGGGAGTTCGCCTATTTATGGGCCGCACTTGCACTGCTGCGTCAAGTGGCACTTTCCTGCTCTGTAACTGTGTCTTATTCTTCAGCTTTCTGGGTCTGCTTCGTTTACTGTGTGTGCGAGCGTGTATTGTACTGGAGGTCCTGGAGGATGCAGCATTTTTATTTATTTACTTACTTATTTATTAATTTCAGTGTGCATGTTGCCGGTGGCTGGGCAAAGGTGTATTAAGCACAAGCACATGCTTAGGAATTTGAGTGGGTGTGAACATCATACAGAGACAGTCGAGGCCGATGGTCTGTAATGGGCAGTTGTTTCCAGTCGACTGCACAATGACCCTCTGTTAAAAAATCAAATGCCCTTTCAGTGTAAATGACATCATCACATAGCTGGTCTTCTATTTCAGAGTGTATTCGAGGAGCCGGAAAGTTGGAACAAAAGTTCATGCTCAGCTAAAAGTGCATATGAAGCACGTATCAGCGGTAGCTCAGTAGAACCGCCGAGCTTTGAATCAACGTCTTGCTTAATCTTGTTCTGCTTTTGGCTTCATTTAGAGAGAGCACCTGTCCACCCAACATTCTTCACTCGCAGTTTTCTGTAATATATCATAAAAATAAATATGTAAGCTATAAAACTAGGTCGGCTTTAGAGAAAGATGACAGGTTAACACTGAAAATGCTTTCTTTTTCATATGTAAGTAACTCATTGAAATGCATGCAGACTGTGCACATCACACCAGATATCTTTCACACACACACACACACACACACACACACACACACACACACACACACATACAGAAGTCCTGTTTAATCCTTTTTCTCACCAGCCATAAAATGAAATTTTCACTTGGCCTAATTGAACTATACAAACTGGATTTTTGTCCTGTCAAGTGTTTTTGTGTTTAAACGCTACATTTTATTGCACTAGTTTTTATTGTACCTTTCTTCATCTTCATGGACAAGTGTGAATTTTCCTGGCTTGTGATGCACCATAATGAAATGAATTTTTCAATGGCTAAAATGTCTGTGCATATCCTTAGTTTTTACAGCAGGGGATTCCACCCAATACCCCTCATTCCTCACTTGCAGCTCACACACCAAAAGCCATCAGTGTCCTAATTAATCTGAGTTACAGGGAAACAAATATATTACTTGATTATACCAGCTGCCGGACCTTTTTAAATTATACACTGTGGAATGTTAAATAATATTACATGCATCGGCTTTATTATTTGGGTGGGTAATACTGGTCCTGGAGGGCTGGATTCTTGCACAAGTAGGTGAGTTGCCTCATCAGAGATTCAACTCATTAGTTAATTGCCAGATTTAGATGTGTTAGAGCAGAGAAAACACAAAACTGTACTGGATTCAAACCCTACTACCCACCACCTTTAAAATGTCCAGCCAGGTTAAGAAAAAACTGACCACTGATGAAGAGGATGGCTTAAATAATTTGTGCATGGCAACAGATGGTCTGCAGTCTCTAACTTTACATCAGCAAGGTGGACTTACAAGGTAGATGTTCCTAATTGAGTGGCCAGTGATTTTTTTTAAATTAAATTTTGTTGATATGGTTTAAATGAAATTTAAACATTATAGCCATGTGAAAAAGTTTTGGCACCACTGGTCAAATTATGTTTTGTCGTTTTTCTGATACCAAAAAGTAAATGAAAATAAGTTAAAACATCCTCTACAGGGAACACACTGGTACACATTTTAATGCACAATTACTGCTTATTTGTTGAATTCAACATATTGGAAACATAAAATAACAAACACAAAATGTCAAAATGTGGCCTGTGCAAACATTATGGTACATTGTATATTTTATTTTTCCAAAATATTTAATAAGTAGAAATTGTGCACTGAGATAAGCAGAAAAATACCGTATTTAAGCCTGTTCCCTACAGAGGGAATCAATAAACATATGTATCAATAAACATGTATTTTTCTCGGGGGTGGTAAAACTTTTGCATGCAACAGGACAGGGTGTCCCAAAAAAATTAACATCATTTGAGATGTGAATATCTGAGTAACTACATGTCCTAGGCAAAATTAAATAGGCTTCATGTTGAACAATACAAGATTTATTTATCAAAATTCGAACAAGAAATTCAGAGGGATGTAGATTTTATAACCGATTTCACAAAGCTTCACAAATGTAATATCTTCCGACACTGGTGGTCGTCCAGATCCCTTTGCCCTGCACAGACAGCCTTCCTCTTTGAATTTTTGTGCTATGTCCAAATCTGCTTTCCAGTTGGTGCATTTTTATTCGCTGCACACTCTTGTTTGACTGTGTTTGAGCATGTTCTAACACACAAAATGCCTTTTCGTTTCTAGTGAACACCATTCTTCAACCTGAAAAAGAACATTAAAAATTAAACTTGGTTAGTTTTTACACATTTTGTTAAAATTTGAGATCATTTGAGGGAGAATTGGCTATGTTATTAGACTACAAAATGATGTCAATTTTTTGGGACACGCTGTATATATGACTTTAAAAGTAAAAGTGAACTTTCATGATGTCATTGTCCAGAGTAACATAACTCTTGCTGTGTAATCCTCCTGCTCAGGAGAACGTGTCTCTGGCGGATATCCTGTGTCTGAGGGACAGCTGTCTGTCTGAGCAGGAGGTGTGGGCAGTGTGTGTGGAGTGTGTCCGCTCCCTGCAGAGCATCACGATGTCTCCGCTCTTTCACACTCTCTGCATTGCACCAGACACTCTGGCCTTCAACGCTCATGGCAATGTGTGCTTCATGGAACAGCTCAGCGGTGAGTATATTTTCAGTGCACCTCGGTGTTTGTGGGGTTTTCATTATAATCACTTTCATTTGTTTGCTTTAATTACTTGAAGTTAAGGGTTTGTCTTCTAAATTGCTTTCCTTGCAAAGTACTCTTGGTGAAGCATGGGCCCTCTTCAGAAAAAGGCTTGGGATAACTCTTACATGAGCTGCAGTTTTGAAAAAGCGCACCTTAAGAGGCTATTTTTAAATAATTCTGTTTTTATTTGCAGCTCAGTTCCAATTGGCAGTAAGTGTGCATGTGCTGGCATGTCTAAGAGCTCAAGCAAAATAATTTGTCTTGGAATAGTTTGTCTAAGTGCCCAGCTCTTCTTCTGGGGATCTGCTGGCCTGAATTTATTTCTATCCTGAGTCTTAATACTCCAGGCAGTCAGAGTCCCCAGGAATATCTCAATGTCATCGCCAGGTGTGTTAGATGAGGGTTGGAACTAAACTCTCTAGGGTCAGGGTTAGGCACACCTAAAATGGGAAAATAAAATGGGAAAAAATCTCTAAACACAGAACTCAAAGTTGAGAGAGCCATATAAGATTTACAGCCCTGCGGATACATTGGTTGTTATCTTCAGGGTACCAAAATGTGTCATTCCAAGATTAGTTTATGTATGAGAGAGTTAAGGGCCTAGGGTTGATTGCAGTTGTGGCATTTGCATGTGGAACATATTGCTATTTACTCTTAATGTGAGGTCCAAAGAACTTGCAGTCCCACCAAAGCAGATCATCATGAGCCTGAATAATCAAACTCGGAGGTGTAACCAAAATCAAAATGTCTAAGTCAAATGTGTGCTGTATTGTTAAGAAGCAAGCGTGGTGAGCTTTGCAATAGCAAACAGTTGTGAATGGCTAAAAAGCACTTAATGCCATAAAGAAAAACCCCTTTCACTGTTGAATAGATCAAGGACACTTTTATGCAGGCATAAAATGCATTAAAAACTATTATAAAGAGATGAATACGCCAACTTGACCTCAAAAGAATTGACCTCAAGATGCAAACTTCAAGGAAAGAAAGGTCAAGTTACATTTTGCTGAAAAAGTACATAAAATTCTGAAAGTTTTATTGACAGACGAGACAAAGAATAAGCTGTTTCAGAGTGGTGGAAAAAAGAAAGTGTGGAGGAAATAAAGGAACAGCTCATAATTTAAAGCCTGGTTGAACTTTGGTAAAACATGCTGGTATGGGCATGTACGGCTACCAGTGAAACTGACTCCGTTGTCTTTATTGATAATGTGACTGGCAACAGCAGCAGCAGAAAAATTCTGAAGTGTATTAAAGCTTAAAATGTAGTTATGTTATAACTGAAGATTGGGGGGGAGGAACATGCCTGAAACCCCTCCTTCCTCCAATCTAACACCCTATATATTCACATCCTCACCCTGCGTTGCCATGATGCAGTGTTCGCAGTCCCCACCGCCACCCCATCTTTTCCTTTTTCCTCATTCCTACATCAGTCCTACTACAGCTGTGAGGAGGTGTCTGGCCTTCTAGCTACAGGCAGAAGCTGCCCATAACTCCAGCCCAAGTTCTCAGAGTTCTCTCCCTTCCCTCAATACTCAATACTCGTCTTCCCTCATGTTGAAGGCATGGTCTGAACTCACAAACAAATCTTAACTGCTAA
Organism: Colossoma macropomum; assembly: GCF_904425465.1. Taxonomy (NCBI): domain Eukaryota; kingdom Metazoa; phylum Chordata; class Actinopteri; order Characiformes; family Serrasalmidae; genus Colossoma; species Colossoma macropomum. Next base: position 24,707,501 of record NW_023494791.1, on the reverse strand, counting down.
AACCAAATGTCCTTAAAACTTAACCTTTAAACTTAGACCTGAAGTGTACTCTTAGGTGTCTGTTTATATATAGTCTGTTTATATATAGTTCTTAGGGGTGTAATGAAGCATGACTACAGTTTGATTCAATTCTCGATGCTGGGTTCACATTCTATATTCTCATGACATTTTGAACAGAAATTGAGTGAAGAAAAAATGCTAACTGTGTTACACACTTGTTAACGAACATGCTGGTGGGAGTTGTTGACTGATGCTGGTTGTTTGTGACATTTGGTGCTCAAACAGTTCAGTTGCATTGGAACAGAATAGAATGCCCATTCCCCACGATGGTTTGTCACATCTCCATGATGTGCACTGTTACAGTTTTGGATTTCAGTGTCGCAATGCATCAGTGCACTATTACACCCTTATTAGGCTGGACCAAAGCAGGAAATAATGCACTGCTGGATTTTAGTTCTAATTCGTTTAGGGTTCACACTGACAGTCATCGAACCAAAAGATGTAAACAAATGTGATATAGGTAAATAGTCACCACTAAGATTATATGACATATATATTTGGTGGCTATAACTGGGATAATAACTAACAAACTTTCAGACTGAGCTCATGAGTTTTATATATGTCCTGTTTTTTCTAAATGTTGTGATATTCTAAAGCAGTAACATGTAATAGGCCGTGTGTCACCGTGGGTTTCCCTCAACATGAAGTGGAGTTAAAGCAGTGTAACACTCAGCTCTAAATAGCTGATTGCTTGTAGTACAATGATGAAAACTTGGTGCATTAATGCATAATACGCTTGTGGATACATGGGTGCAAATAGAGTATTTTACAACAGCTTCAGATGTGCCTCAGCCACATTTTAAAACTGAAACTATCTGTTTTATAATTAGCGATTGAGAACTCATGAACAGATGACAAAATGCATGCACGAATCAGAACAGCATCAGAAATTCATCTGTTGCAGGTACCAAAGAAGGCATGCAGAGAAGAGAGGGTTATTTTTTTGGTACATTCTTAAGTCATATGAACCACACCACTTATTTGGTGACACCAGGGTTCGAATGGTAGCGTTCTCAATGGACCTAACAGAGCAATTGCACAAGTGTTGCTTGTAATTGAACCAACCCCACCAAGTGTCAGCACACCCTAAAGAAACTATGGAGAACAAAAAATGTTCTCGATTTGTTGAGTCAGTCATGCAATCTGAAACCCACAATGCATTTCACTGACTGAGGAGAAGACTAAGGGTGGGGGTAATCGATTCTTAGATGCATCGCGATGCGGACGAATCGATTCACAAATGTCATAAATCGATTTTCTAAATTTTAATTTATAACGTAATGTTGACAGAACACAAATGACAGAACTTGGAAGTGTGGAAGTGCAGCGTCCGGACAGTCTGCGGCGGCACATAACAAAAAGCACAACTGGATGAGCGAGAAATCCGACCGGCACCCTTTGCATTAAAAGTTAGGTCAGGAGTCGACAACCCAAATGTTAAGAAGAGCTAATTTGTCCTTCCAACAAAAATCAAACCACCTTGGGAGCCAGAACATTTTATGTCCAACATGTCTCAGTATGTGCTAATGTCCTAGTATAGGTTAAAAGATATAAATGAAAACGCAGATTTACTTTCCTCTGGTTTAAGCTTTAGCTATAGACGCTTTCCTCTCATCTCTGCCAGAAAACTTTTCCTCAAAAGTCGAATAGTTTCTTGTAAAATGTCTCTCAAAGTTTGACTGTTTTAAGAGGTTGAAGTCGCTTCTTATTCGCCAGCTTCTTGTTCGAATTTTCATGTTCCACCTTAAATTCTGACTGACACGTCCCGTCTCGAAGATATTTTAGTGACACAGCAATCCCCCGTCTCTACAACGAGACCAAAACCGAAGTTATAAAATCACTAAAGGAAACGGGTAGGACGGCTGTAACGTGCTGTGTGGACATCCACTGCCACTGGATCTTATGTCACCGTAACAGCGCATTTTATCACAGATGAGTGGCAGCCAGTGTCTCATATGCTCCAAACAAGAGCAGTGAATGAGAGCCTTCTAGTTCACTTGCCACATCACTTCCATTTGTTTTATTAATAAAAGATATTGGAAGTAAATTCATTATGAATCATTACAAATACTTTGTTTTAAAAGTACCAAGTCCTCACACAGTGAGAAAACAGAAATCCTGTATAGAGAAAAAAGATGCATCAAGATGCATTGATAATCATTTTATAATCGCATCGCAGCCTCTGAATCGTAATCGAATTGAATCGTGAGGTGCCTAGAGATTCCCACCCCTAGAGAACACTGAACAGAAACAATCCCTGAAACAAGCATAAACTGAAAATGGGTGTACTAAGGGGCTGGCAGTGCATGAAAAGAAGATGAAGATGATGACCAGTGATAAGTGATGTCAGGGGGTTACAGTCTTCAGAGAGTAATCAGTAGCAAAGGATTTGCTGCTAAGTACACTGCAGTATTATTGTTTATAAAATTGGGAGAATGTAAAAGACATTAAATCTCATGTGGTTTCCCCCATACAGATGTAAAATATTTTTTATTTAAAGCCGTCATTCTACATTTTCAAATGCTGTGTGATGCAGTACAGTACCAAAACAACAAAAACTGTGTCACTGGTTAGTTACTGACTGCTCTGTACTGCCGGTTTTCCTTCTTGAAAATGGAAAGCTCAGAACGTTTAGTATTAGCCATTATGCAATAGACATTTAAAGCATTATTGGCCATGCAAAATCAGATCCGCATGGCGAGTAGGAGTACTGGAGCACTGCACCTGCATCGAAGCAGAAAGGCATACATGGAATGATGTCATCTTAAGCTTTTTTCCTGTAAAACCTTCTCTTTACACATTTTACATTTTGCTTACGTCTACATTAGTTATGTATATCTCTCTCATGGTCCAGCTCTTGGATGTAACTGTACTCTGGTGTAGCTGGTGGAGGGTCCCTCTGGATCTGGTACATGGGAGTTATATGTAATAAAGCATATGGAGTAAGAGGAGTGGAGCCTGACCTATATAACTCCTCCAAACTCTGCAGAGCAGTCTGGAGGAGGCTGGCTATCCTCAATGTCTGTGGCCTACTTAGAGGAGTCAGTGCTGCAGCAAGCTCCACAGCAGCCTGTGGTTGTGTCTTAAAGAGTAACATTGTGTGTTTACGTGGGAATAATGCTGAAGGAAATGTTATTAAACAGCAGAATCACATGTTCTTTTTTTTGTTTGTTTATTTTAGTGCTGGATAATAAGGACACCATATTAGGATTGCTGTTATATTGCTACATATTGTGATTGTGATGCCCCTTGCAATATGCTAAAATTGCACCTGGGTGTCAGTAATAGTTATGTAAGCATGGTTAAAGATTGGCCTGAATTATACTGGCCAAAATAATTTACTTTTGTTGGATTACTTAGTAAGAAAAAAACGGTTTGTACTGTTTGACCTTGGTGATCTGAAATAAAATAATCATATCCAATTTTTGATTCCTCTCCTGCTGCTCTTTTCTTCTTTCTCAGATGACCCAGAAGGCTCTTTTGTGCCTCCAGAATTCGACAAGACTGGGAGCACGTTTGAGGTGAACTAATGCACTGTACATCCTGATGTGCACTGAGATGTTAGGTCACCATGTAATGGCTTTGCGCTCTTGTTCACAAGCTTAACAGAAATAATAAGATTAGGAGGACTAGATACAGTTCAATCACAAGCTCTGTCTTGTTTTTTTTTGTTGAAAACAATATCACATAGTACAATATCACACACACACACACACACACACACATATATATATATATATATATATATATATATATATATTTTATTATATGTTTATGTGTGCTACTACAGAGCTGAATTACATCTTGATGCATTAAAAACAAATACCACCAACACATTGTGTAGCAACAAAACAATCAATTACTCAATCAATTAATCTGTTAATAAATCAGTTACATCCAAGATAACATTCTATGTTACGAAAATACCAATGTCCCTGTTTCCATGTTGAAATAAATACATTATGTAAGGTAAGTATAGGTGAAATTTTAAGAAAAGTAAATAGAACAAAACTGTCAAAACAAACCAGGTTTGTAGGAAATTCCTTTAGCATAGAGTGCCAGCGCTCAGGAAGCATGGCTTAACGAATTTTATTAATGCAAATTTAAAAATGATCTTATACCGTAACATATTTGGAAAAACCTGTGACATTAAGTTTTATCTATAGCGTTCAGCACTAAGATCGAAGATTCCAAAGCATTTAATAATTTTTAAGTGACGCAAACTTTTATGTAGAGTTAATACAGCCAGACTATGATGCAGAGCTTCTGATTTCACCTTAATAAGATAATGCAAATATCTGTTTTATACAGATTCAAAGAGCATATTTTTACATAACAATATGACAGGAACAAAGTGGCCCTATTGACATTGTATAGTGTTTGTTTGTAGCAGGCTGTATTTCTGATTCTGGCTATCGTGTGTGATGTGGTGAGGGAGCAGGGGAGCAGATAACGGCTCGTTTGTTAGCCTGGACGGGAGAGTGCATGACCTGTCTCAGATGATGAATGCGGCCTGGCTTCAGGCAAGAAAATGGATGCGGCTCTTCGCTTTCATCTGTATTTGTCTGTGCCCACTGTTTATTGGCTTGAGAAATAGCATGATGACATAACCAAAACAAAATGATGTGTAGGTGTTCAAGCTAGATGCAGACCTTGCTAAGATTCACACTTTTGAATTTGGCATTAATTTCGCTTTCTACAATGTGATTTGATTAAATGACAAGTCGTTTATGGCCACTCTTTTTTATGTGTCATAGGCCCTGTTTATGCCTGCTATTAACATTCGTCTTGAGTGATCTGATCGTAAGTGGACAATGAGATGTATAGACATTTACACTTGAGATTTCTATGTGTCTGGATTGCTTCTCCAGTGCAATCAGATTTTGTGACCGGCAGATGAGAACTGTACACATTTACCATGCGAACCTCTCACTGCATTTGTTGTTAGACAAAAATGTCCTGCCAGTCCTTGTTTGTGTACGTGTATGGGCTGTTATAAATATTTAGACCACGTTGATTGGTAGCGTACGGGTAGAGAAGACATAGAAAGAGGCAAACCAGCTGCTTTCGTCTCTGATTAGGCTGATTAGGCAGTGCTTTGGGCCATTGTTCCTGGGGACGCATAGGGACGCATAAGCATTCACACTACAAATGTTCTGGTTGTGTGTGTCCTTGACCACCTCTGAAGGTGGTTTGAGTCATCGGATCGTGATGCATCTCCAAGATGCATTGGACCACATTTGCACCGGTACTTAGTGCTGTCCACTTATGATTGGATCAGCCAAGACATATGTTCATCCTAGATGTGAATGGGGCCATAGTATTAGGTCACTGACTCTGTGAGCATCATCACTGTGTCTCACATTCTCTGTTTTTGATTACTACTGGACCTATTCTGTGTCTTCAATGTGATACAGTGCTGTTTTGAATGCTTTTCCTTTACTGAGCTTTTTTGTTGCTTCTTGTCTCTCTCTCTCTCTCTCCCTCTCTCTCTCTCGCTCTCTCTCTCTCTCTCTCTCTCTCTCTCTCTCTCTCTCTCTCTCTCCCCCTCTTTCTCTCTCTCTCTGTTTCAGGGCCATGTGTTTTCTCTTGGCTCCACCCTCTCAGCTGCTTTGGACTATGTTATAGAGCCTGAATTAGAGGTGGAGTTGGAGGTGGAGACTCAAAGGTTTCTTGAACAAATGCAAGAGGAGAAACCAGAAAATAGGCCCTGCCCCCAGGTGAGGGACAGCTCAATTTATGATCATGAAATTGAAAGATTTGTAAATTCACAAGTTAGCAAAACAATCTTTTCCCCATTTGCTTCCTTTATAACATTTTGATGGATGATTGCCAACTTTGTCTTTGTTGTTCTGGAAGATTCACTCGAAAGAGGCCCCGAATATTCTGTTGTAACTCCTGTTAGGATGAAGCAATCTGAACCAAAAAAATACGCAACCTACCTTGATGTATGTGTAATCAGTTGCATTACATGTGATGCTGGAAGTGATCTCTATTTTCTGCCAGACACATGAACGGGTACGGGAGTATGCACCCGGTAGTTGCAAAACGGAGGTTAAAGGCAACGGCTGTCCGGCGCCTACCTCATTCCCTCCGACGCAGGGGCATCCCGGCTTGTTCAAAGCTCTGTATACTGAGGAGCACATTGCACATGGTTTCATTCAGATTGCTTTGTCCTAGAGTAATTACAGAATATTCTGAGTTTTTACACAAAATGCTGATAATGGTAATAGTGATAAATTCAAAAAAATATGTTGTTTTGGGACTATTTTGCTTTACAACGCATGTACCTCTCTGTTATAAATAGATTTTAATGTAAAATTATGTTTTAGGCCAAAACCTTATCATAGAACTATTGTGAGTCAGGCACCAGGCAGTGTATTTGTAAGCATTTTGTGTAACACCTTTCTGTGAGGAAGCTTTCAGAGGCATTAAATGCTTCAGATGTCTGGTTCCTGTCACCACCACTATGAACAATTCTCATTCGGTTTCTCTAAAATGGAGCATTTCTTGCCAAACCATCCTGATTGACTTTGTTTACATCTTACTGATTTAATTATGCATACATTTTACAAAATCATTACAAAAACATTACATAGGGATTCTGATTCCTCACATTAGTAAACTTGCTATTAAGCAGTTCCCTTTAGCAGAACCTTGTGAGGAAACAATAAGGCTGTAATGTACTCTAGAGGATGAAATGTTAAAGAACAAATCATTACAGTACATGTTTTCCTCAAAAATGTGAACAAACTGAAAACCTCAATCTGGACCGTTTCTTTGCTTTTATACTGTTTCTGCCTATTCATAAGCATGCTGATGTGACAGCTGTGGTATGCTAGAGTGAGCTAGTGTGGATATTTTTGTTAGCGGCGTACTGAAAGACACTTCTGTTTGTCAGATGGCCTCAGGGTCAGCGTATAATCATGCAAAAGAAGCATTACAGAGCATCACAACACTTTTCACTGCTGTGCTCTGAGTTGTGTGATAACAGCAAGTGATAGACTGAACATGAACCACCTTGTCTATTCAGATTTCTCTTTAACGAGAACAAAGCTTCGGTAATCTAATTTTATCCTATATGCTGTCACTCATGCAACCATAATATGAGTCAGCCATAAAAGTCAACTCTTAGTCATAGCGCAATCTGCATAAAAGATGAAACTGAAACCTAGTTTTTACCTTTTTATGCTTTGCACCCAGGCTTTCAATATAAAAAATAACTATACTTCAGAATCTGTTTGAATTATTGAATGTGTAGTTGATTATTTTTGTCGAACGTTTTGCTTGAATCTGCCCCCGTCAGCTGTTCTGGGCTGTAATAAATATTTAAGTTTATCTAAAAGGCTTATTTAACCCTCTGGGGTCTAAGGACATTTTCTCAATTTTTGCATATCTTCTTAAATTCGCCTTTAAAGGTACTTGCACATAACATGATTGCCATATGTTTCATATCAAAATGCTCTATTATCTTCATCACTACTTTCCAAAACCGCTTCAGCAACTTCAGCGGCTGTAAACCCTTTGTGCACCATTTCACATGTCTCTGATGTCGACTGAATGAAATGGGTCCCAAATGATTTCCTAAATCCATTGATCAGTTTCACTTAAAGTGTAGATGGACACATGAATCCAGCAATTACTCACGGTGAAAGGCAGATGACATGTATCTCAACCCCTCTTCATAGCCTGATAGCTCTGGACGTGAGACATTGTACAACTTTGCAATAAGATGGAACTGAAAGGATGACTCTACAGATTCAGAAAATGTTTGAACTGTATTTCTGCCCTGAGTTAGAGAGCAGAAGATAGAGACACATATGTAGAAACATTACATTTGTGTGGGCGAGTCCGTGGAACCCAGGGGGTTAATTCGTAAAAGAAAATGCTATCTTGTATCCATTAAATAACAAGGCTGAAAGCCTTATCACTTTGACCAGAATGTCACATTCTTCCTCTCAACAGGACATTCTCTCTCAGGCAGAAGCCAAACTCACAGGCACCTCATCCACGGCAGTGTGCCGGAAGCTGTCGGCCATCGGTAGAAGAGTGCTGTCTATAGAATCTGTCGGAAATTTCCAAGGTTTTAATTTCCTTTTATATCAGACTTTAAGGCATCTACTACTGCCATTAACTCAACATTGTAACCCTTTAAGGGTTGATGCAAAAAACCCCAGCAATTTTTACCTTAATCTTTTACCTTAACCTTTAATCTTCTCTTCTGTTAACATATGTCAAAGCTTAAAATCCTCTGAGTTAGACGTTAGATTTGATAGGTGTTTATGGATTTATTATAGATGTATAGTAGGGGTTAGTCAAAATGTCTGAATATTGAATATGAATTATGTGAATAGTAAATTAGGATTTTCAATATGCAAATTAGCTTTTCTCTAGCAGTGTACATTCTCATAAGAACCTTGAGATATCTGAGCTCCATATTCCACCGGAGGGCAGTGTAGAGCCAGCTTTTTATGTTTTGGCCAGAGTTTCTTATCTGTTTACTCCGAAGAGGGAAGGATAGAAAGCCTGGCTTAAGGCTACTGCACACCATTCGGGAAAGCACTGGTATAGTACACAGTAAGGATTGCAGAAAAGCACCATTAAACATCTACCTTAAACTCATTTTAGACTCTACTCACAGATTTATAAATAAAACTTTGAACTTCATTTAGTGAATTTATCACATCCTGTATCAATTAATTCTTCACAAGCTCACTATTTTCAAGCTGAAAGGTATGAGGTGAAATACAGTATGGCTACACTAGTTATGATAGCTGATGTGAATCCAGATGATTAGAATTTGTCTTTGGTCTTTACACTTTTTACACCTTATTTGAATATTTGAATATCAAATAATAATTTGAGTATCAAATTTGACTGAAATGCCCATCTGTAGTATCTAACAGTATTTACTTTCATTCACAGATGAATGGGAGAAGACATATCGTCAGTTTCTGAAATACAAAGGGTCAAGATCAAACCTGGTTGAAAATCATACAGGTGACCAACACATGAGCAGAAATTATTCATCAGATTCCTATGATGAAGAAGAGCACCTGATTAAACAAAGGGGCCGGGTCTGTAATGGTTCCTTCCGGTCAGGGAGCGTGGATGAGTATTCCAGTGGTTCAGTGTTATTTAGAGATGAAAACTCACTCTGCCAGTCGCAGAACAGCTCCCCCGTCCGCAAGAGGAACCAGGAGAGGAGGTCAGGTAGAGCAAGGAGTGCCCTTAACCGCTCCTGCTCTGTTCCGGACTCCAACAACCCTCCTGTCTTCTCACCTCCTTCACATACGGACATCAGTATGATGGTGGCAGACCTGTCAGAGATCGAAGGAGAGGACAGTGTGGTGATGCACTGGGAGGACAGGATGCTGAAGGGACCACAAAAGAAAAGAGCACAGGATGCAGATTTAGACAAGAAAGCAGAGTTGATTGACCACTCTGTGGAATCTGTAGATAGAATCAGAACCTTTTCCCCTCCTCACGTTAGTGTTGACCTGGGCCCAGATGATACAGGTCAAAGCGGGGCTATTGGGGGTCTCTCTGCAAATGCAAAGGAGGAAACAGAGAGCAGCAACCTGTGCTGCTCTAACTACATGACAAAAAGCATGCTGTGCCTCAATGAAGAATCTCAGGATGAGGTACGCTGTTCATTTTTGTCCAGCTTTATCAAAAGGAACAAGAGGATTATCTTCTTAGTCATTTTTTGTGTTAACTTTCATTTGCAGTGGGTCTCTCTGCGGGAGCTGCTCTCGCACTGTACACGGCCGCTGTCCGTGAATGATCTGTGGGCTCTGTGCTACACTTGCTTGTCCACTCTGCAGACCTACATTGACTTTCCAGGTCAGTCTGGTTCATGGAAAACATAATCAGTGTCTTCGGGAATTATTTCTCCCCACAGCAAAAGATTGACATTGAATTGACATTTGAACTGTGAGGGAATCATGGCCTTTTGGAAGGCTGGTCTTTTTGCGTCAGTTTCACTGGATTATCTGATAACATTTGGCTGTAGCTGAGAAATGATCAGTGATCAGTGTCCAGCTGTCTGGCACTGCAGTATGCTAGAAACACTGCAATATGAGCTGCACTAATGGTTAGTTCACTATCAGACTAAATATCAGATTCTTACAATGACAGCAACAATTATTCATTACTTAGTACATTCTCAGACATTATCGTTTGATAGCCTTAAGCCTGCATGCTATTTTGGGAAGAGTTGCAGTGCTGCTGTCATAACTATGGCAAGTATGGAGCTGCACAAACACGACATAGAAGCCATTATCCTTTTTATGGAACAGTGGGTACGCTTGAGGGAAAAATCTATTTGAATTTGAATTGTGGTTCCTATCACTAATTTGACATAGTATAATATAAAAGAGAGGCTGAGAAAGAATAGTGATAGGTCCTCTTTAAAAAAAAGTTTGAAATATTCTTACTAGCAAGGCATCAGCAGCATTTATTTATCAGCTAACCATCTTTTACTGGATTGTGGGTATGGCTGATTAGCTAGGCAATATTTTGACGGGTTGGCAAATGCAAACCAAGCAAGGTAGCAAATTTAACAATGTTTTTGACGTGACTGGTTTTGACAGGAGTATCAGTCTGTCTTGGGAACAGGAATAAAAAAAACTTGAAGGTGGTCATAAATGAGGATGATTAAACATTAAGAACATATTCCATTTTGCCATGATCTGTAGTATTATGTTGTGTAAAATGCATGTACCAAGTCTTCTTTTTTCTGTTTGCTTTTTGAAAGCGTACCTGTGCCTAGACTCTGTGTATGTGGGCTGTGAGGGAGAAATGCTGTTTCTGAAGCCTAAAAATCCAGGTATTGCTGTTCACAACACAGAGAGTCAGTGATGACCCAAGACAAGTTGTCTATGTACTGAGGAACATACCAGTATATAGGGTGTGGACAAAATAATGGAAACAAAGCTTTAACTAAATCTCAGTGACAAATGCTGCTACGCACACAGGTCTGTAATTGTAATCTGAATGCTAATTAGCAGTATATGTCAGTCTAATTAACTTTTTGGTATGTGAGTTTTCAAAGTAACGCAGTACCAAACTGCAGTGTATGGGTCTGTAAACCTGCACATTTGAAAATAATACAGAACACTGGTGGCAAGTCAAATCTCACTGATAAGAAATTGATGGGCATACAAGACAAGACTTCAAAACTGACCAAAAGATTAGGTCTCACATAAAAAAAACATCGTCAGCTTCACAAAAAGGGAATTTATGATAAGGCTCGTGACTGAAAATTTAAGGTATCACAAAAAATGCCACTTTAGATCACAAAGATGCCAAGAGGCAACTTTACAGGACTAGGTACACCCTGCCACGCCCCTGTTAATAGTGTTCCCTCATGATGCTCCCATATTCCAATAAAGTAACAGCATCAAAGACACTGCTAAACAAATTGAAGAGTGGTTTCATTAACACCAGGATGGATACGATCATTGTCTCTGTTTTCACCAAACACTAGAATGTAAACATTTAATGGAAAGTTCCAGAGCATCATTTATGAAGTAGATTTTACATCCTTTATCCCTCAAAGAAATAGAGGCTTTTCTTGGAAAAGTTTCCAATATCGCATCATACGCAGTTTATGACTACTGTAACAGCATTTCAAAGTGGACTGAAGCTTTTACAAAGGCAATAGGTGGCTGTATTACTTGGGCATCTGGTATTGCTTTATTGTTAGTTGTAAAATCAATACTGATCATGTCCACTAAAGCTGTTCTGCACTATATGGATGAAAGCATACAGCAGATACACCAGTGTTAAAACCCATTTTCCAATTAGTTATCTCTGAGAAGTCCATAAAAACAAGACTTTAACTACTATGACAGCACATGTTTTTGTGATCCATTCTATCCTGTTCTCAGTGCTACAGTGCTACTGTCTGTTTTTGTCATTCTGTGTAGGATCCTATGATGCCTTTTACGTAGCTCCTGAATTCCAGGAACATGGTATTGTAACAGAAAAGGTTGGTTCTATTTCATTCATACTGACCACCAGAGGTGGAGCGAAGCACAGATTGAGATCTTACATCAACAAAGTCACACATATGATCAAGCCAGTAATACAGGTACTGTGGAAGTGGAATAGAAAATATCCTTTTACATCTTGTCACAGTGACACAGGTGAACACAGGTTTCATTGCTCTCTGGCAACTCGGGTATTCATGGACTCCTACTGTTGGTTGTCCCACAGTATCCTTTTTGATTAAACTACCAGTGGTATCACCAGAGTAGCTAGTACATTAGTGCTCTGTATTTTAAAAGGACAGTATGTTCTTGGATGCGAGAGGACCTATCAGTTGCTGGTCACATTGAGGTCCTTCTTTTAATCGTTCCTTGATGTCTCCCTTCAGGCATCGCTGCATTATCTAAGATGTAATAAATGCTTGTCTTCTTTAGGCCATTACTTACCATTAAATCGGACAAGTTAACTCCCCTCTTCCATTACCTTTAAGAACACCATAAGGTGTCTATCTGTAGAGCCTTGACAGTTGTTTCATACCACAGCTATGGACGCATTGGACTGGTACTTGCTAGAGTCCTGTTGTCAGCAGCTGCCAGGCCTACCAGTTAGCAGGCTCCACCGCAATTCCAGTACCATTAATATCAAGTCGAACTGCCACCCTAAGCCAGTGTTAAAGAGTTATGACCCTCCTGCCATATGGCTGCTTCTGAGTTCAGCTAATCGGTGTGACCTGGTTCCAAGCCCAGTCTCTGAGGTGCTGCTATTCCTATGCAAACCAGGTCCCAAATGGCGCAATTGTGGTTGTGTAGTCCACAATTTTGTATGCATGAGGCTGTAGTGTGTCCCATTCCTCATTAGTGCCCTTTATGCATGCTTACCACAGCTTTCAGTGAGGACAGCATCAGTCGTTATAGTGATATGCCAGTAATAAGCACAGATAACAAGTGCAAACCACATTAACGTGAAAAATGACTTGAGAAATTCGACAAAGCTCATCGCAGGGTTTAGGGTGCCTTTTGGGACTGATAGCTTGTTGCATAGAGCTAACTTCTCGTCCATACTTGGTAGTATGATGTACAAGCCCACCCAGGACGTGATACCATAATGACTGCCTTGCCACTCTTGCTAAAACATGTCCCTGTACAGGTCAGTGTTAAAATGTCCCTCACGGGTGGAACATGGTGTCAGCGTTCCCTCAAATAGTGACAGTGGTGCCAATTGCACTCTTTAAAGTAAAGGGACTAAAAATGGTTCTTTGGAGAGATGTCATAGAAAAACCACACCTGGTTTCTTAAAGAACCTTTCAAAAGATGTTTTTTTTTAACTGCTTTTGTAAATGAGATGTACTGAAGTCTGATGAGCCCCTTAACAGTTTAAAGAACTTCCACATATGTAATAAAAACATGCCAATAAAGGGTTTTTCATAGACCCCTATGTCTAAGCCAAGAATAATTTTGGAGTCTTCTTTTTTAAGAGTGTAAGGCTATCCTGGAGTCAGTAGGTGAGTGTTAATCCTTATGGCTTTGTTGGTATTCCTCATCACCTGTGCTTTGCACCTCCTCTGGTGGTCAGCAGGAATGAAATAGAATGCTAGTTACAAATGTAACTGTGCTTCTATGGCTTCCGGATGATCACCAGAGTCACTCAAAATCTCCGAGAAGATGTGTGCGATTGTATTACTGGCCGTGTCACTTAATGTCATGGTGTGACTTTGTTGGTATAAGATCTTGAGTATGCTCTATGCTTCATGCTGCTTCTGGTGGTTATCCAGAATTCACAGCACTGCAGATACGTTCGTAAACTCAGGTTGAAATAGTAGCACTTTTTTATGCAAACAAACCTCTAAGAATCCGTGTTTTTTTCTTTCATTTCTAGGCCTGCATATATGGAGTGGCAGCCATTCTATGGGCCACAGCTAAGTTTCATTTGTCCCCTAATCAGAAGCTAGCTATGCCAAGAAGGCTCAAGAGGCTTCTGCTTGAGATGGCCAAACGAACACCAATCGAAAGACCTTCTATTGTCATGGTAAAAAAGGTAATACTTGCCGATTGATACATTTTGACATCAAATTTTGAAAATGAAATAAAATTCAAGAAACTGAACAGTTGCATGTGTTGAAATATTTCTTTGACATCAGTGTTGCTTCTGAGTTAGAAAGGCTGTGCAACCTAACCTACAGAAAATTAGAAGTGAAGGCTGCCTGTGATTATGATATTTTGATTTCTCTCCATCGTTTCTCTTCATGGCTGATTCAGACTTGCCGTGATTACTTGTCCCGTCAAGGGACCAATGCAGAAACTGTGTGGACGCAGCTAATCAACAGAGTTCATAAGGTACATTCTCACTGCAAATATCATAATTAAAGCATTGCTCATGGCACACAATTTAATGAGTGACCTGTCAGATAGCTCAAATGGGAAAAACATTAAACTTTAGTGTTCCAGTTCATAACTGCAATCAGTGCAGTTTTTTAAAGCTATAGTCTTTTTAAGGACCCTATTACCAATAAAACAAGTTTCCAGCTAAAATAACTGGACATTTCAGTTCTAGTCTTGAATGTATAACATGCAGAACAACATCTATTCAGAGAATGCAAACCACCTTTGAGATATGTGAAATGTCATGTCTACAATAACTGGAATGGCCAAAAACATCACAAAAAGGTAGACTCCCTGCAGCTTTACCTCTTCAACCTTCACTAATTGTAAGCACTGGCCATGGTTGATTAGAAAGTCTCTCTATGCGTTTTTTCACCCAGTTCAATACGGTGCATCAGCAGGTGATTCAGCTCTCAGCTGTTTCCTTTTACACTAAAGTGTGGCCAATTTTGTGTTTTTATTTAAACTGGTTATGGAACACCAGCATACAGATGGTACCAGAGACCTCACTGCCCTCTACTGCATTAGTTCTGCCGCTCACCCCGTATCTGTAGCAAGCAGACCCCACTAAAGGTCTGTTCCTTCATTGTAGTTAACACTGTTTGGAAGATGGAACAAGTGTCCTGAGCTTCTTGTTCATGCGATATGCTGTATTTCCACTCTAATGAAAAACACATTTGTGCACATATAAAGCTTTACTGACTGTTTACAGCATAGTATGAGTTTTTTCACCACACAATGCAAAACTTTGGGTGCACCTGGTCAAATGACATGTTGATTTTCTAAGTGGAAAAGAGTTATGGCACCTTATTTATTTCATTTTTATTTTATTTTTCCCAATAAGTCAGACTCGGCAAATACATAGAAACTGCACTTTAAAATTAGCAGAAAAATGAATGTGCGAATGTATTTTCGCTTAGAACAATCAATATAACATAGAGTTCCACTGAGAGTATTCAAACTTTTGCATACGACTGTATTACGCTTCTTATTTTGACTGTATTTAGTTTCTTTGTTATTTAAAATTGCACCTTTGTGTCATTTTAGGTACCCAGTTGGATTACAGAGCCAGATTCATTCAAAAGCTCTACTCCAGCAGAGAGGAAAACTGGTATGTTTGTTCATAGTTAATTCCTGTCATTTTGCTGAACAATTCATAAATAATTACATAATTACATTAAGACGTACATTACATCACATTTATATATCAATTTGTTTGAGTGTCAAATAACAAATATATGGAAAAATTTAAAAGATGCAAAGACAGTAATAAGACAGTAATGCATGCACAATAATAACGTTTCATCAAATTCAAATCCATAAACTATTTCTTCTTCTACTTATGAACACAAATGTGGCTTGGAAGTTTTAGAAAATGCCCAATCTACAGAATTTCTTCACTTCTTTCAATGTCAACAAATAATAAAAGTGAGAAATAAAATCAAATTACTTTTGTTATTGTCTGCTGCAGCTGCAACTTTTACGAGTTATGATTTTTGGTATTGCGACATGCATCATTCTTGCTGATTATAGATCGCTGTACTTTTTTTCCAACAGCAAAAGTCAGAGTGACTTGTGTGTTGTTGTGTTTTCAGGTTTTATTCCCTTGTCAAGTGATGTCAAGCTGGCCCCTGTATCTGGCCCTGTTCCTCAGAGCAGCCCAATCTCAATGAGCAGGCTGCCTAAGGCTTTCACCTCCTCAGCCACTCACTTTACCCCTATAGTACTGGCTCAGGAGGAGGGCCCCCTCACTGATCATGGAACAGAGAGGTAGCCAGGCTATTTGTTGTGAAGGAGGGTTACTTTTAAAAATGAATAAATAGTACAGCCAGATTTAGAGATTTTCAAACCAGCTAGTTCTTAATATTGATCCTTTAATATACACAAGTCTAAATAACTAATTGCATACTGATCCATCTGACAGGACAGGAGTGATGTTGCAAAGCTTTGAGAAAAGTGTGTAGTCCACTGAGTACTTTGAGTGTAGTCCACTGAGTATTTTGAGTGTAGTCCACTGAGTATTTTGAGTTCCACTGACATATATTTTTTTTTCAAAGACCAGACATTGTAATTTATATCTGTCATGATTAGTCAATTAAATCAGTCAAATCAATCCATAAATGAAGAAAGTGCCTAATAGACACCATTTATATATATATATATATCTAATTTGTAGAACTCTTGTCTTGTCTGTCCTCTGTGTGACAGAATCACCCCTGAAAATGAAATGACCAGTGAGGACATGGCAGCTGAAACACCACTACCTGAAGAGTACTGGGAGGAAGTGATAGAACAGGGGGAAATGGACAAAGCTCTTCCAGTACAGGATTACTGTTCCATCTCATCCAGAGACAGTCAAGAGACAAATAGCCACTCTGTGCCAAACTGCTCTAGCTTATCCTGCGCTACTGCTACCGGTGTTTACAACAACTACCTACTACAGCAAGACCCTCAGACAGGGCGTCTGACCCTGTTTCCTATTCAGATAGCTGTTTCTCAGCCAATCACAGGCTTTGACTTTAGCCTACCTTTTAGTGCAGCATCAGAGACTGACAAAAATGAGGACTGTAACACGTCCCATGTCACCCAGAATGGCCAGTCTGAACACCATGCCACATCGTCTTACTACAAAAAGAGAAATGGTAACATGCCACATAATAGGGCTCACCCAAACAGCACAGGCCATAGACATCTCATTCTGCAGCAGGTCATTGGCCTGATCAGAGAGGAGTTTGCCTTTGATGGTTATCTAGAGAGTGGAGTGGAAGAGCAAGCCATGGGTAATTTCCATTACTTTCTTCACTTTTTTGTAAACAACACATTGAAAACTGTCTAATTGAGTGTTTTGTAACCCTTGTCCTGGTGACCTGTTGACCTACTCAGTTTCAACTACACTGTTATGTCCCAAAGTTTATAGACACCTGCTCATCCAACGTTTCTTCCAAAATCAAAGGTGTAAATAGAGTGTTTGCCCCCCCCTTTGCTGCAGCCTTCTGGAAAGGCTTTACTCTAGATGTTGGATTATTGCTGTTAGGATTTGATTGTATTCAGCCACAAAAACATTAGTGAGATCGGGTACTGATGTTTTATAATTAGTTCTGGATCACAAATGCCACTCCAAGCCCAGTGCTGGGGGGCTTTATACCCCTTAGCCGAGGCTTGGCATTTGGTATGGTGACATTGGTCTCATGAGCAGCTACTCCAGAGTGTCCCTTTCTCTTGGCAGTGCTTTTCTATATCGATTAAACATACTATTTGTGCACAATTGAATGCCTAATTCACTAAATAGAAGTGGTGTCTACAAATTTTCGGACACACTGGATCAACACACCAGACCCAGCTCATGGAATACTTTAAAGTTTGCAGTGCTGTGTGTCGCCTGTACAAAAATGAAAGTCAGATAAACTTTAAAGGTGTAAAACTTTATAAGGAAACAAGCTGCAACTGTTTTTGAATCAACTCAGTTTAAATGCAATTTCTTAGTTTAGTTTAGTCAAAAATTCTCTTAACTGAGATTTTTAGTATTGCATCTCAGTAAACAGTACAGTCTGATTTGAGCTTCGTCAAAACAAAAAAGGAAAGTGAATGTAAATGTCTCTGTATCAGCTAAAATTGCTCTCATTTTTGGTGGGCCGAAGAGAAGGATGTGTTCAATTCACCTCCACCCTCAGTTTGGTCATTGCTAATTCCCACCTGCTGGATAGGACTTACCAATGAAGGATGAGACTATTACACTATTTCAACTTAAGTAAGCTACATACTTAACCTCTTTTGTATTGTTTACCTAACTGAGATGCTGTACGAGAATGTAAGCTAGGAGAACTGAACTAAACAGAGTTTGTGTTAGAAAAGTCATGTTGAGTTAACTGGAAAAAGTCATGCAGCCGGTTGTACACATCTAATTAGAGCCAAGTTTTAACATGCAAATAGCACATTAAAAATGTGGAAATGCATAACTTAGGGCCTCATACCATCTAAACTAAGTAAGTGTTCTTGCTGTTCTTCAACGTATTGTACTGGTTCTGTGTCAAGTTAATTTAATTACAGCCACCTAATTAGATAACAGCCTTAACTGTATTATAACCATAACATCACCAGAAAGCCCTCAGTGTAATTTGAACTCTTCTCTTATTGGATTTTTGATCATTGGAAAACAAAAGGCAGATGGGGGAGCTGACTGGCTGACTTTAATGGTTCCCTTGTGACTCATGCTGGTTGAATTCTCATCCTCTGTATTTGCAGGAGAGTACATCCTTTCTTTAAAGAGCCTGCAGTTTGAGACCTTTTGCAGGGCAGTAGTGGAGAAGTTCAGTGATCTCCACTGGGACGCAGACCTGCTGGGTTTGCTGCACTGCCTGGTCAACCACAGCTCCTCTTCCTTGTGAGTATCCCTGAAGTCCATGTTCTGTGCCAGACTGCAGGAAATCGTTGCAGTGCAAAATTTGCTGTTACATTAACTTTCAAATCAGCTGCTTCAGGCGTTTATCTATTAAAGGCACTGCTGGATGGAAGATTCACATTTTGTTACAAGACCACATCCTCAACGATATTATCTTATAAATTACGTCAATGTAAAAACTAAATATTGGGGTTGTAGAATAATTAGAAACACTTGAAAACTGTTCCAAAAAATGTGTGCCAGAGGGAAGCAGTTCTCCACCCAGCATCAGCAGACTGAGTTGCGGAAGTGTTTTAAGAGGAGCCCAAAATGGTCATCAGGCTTTGCACTTTGAATTTTGATTTGCTTTGAGTGAGTCGTTTACAATACACACTTTAGACACCAACCTCCCCACCCCCTACTCTACTCATCATCAGCATTCAAACAAGAAGCATTTTGAAAAAGCCCTCGACTCGCTCGTTCTCCAGGCTGATCGGTCCCTATGGTAACAGCCTGCAATAAAGGGTTTGGCTTGTAGGGCTCTTGTGAAGACCCTTGGGCTTCTTCCAGTGTCCATGTGGAGAGTCTTGGGAGGACCTTGGAGGAGCCAGATGTGTACACAGAGGAGAGAAAATCGTACATGCGGTGCCAATCTTCCAGTACCTCATTTTAGCAAGTGACTCTTGCATGTGAATCAGGAGGGGTCACATGAGTGAAGGAGAGATGCTAGGAGGCCATGTAGCTGTGAAGTTCAGACTGTCACAATAGGCTCTTTCTCCTGGATGGATCACATGGCTCTCAGGCCCTTGTCTGTACAAGGGGGCTGGAGAGGGAGTCGGGGCTGTAGGCGCAAGCTGCCTCTCGCTGCAGCTGCACATTGATGCAAAGAGTTTGGCAGGTATTTAGGAAGGAATTCAAGTGGACTTGATCTGGTAGGTTATGTGTGCTGTTATTTCATGTAGTTTGGACTCTACTACTGCTTTGAATTTTCTGTACTGAAATGTAGATGATTTTGCTTATTATTATTATTGTTGTCGTTGTTGTTGTGATAGCACTTTATCTTGATGGTCCTCTGCTTTCTAGATGCTCGCCTCGTCTTTAACTGTAATTAACCAAAAAATGTAGTAAATTAATTGGATTTTTCCCCAATCCTAAACCTAATCCTGGTCCTAATCCTACACTTAATGCTGTTGAATAGCCTGATACTATTGATAATTAGTTGAGCATCACCAGATAGTTAGCAAGAGACCATCACAATAAAGTGTGACCCATTGTTTTATTCAGTTGGAACTTGTAATTCCTTTATTTGTTTTACTACTGAGATCTACCTGATGTGTATTTGTGGTTGTCATTTAGTAGTTTTATAAGGTTTGGTGTGATTAGATATTTAATTTATTATTTTTTTCTTGTAATTTTTTTTGTGATTGCTCCTAGTGATTGTTCCTTTTGCTCAGTGGCTAGAATAAGCTGCTTTCTCTTGTTCATAACTGACAGAGCTGTTGTGTTCTTAAATATATGCTTGTTTTTTGTCTCTTTCTCTTTCTTTGTTTCTGACTGTCTCTCTGTATTTTGTCTGTTTTTCTGTCCCTCTTTCAGAGCGTCTAGTGAGCAGCCTCCATCAAAGCCTGAGGAAAGGGCATTGACATCACTCCTGAATGCCAGGAGGCATGAGGCAGAGAGAGAGAGGAGAGACAGCAGAGAACACACTCAGCTTGACCACAATGCAAACGTGTGCCCTGCTGCCTTTTTAGGCCCTTCAGTGGAGAACGTACAGACAGCAGCTGTAGAACAAAAACAAAGAAAGCTAGAGGACACGCGAGGACACAGAGGGCTAGAGGAAGGAGGTGGAGAAGGAAAGACAGCCTCTGAGAGCAACAACACGTGGATGTTAGACAGGACTCAGCAGCTAACACATAACAAGCATCGTCATGACTGCACAGGTAGGATTAGCCAACTTTGAGTTCATACGTCCATCAAGATTTAACTATGTCCACTTAATAGCTATTTCGGAAAGGATGTTTTTGCCTCAGTGTAATTTGGATTGACTGTGGAGTAAAGTTGTGAATGCAGGAATATTCTGTTGGATGAACTTGAAGTGTATTCAGCACTGCCAGACACACGCAGAGAGGACTCAATGCTTCTGTCTTACTTAGAGTTGCCAGGGAAGCAACTCAGAAAAGTGAACTTTCTTACTCTTCTGCTGCTTTCTTTCTACACTGTTTACTTCTGATAGATAAAATGCCCCTCTTAACACATGAAGACATATACAAATTTTTGAATACCCCTGGACAAATTTCATGTTTTTGCTAAGTGAAAAAAGTTAACACATTGTCTGCAGGGAGAGAATTTGTTTTGCAAATTTTAGAACACAATTCATGTTTCATTTAAAATGTTGGAAAAAACATGAAAGACATGAAAAACATGAAAAACATATTTGTACGCAGGCCACATTTTATGTTTGATTTTTCCAGTATGTTAAATTCAATAAATAAACAGTAATGGTTCACTAAAATGTGCAGAAGTGTGCTCTCCTGGATGGATCACATGGCTCTCAGGCCCTTGTCTGTACAGGGGGGCTGGAGAGGGAGTCACGGCTCTCTGTAGAGGATATGTACTTTTTTCACATAGAAAATCAACAGAACTTCATTTGACCAGGGGTGCCCAAACTTTTGCATACAACAGTAAATTTGTGCATACCTAAACAGCTTATCGTTAGAAGACTAGTCATTACTGCAGTTTGGTTGTACTACTTAAAAGTAATTACTTAATTAATTACATAGTTTTAAAGTATAGAACTACATTTATACTATCATTCAAAAGTTTAGAGTTACTTAGAGTCATATTAATAATTACATTTATTTATAACGTTATTTTTAGGTATAAGTGTGGATTGAAATCTGGACATTAATAGGTATTTTAAGATATTCCATTCAAAATATGTTTTGGGAACATATAATGTTATTATATGATAAAAAGTATACTTTAATTATTTACTTGTTTTGTTATCTTCCTGGCATTTGATCACCCCTTTTAAATACAAGGCAGTCTGGATGTTAATGTTGTTGTAACTTCAATCTCAAAGATATAAATGGCTTTCCCATTAATTAAGAAAACATCTCTGCTCATTCTGAACACATCTAACATTTCTTCTTTTCACAGCTTTCTACAAATTAGTTTTTCAAGTTACAGAGAAGTAGCATCATAGCTTAATTTTAGTAGCTTTTTTTAAGTTTTTTATTATACATTCTTTACTTCCAACTTGTTTTGTTTGTTTCATGTCAAGACATGGAAAAAAATATGGCAAACGTGTTAAGGATGTTGTTTATATGCACCAAAAAGTTCAGTACTGTATTCAATACATGTTTTTTGAGAACTGCTCCTTTCAACATTTCATATTTTATTGTAACAGCAAAATAAATCTTTTTAATTACATGTTGTTTTTTTAAAAAACTTTTAATGATGCTAGACCAGAAATAAACAAACAGTACTCAACCAGTCCACACTTTTGCAGAATTTCTCCGCTTGTTTCAATGGCTGTGAGTGAGAAATCATTAATATCAGTTATTAGCTGTGGTAGCTGGATTGTCAGAAGGAAAACCACTGCAAACAGTTAAATCAGTTTCCTACAACCTGTTTATCCAAACCTCTATCACCGTGCTCCAGGGATGAGTGGAGTCAGTGTGAAGATGGAGAGCAGCAGTATTCCAGCAGGGGGAGCTGATGTGCATGCCTGTGAGGCTGAAGCTCTGTACCAGAGCTGTGAACTGGAGGAGAGCGGAGAGAGCCAGCTCACCCATGACTGGTCGGACACAGAAATGGACGACTCTGGCTCCTTCATCTCCGACAGGCCCCTGTTCTCATGCTCGGGCCTCCAGGGGCCCTCCTTCAGCCCTGCATGGGCCCTGGCTTTGTATGGAGAGGACTACTTCAGTCAGGAAGTAGTGGAGTACGCCTGCAAACTGGGCAACCACAGTGACTCGCCAAGCTTGGAGGATAAATCACAAGTAGGACATCTCTACAAAACTACTGTACTTTAAAGAGGCACAGCTGCATGTTCATATATTATGTTTTTTTTTTGACTGAATATTGGTGTCCTGTTGTGTTTGAATGCAGAGTGACACTGTTGTGCTGGAATTGTCTTGTGTCCTAATCTTTATCTTTCAATGTTTGCTTAACGCTAACTGTACTAAAAGGAGCCACCTTTCTTAGACCCAGAGTTTTACCAGGTAGGTTTTATTTAATGCAACAAAGCGAGCTAGCACCAGTAAACGCTATTCAGTCCTTTATAGCATTTATTCATTGTTTTGTTTATTCTGCGTGATAGTGTTACAAATTGAATTTATTAGACATTTCCATGGTAACTGGAGAGTGGACATTATCATTTGTGATAGTTTATCTTTTAGTGGCCAGGTTAGTGTGAGTGCTTTGATGATTATGAAGAGAGGTTTAAATGGCTGACCGGTCAGACAGTAGGAACTCTACGGGAGAACAGAAGCTACAACTGAGCATCACTACTTCAAAGCACTAGCCATCGATGCCTGTTACCATAGTGAGGGGTGCAGTCACACCAGAGTACACTGGAAACTCTGGTCTCATGACCACTGGGGCTAAAATTCGTAGTGTGAGAATACATCTGCAAACAGTCTTCAGCTCCACTACTTGTTCTCAAAGATTTCACAGTAGATAAACATGACCTGGAGTAGAATCCAGGTGGATGTTCTGTTTATAATGTGTTTATGATTTCAGAATCACTTTGGATCTCTGTCTGTTAGGAAGCTTTTTTGATAGCAGTACTGCATGCTGACCTCTCTATTCTCAGGTGAACTGTGGTCAACCATGTGAAGTGAGCTTTTGTCTCTGCTGTGTTGCCTACTGCAGGAACTTCAGCAACAGCTGATAATTGAGAGCAGAAATCTAAAGAAGACCAGAAATTTCTATCACAAGCTGATTCACCAAGAGAGAAAAAATAAAGGTATAATATTCAGAAATGTAACGTCTGATTAAATATGTGGACAAAAACTTAACCACAATCCAGACATTGATGTAAATGTTCTTTCTGTGTCCTAAGTCTGTGCTTTCTTTGCAGGTTCTGAGGCAAAGATGATGCTGCCCAAACTGAAAATGCAGTTTGAAGAGCTGCGAACCAAAGTAGAATTCCTTCACTCTGTAAGGAAATATCTCTGGGTACGTACCACCGAAAATGTATTTTCTTATCTGACGTGCCGTGGGACCTGTGTTATCTAGTAACATTGATCAGAATGTTGGACTAACAATGGAAAATTGATGGTTCAAAACATACAGCTTCCTGGCTAGTGTGAAAATGTTGAATATTTGGCCTGAAGAATGAAAATGATTACAACATACTTAAACAAAATGTTACAACTTTACAACTCTTCTGTTGCATAGAGAGATGCATTCGCCTGCATCAAATGATATTTTGCAGCTTTGATTCATTTTGGAAAAAGCCCTTGTGATTATTTAGCCCCAGAGTTGTAACTCCACAAACGGAAACACAGTACAATAGCAGGCTTGTAGTCTAAGAACCTTTTCATCTGGCTCTAACAGTGGAAACATGGCTGCTGAGATACAATAAGACCAATGTAGCAAACAGGCCTTTGAGCGAGACCCATTAAACATAAATGGCACTGTGAAGGACCAGACCTCACTTTCATTTTTCTTACATAAACTGAAAAATATCTTCCTCTTTTATGCCTTCTAGACATGTACAACACAGGAAGATAGAAAAAGATCATAAATACTTTATAAATACTTGCAAGCTATAAAATTGTATCACTATTTTAGTTGAATGCAACTTTGTCATTATACTGGTACAGCATAATGAAAAGTGTTCCCAGTGTTGTCAGCAAAGGATAGAAGTCATGTTTGTTTAAAGATCTATTATAAATTGCCTATTATAGAACATGATATTGATATGGAAATTTAGAACTCCATTTCAATGTAATGGCATCACGGGATATGTTTCATGAATAAACTTTCAGTTTCATATTTTCAGTTAGCATCGCCCCTGACCATGCTTGAAGCTATAGTGGACACAGATATCATTATGGAATTCGTGTTTATTAACTTTGCGTCCACTGAACAAATGTGTTCATGAAAGTGTCTCCACTCAAACTGCAATCTGGTCCTCCTCAGATACTATATAGGTACATTCCAGTCACCCTAATAGTTCCCTGCAAAATGGACTGCACATTTCGACATTTTAAGGGAGATTCCAGACCACTGGTATTAGCAAACAAGTACTAATGACTTTGTAAACAGAAACATCATACATTGTAATCTTTCAGTTGAAAGCATATTTGAAATACATTTATGTGACATCAAGGAGGATGAACAGGTAATAATTATCTGAATTTACAGTGAGCAGATGTAGTGAATGCAAGTAAATGTTCACAGGGCCTTCAATCAGTGCAAGGAAGTGTTGAAAATAGCTCTTTAGTGCTACTCAGATAGTTGACAAGAAAGTGTACAACATCAGTGTCTCTAATTGCAGCACATTCCAAATGAGGGGATTTAATCAACTGGAGTTTTCTTAACTGATATCCAGGACCTGAATACCCTCTAGTGCAGGCAATATATAGAGCATTGCTTTGGGACCCTGTGCAATGGAAAACAGACTGACCGTTATTTGTATGATTGTTAGGTGTTGTCTGTGGATCAGTGGGGCTTGCCCCCCTCTCTACTGCCCTCTTTGGCTGCTTCTGGTGTTTCCGCTGTAGACCTCAGACCCTGTGAAGATCAAGCCGTATTGAGCCTGGTGTGTGAACAGCGCAGAAGGAAAGGCTGCTGCCCTCTAGTGGCTGGAACACCCAAAGGCCTCATGGCTTATCTTTATGCCAGGTAAAGTAGAACACTGTTACAGGCAGTTTGTGATAGTGTGCATTGTACTGGTGTGATACTGTGTCATTGTTGTTTTATGTAATCTCCATGCTTCATTCATTCATTTCGCTTATTTATACTTTTCATTCATACTTTTCATTCATTAGTCAACAACTTATGCTGTTGGCACACACTGTATGAAAATCAAACCCAGCAAGCTGTTAATATACATTTCCTTTCTGTTTCTGACAGAAATGCTTACATGGAAGGATACATCCAACACTTCCTCTACACTTTTCGCTACTTCTGTACTCCTGAGGAGTTTCTACAGTTTTTAATAGACAAATTTAACAATTCAGTGGGGTAAGCACCATGCCAATTATTATTAGAAGTGACATTTTGTGTCTTGCTGTTACTATTTACTGTCCTGTTGTGAATTCTGAAACATGTATGTGTCTTCTCGGCTCCTCAGAGGAAATGAGGACCCCTCTACAAACAGTGCAAAGGTGTACCATCGCACTCTAGACCTCTTAGAGTGCTGGATTGGAAATTGCCAGTTGGTGGACATAACATCCAAGTCCCGCCTCCAGCAAACTCTTGACCACTTCCTCACATCAGAGGTGACAGGAGGCTGCTTCAATCAAAGTGTCCAAATACAACTGCATAACAACCATTGCAGAATTAAGCAATAGAACACTCGAGGTTGTGTGTTATCGCAAAATAACATCACGGGTTACGTTGTTGCTTTTATACAACATTTAAATAAATAAATTAAGAAATAAATAAACGTGCCCGTGAACGTGGCATTTAATATGTTTTAATGTTAGCAGTTCCTTCCGCCAAATTATAGTTCCTTAACAAGCAGCTTGTTGCTGCGTCAGAATAACGAACTCCGCTCACTCGCTGCACAGTCTGCTGTAAGCCTCGCCTTCTGAAGTATGGACTGAGCCATAAAACTGCCACAAAATCAAGTTTAGCTCAGTTTTGTCAATTTTTGCTAGATCAATATTAATGTTGTTTTGTTCCAGCCAGACTGTAAAGCATTTCACAGCCCATTCTGTTTGGCGAATGGTATTCGGTTCATGTCTGGCTAATTCCAGTTTAGCAGTTCTTCTGTCACAGCTGCCAACTGAAAAGCTTGCTCGGTGGTAATGACAGTTTGGGAATTTAGTGTAGTCTCATCTTCAGAGTCTGACCAAATCGGCTGTAGGTCAAATGTCATCTTAAAAGTGTCCATTTTCTGTTTGTGCACAAAGTATGAAGTAAAAACATTCAAATGGCTTCAGCGTCTCCTACAGCTGTCAAAGTCGTTGCTTAGCAACGGCGTCTCAGCGGAGTGATACAGTGTTTGTGAAAAAAAAACTTGCTGTTATGGCAAAATAACAGCACGGTTAGAATGCTTCTCAACCAATCAGCTTGCTTGGCTGGAACTAACTTTTGTATAATGTAAGGATATCTGCTGGTCTTCCTTTTGTCTGTGGCCCTTCTTAACCTGAACTCAAAGTAATGTTTTCTGATAACTAATGATAGCCTTGATATCTAGACGTTCATGTGCATTTTGTTTCCAGGTGGCTCCTGTAGACAGTCGAGGAGAGAATCTACTCATGATACTGCAAAACCCTCCCAAAAAGAAACAGAGCTGTGGGATGCCATGTCTTGGTGGTAGTCCAATGAGTAGTTGGGAGGATGGTGATGTCCAGTCAGTTTCCTCCTCAGGCGGGAAGTCAGAGGATGCTGCCAAGAAGGTCAGCGTGATGGACTTGGCCTCATTTTTTTTTCAGACTAAACACTTTGTAGGCATTTTAATTAATGACCTTGAGTTCAGTGTAATACTTTTTGACAGAGAGGTTATTAATCAAATGATTAATCACTGTGAAGGAATAGCTTGACAAAAGATCAAATTTACCCAGTTTTCCCCTTAATCCTAATGTAATCAAGCAACCAAAACATGTTTGGTGTTCGAAGTTTGCTTCTTTGGTTTGTCCCAGGGCTATGGTGCGGATGCGGAAGCGGATGCCCCACCAATTAACATTGTGCAAACTGCACGCCTAAATCATCTCACAGTTACATCAAACTGGGTCTAGTTGTTAAATAACCTCAAATAGACTTGCTTAAGTGGTTCTGACAATTAATGCCACACTGTTCTGTATATAAAAATGCACAGATGCTTTTTGCTTAGCTAAACACAGTATTAGCAGCTCTCTTGAAGCCTGAATTGTGTCTACACTTTTGTCCATCTGCTACATGTTGTAAGTGGAAATGATGTTGCTGCTGAATGAGTGCCACTTCTGTGTTTATGTGTATATTTATGTGGCACACAAAGAGTTTCCAGTGGCGTATATCCCGTGTGGTAGAGCCCCAGGCAAGCCAGCCTAAAGAGAAAGTGTACTCCATCGCTGCAGCACTGCCCAGACCCTGCTACAGTTCTCTGGTCAGCCAGCTGACCAGCTCATGTCTGAAGAGTGAGGAGAGAGTGGCCTTCAGTGAGACAGAACACACACCTCTGCAGATAGCACAGCAGCTCACACTCCTCCAGCAGGTAAATACCACTATAGCATGGAGCTCTGTCTTTCTCAGTCATTTAGTCTGGTCTTCCTTTGTCCTTTGGTCTCTCTCTCTCTCTCTCTCTCTCTCTCTCTCTCTCTTCATGACTTTTGTTGCAGCCTCTCACCTCTTAAAATGGCCACTATCCTCTCTGTATCCCTCCCTTGTTAACCTTTTCTGTTAATCCTTCTCTGTGTAGTTCCTTTCTCTTTTCCCTTTGCTAGTGAAGATACAATGGCCAAATACAGGTGTTGTTATTCTTTTGCTATTTCTCTAGAGGGAGACAAAGCACCTCCATCGTTATCTCGCCACTCTTTCTGTATAACCATATGCAGTCACGGAAACAATCAGCCTCATATGTCAAACAAGTGTGTTTTGACTCAACAGCATCTGTGCTCAGCTTCCCCCATCTGTTATTTTTGTCCTCAATTCAGGAACTCTTTCAAGGTTGTCACCCAATCCATTTCCTCAACTCCAGAGCACAGGGAGTTCGAGAAAAAGCAGTAAACATCTCAAAGTGAGTATCTGAGTTTCACATAGAATAGCGATGGCATCTAAAACTTGTAGGCTGAGACAATGATTCCATATTATTGTATAACAGACATATTTTCCGTTCACCATTTCACTGTCATATATTATTATATAGGTACTTATTTTACTTCCAGTGGACACTTTCCTATCCCCCATTCATGTTTATGTCAATAAATAAATAAAAGTGAGAATAAAAGGTTTTTAAATTAATAGTCTGTGTAGAATGATGCAAAGCACAAACCCTGAAGACCTTATTTAAAAGCTGGTGGCACATTTACTAAATAATTTTGATTGCAGTTGTTTTTGGGCTTCCAATTGTCTCAGACGTTGTTTTTCAATGTTGGTCAGATGTGTACCACCTGATGCCCCACCACTAGAGGGCAGTAGTCTGTTTGTGGGTGAGACGCCAGCTCAGGACAGGCCCCTGCAGCACCTCATCCGATATGCAGAAAGTGTAACTAACTGGGTGTCCGCTGAGATCGTCATCACCGACTCTGTGAAGGTAATCCTTCAGATTTTTAAATGCTCCGTTGATTGCAGGCATATTTTACTGTTTCGCATGAGTTCAGCTTTTTCAGAAAGTAAATAGCATATTCCCCCTGTAATCTGTAAACAGAAAACACCATCTTGTACAAGAGGGTGCGTAGAAACATTGTATGATCTGAATTTTTTAAATCTCAGTTTTATTTGATATTCTGGCAAATGCATTCTTAAAGAAGTTTGACCCAGATAGCAAACACTGTTAAAAAAGGTGGGGCTTTGTTTTTCCCTGCTATGCCAGTCTCCATCTTTACATATTGTTGATCTCTCCTCAGAAACTGACATTAATTAATTTTTTAGCTGTCACCTGCTGTGCTTGTCTTCTTTTAGGTTCAGACTTCTTTGCTTACCAAGTTTCTCTCTATTGCTAAACACTGTTATGAGACGAGAAACTTTGCTACTGCCATGCAGATTCTTGGAGGGCTGGAGAATGTGATTGTGAAGCAGTTACCGGTAAGACTGGGCAAATCACGAACGCCTCAGTCTCATCTTTGTTTCCAGTAGGAATAGACTGTCTTCTAAATCGGCACCAGTTTTTAATTTATAATTGTTAATACCATATTGTTAAATGGATTAACATATCTCCACTGCACAGCAGACTGCACATCAATATTGAATTGTTGTTTGGGGATATTATCTATTCAACTCTGGTTACAAGAAAAAAAATAAAACATATATATATTATGTGACAAATTATTTTGTTGCTTTTGCTAATCTTAGTTTTTAGGTTGCTTATAAACTAGTTTTCCTGTGGAAATAAATTTGGTTTTCTTTCACAGGCCTGGAAGCAGCTGTCAGCTAAAATGTTGGAGGTTCTTGAGGAGCTCAGAGCTGTACAGGTATGACAGAGAGTACTGAACAAATGGATCACCTGTAACATTATAAGCTGTAATTTATAAACAATGAGACTTTGATTAGCTGGACCAAGTGTGCTGGATTAGGGCTATATTCTCTGAGACAATAGATCTGATCTGGCTGGCTCACTGGTTGCAGGTGTTTCTGAAGAGCGACAGCCTGTGTCTGATGGAGGGAGAGAGGGGAAGAGGGCATCCAACTCTACCGGATGCACACACTCTGGCCATGCATGTACAACAGCAGGAGATAGGAGCTTTCACTCTGACCAGTGGAGCATACAAGTGGCCCAAGCTAAGGTCAGTCACAGTGATGCCATTCCATGCCACAGAGATGTGTTTAAAAGTGTATTACAACTAGAACTGGACAATTGTACACAGAGGAATGACTGTAACATTGGTATGTATAAAATTACATATAAAAGAAATATTCTGTATTCTAAATTTAAAAAATGGAACCCAACACTTTGAATTTGGTATGACCAGGTAACCCCTCTTTAGGTGATGTAGGGTGTTGTTGAGAGCCCCAAGGCTGAAGCTTTAGCATAGCTAGAAAACAACCTCTAAGTTAACCTAGTTAATTAAAGCCCCAGGGAGCCTAAATGCCTGTTTTCTTTCTAATTAGATTAATCTTGTTCTTGTGGGTTAACAATATACATGTACAGAGTATATCCTATGAATACCAGTCCAGTGTTCATTAAATAACTGTGTAAACCAGGCAGTCCTAATCTTGGGTAATGCTCATGTAAACATTACTCTCACCAGTCACAAGGTTGATGTGGTTTTTCTTGCCCACATAGCTTTAAAAAAACTATGCTCCTGCATGGTCTTTCTGTTTGAGTTGGAGAAACTTAGCGAAGGAACCTAGCACGTTTAACTGAGCAGTCATGCAAGCTCATCTGTCTGTCCGTTTATCCAAGTAACATGCCAGTATTCTGTATTATGTTGCAAAGTAAAAATAACATTCTGTTATGCCAGCCACAATGCAGAAGTTTTATTTTCCCCTGTATCTTCTCGGTATCAGATAAAGATTGTTAACTATATAGCATTATGAACATTAGCTTCAATGACTAGGTCTGAAAATGACTGGCAGATAGTCATGCAAACATTCACAGTGCCATGTCAGTTAGAATTAACAGACTACAGTCAGTTAGAATTAACACTCAAGAGCACAAAGATGCAAACAATTCTGCGGTTTAAGAACGTCATGAATCTGACGTAGACTTTTTCTTTCTTTCCAACATAGGACCTTTCTCAAGAACAGATTAATTTATAAATTTATCAATTAATTTAAAAAAAAGCCCTTTGCCAACCAAATGTGCTTGAAGTTGTGCCCAGTGTAAAAACTTTGTGGAGACCACTGGACTATCGGTATTTGTCCACCCCTGACTGTGAATAAATTCATTTGTTAATTTGCATATTAATATCACTGCCAGCAGTCAGCAGCATAGCATTTCTAGCAAGGTACAGCTTCAGGCCATTGTCACCACAGCAGACACACAGCCAGGAAATTTTTTCAGAATTAAACCTCATGATACACATGCACGTACACACACACATGTTGGCAGACATCTGCAGGGGTTGGAGGTCACGGAGAGTCAGAGCGAGCGGTAATGACACAGCTGGTGGCTGCACATGCTGCCATGTCCATTCAGGTTCCTGTAGCCTGGGTGTGCATGTGACTGTGTGCACCATGCGTGTATAGAGTGTGCGCAGCCAGATGGTGTATCAGTAGTGACGCCATGCTTGGGGCTATGGGTTTGTGCCAGGTACCCGAGGGGCTGGGTGTTGTTGGCAGATGCCAGGGTCGGAACGGTCGGGGTGCGAGGCGGACACACAGCTGGCTGTTGTACACTCTGAGCTGGGAATCAGGACACACACACTCAGAGAGTCAGCGAAAGGGAAGTTGAGCTGAAGTATTCAGTTTTCTTGTCAAAGTGTAAAGTTATTATTCAGTTTTTAACCTTAAGGCTTACTTTTCAGTAATTTCTATACATTATTTGGTAGCTATTAAAGTGTAAATGATATATTGAATCCTGGGTCCACAAACTGTCACTTGCAGTTTGGCTTTATTAGCATGAGCATATTAAGTTTGAATGTTACCAAAGCATTAAAAAATGTTTATCATACAGCAGTATATTAAGATAAACATACACAGGTACACCACACATGTTTAATCTTACGTATTTCCACTGTCATAAAAAGAACATGTAGGGTAACTTAGGTGAAGCACCCGCCCCTCCCTTATATATGATGCGGCCAAATCTAAATCTACTTAATGTTTATGGTCCAAATTAATTCTCTGGGATTTATTCCCCCTGAACCTTTTTGGAGTCAGTCAGTTTGATTTTTTTGTAGATTTTTTTCTTTTTTTGACCTTTGCCCCTTTACTTTTCCCTAAAAAAAGTTTATTTAGTCTGATTTTTATCATAAAGAGACAAAGTTGTTTGGTGGTTTTCCACTGACTAACTAGCATTACATACTAACTGTACTGATCATCAGCAAGAATTAGGCAAAATCTTTAGTCATTTTGCCGGAGATGAGTTTGTATGTGAGATTTGCAGCTTGGTTTCTAATAATGGTGCCTAATAATCATGTACACTTACCAATGAAATATTGAATGCTATTGTGTTACTAATATTGCAATGCTATGTAATTAATGTAATCACAAAGATTATATTATTTACATACATCTCTCTCTTTCTCTCTGTCTCTGTCTGTCTCTCTCCCTTGTAAGCACACTCACGCTGTCACTCTCTTTTTCTGCCTCTCATGTGCGGTCTCTCATGCTCTCTTTTTCTTGCTCTCTCTCTCTCTCTCTGCCCTCCCTCCATTCTGTCTCTCTGCAGGAGTATAGCGTGTGTGGTAAGTCAGGTCCATGCATTCCAGGAGCGCATGTATTCATACACTCCTGATCTAGAGCTGCAGGCGTACCTGCAGGCCCGGATCACCCATCTGGGTGTATGTGACGTGTCCCTCCTCGCTGCTGACAATGATGCCAACTTCAACCAACCGGCTGCAGAGCGGCACACACGCCGGATCCAGGACACGCTGCGCAGGGTTAAAGCGTCCTTCCAGTGAGCCCACACTGAGATTAAGCACTCAGGGCTGGAGGGCAATACGATCTCTATTAACTCAAGAGAGTGAATGGGTATGGAGTTTAAGAACTGAACACTGAGAAAACCTTGTTTTCTGTAGTCTGAGTCATGCATGTGGAGCCTCTGGACGATGGAGCTGTGTGGCTGCACTGACTTTTCAGCTCCTTTCACCATAAGAATCCTGCGCGTGATATGGTCGTAACATGTATCTGCAGCACTCTTCCATGGGAACTTACAGTTTTTCATTTGTTTTTTTTTTTTCTCCAACAAAACCAAAACGAATTCAAAAGATTTTTGTCGTCTGTGCACTTTCCAAGTGGTTATCTAACCAGTTGAAATCATATCTTAAATCTTAAAATTTCACTATGTTATTGGTAGTGAGAAGAGTTTGAAAATTACAGTGGCATGTATTAATCAGTCATGGCTTAACTGCACTTCAATCTTTAGTGAATGCATATTAGTACACAGGCCACGTACAGTAGTGTTGTAAAATCAGGAGGTCTATTTAAAGCACGCTACTCTAAATTGCTCTAAAATTCTAAAATGGATACTTTTCACTTAGTGGCACAGAGTTCTCTGTTGTTATTGGGTTGCCTTGTGTTATGCAGTGTGATGTATTATTTTCTGTTTTTGATTTGTCTTGCAATTAAGTGGTTGTTTCTTCAAATATAAATATTCTTTCTGTTTGCTTGTTTTTGTTTTTGATTTTTTTGAGTTGAGAGCAGCACAATGCTTCAATTTGTCACCCTGAGGGGAGGAAATAGGCGCCCCTGGAGGCGACTTCCAGGGTGGTCGGATTCTCTGCAGGTTCCCAGACAGGATCAGGGGCCTTGACTTCAAAGTGCTTCAGATAAGGACTCAACTGGAAGGCAAAGAGCTCAAACCTCTCCGGCTACAGATCCCTGATAAAGGACACATTGAGCATGGTGTTATCATCATTGTTACAGCTGAACGACACCTTTAAAGGCATTGTCTTGTCTTTAAAGGGATTGACGTGTCTGTCCAGCAGCGGACAGAGATTTAAAAACTTTGACAGTGAAACGTAATAAGAGATCGAGTCATCGTCTGTCCTTGACCAGATGCGAATGCCTTTCATACAGCTTCTCATTTCTCAAATCTTTGAATTAACAGGTATATGTAATGAAATCAAACACTACAAATAAACTCGCAATAAGAGTGGCTGCACTTTGTTTGCCTGTTTCATCTCTTATTTGTGTGTAAACACCTACAACTATATTTTAATAAGACATCAAAAACCCAAGTCTCTTTTTTTCAAAGGTTTTACATTAGAGCTTTCACAGTTTGGGAGTTTTCACCACATTGCTTACATTGACAGTCCATTGTCTGGGCATTACTCTCGTTCTAGACGCAATTTGCATCTCAAATTGAGCTGCTACTGTGATCCCTTTGATCTGAGATAACCAAAAGGGGCGTTATTGTTTTTCCCCACCTGTACCACCACAGTTTCCAGCTCCTGCGTCCCATAGGGTGGACTGATTATGTGTTTACACCACTGGCCAATCGTAAGGCAGGAGACCAGCCAATCGCAGCGCAGGAGGGCGTGGTTTGGGGGCCAAACGCTGGTGGCGCCGGTGGCTCTGCAGGGTGTTAGAGACGTGTAGCTGCAAAACCATTTGGGCTCTATTGTAATTGCCATTGTCTCAATTACAAAAGGAAGGTGTGCTCAGGAGAACAAGAGACTAATCACTGAGAGCAGCCCACTAAAAAGTGACACGTTTGATCAGCATATAGTCACCCTTAACATAAATCCAACCACAGTTTATTTCTAAATAAGAACTAAATGAACAGTCAGTGTCAGCAGATCTTTGACATGTTAAAAATCTACGTTTGAATATAAACTCAGACCATTGAAGTTCTGGGTTTCTGGTATGAGAGCAGCATTAAAATATAACATGATCCAAGTCAAAATATGTCAGATGATTCTTTTCCAGCATGACGAGTTGACACAGTTCTTGTGCAGTTCTGGAAAAGTGTTGGATTCCAAAAGCATTCATTTTAGTCTTGGAAGAGTATGGAGATTCTGGAAATGGTTTGAGAAGTAGGATATTATGTAATATTCTCAAAATAATACAGGCTCATGATGCCAAGACTGCAAATTCACTTCAAAGAGGGAAAAGGTCTCAAGTGCTCTGCTTAAGCACATTTCATGTTTCCCCTTGTGGTTCATGGTTAATGACCTTAGCCAGTAGTAATAAACCTGAACATGGTGCATTTGTGGAAAAAAAATGTTTTGAAAAGCTGGAACGTCTTCATGATGAAAGGTCAAGAAACTCGGCCAATGGTCGCCCTCTTATCAGTATTATAGACTGTAGATATGGCCACTGACCAGAAGATGTTTCATGTGGGCCAGCTGTTGGTGTCCTGACACGGCTTTGTTGAAAGGCCACGCAGACTGCTGGAAGCCCCCGAGAGGTTTCTCACAGACTTCGTGGCGCCAGGCTTTCGCACAATCACAGGATATGTAAAGACTTCAATAACGACCCATTAAGCCCTAATGATTGAGAATCGATCAGGCGTTAACACCCACATGCATATGCTAATGACCTCTGGGGGTCTGGCCTTATATACGGGGGCCTCTCCTGGGGGCTTGTCACAACACTCTCAGGACTCTCACGGATACACTTAGGATCTCCAAGCAGAAGAGAAACATGGTTAAAAACTTCTCCGTGGACTGGCTCGCCCAAAGCTATCACGACTCTAAGCAGGACCCGGAACATCTGGATGCTGCAGCTGCGCCCAGGCGCCACGTTCCGTGCTCGGTGCAGCCGCGGCCTCCAACTTCTTACGACAAGGGCTATCTGCAGCCCAAGCCCAAATGCACCGAGCAGAAGACCCCCACAGAGCGGCTAAAGGAGAAGGAGCCCGTCCTGTTCAGCCCACTAACCCCGAGAAGCTGCTCCTCTCCAAGCTGTAAGTATCTCAGGCTTCTTCATCATCAGTTTCTTATAGGAGCTCATTTTTAAGGTGCAGCCAATAACTCAAGATCTGTTTCTCTTTATTTAGCTTCAGAAAACAGCGGCTACTCTTCTGGCTACGAGAGCGAGGCTGCTTCCTCTGAATGCCCCTCAGTCGAAGACGTGAACGAAGCAGAGAAAGATCTCGGCTCGCAGCGCAGGATCAGGACCAAGTTCACCCCGGAGCAGATCGACAAGCTGGAGAAGATCTTCAGCAAGCACAAATATCTGGACGCGGGCGAGAGGGTCAAGACCGCGCTGAAACTCAGCCTCTCTGAAACTCAGGTCAGTCACGTTCTTCACTTTTTCCCAATCGCTGTTTAAAACCTATTTGCAAAGCCTGCCCTGTTCTTTGAACATGTCCTTAACCTCCGTCTTCTTTGCTGACCACAGGTCCGGACCTGGTTCCAAAACCGGAGGATGAAGCTGAAACGCGAGGTCCAGGAAATGAGAGGAGATTATCTGGTCCCAGCTTTGGCTCCCGTCTTCTTCCCCGGAGTCCCCGCCGTTCAGCACCACTGCTACAGCGGACAGCGCCCGGCTCTGACCCCGCTTATGATGCCCCCACTGGCCCTCCAGCAGACCCCATTCCCTCACCAGCACGTGATCCCTCCACTGAGCGTCCAGCAGCCCGGCAGCCATCACCAGCACATGATCCCTCAGCACAGCCACGCCATGCAGCTTTTCTACTGATTCAAGACAAACTCTGAATTCTTTAATGTAAAGACTTATATTCTGTTTTTTTTTTACGTGCAATATATGTAAATATACATAGGCTACTTTTTTGTATAGAGAAATATAACAGAAGATGTAAAGAATGTTATGAAATAGAGAAAAGAGTTTATTTATTGAGAGAAATTGAATATATTTGCTTTGAAAGTGATGACCTGTCATTGTCATTCTTTGCTTTCATATAAAGGTGCTAATATTCTGTTCATATAGTGGAAACAGATGTGTATACAGACATAGTGAGGTAATGAAACAAGGAGTTGCTATATTCCTAGACAATCAGCTTTAATTGTCAGTAAAAATATAGCTATATGGCACTGTTTAAAGGGACAGTATGCACTGTAAAACATAATAATTGCTCTAACTTTTTTAATTTTATTGTTTTTGGTCGACTTATTTGTTAAAGTTACTAATACAGACCTAGTAACACATTATTTCCTGTATAATCCTTAGTTATTCAGGTGAATCTAGTCTGTTAATTTTCCTACAGACTGAAGAGTCCTGTGCCCAAAAGCTTTCCAGCATTCATGGCTGTTATTAATCTACTTTATAAATAAAATTATTTTTGCATAATATTTTTGTATAATAGCATTCTCTCACATTAAATGTGAAGTTTGGATGCATTTTACTTGTTTTTGTTATTCTCACCATGATGGTGCTTTGTGTTCAGGTTTATCAGCTCAGCCTGGAGCCATAAATGCTAACAGAATGGCAAACATGCATTAGAGTCCTCAGAAATTTCTATGTTACTGTACAAAACAGTCTATTTAATATAATGTTGTGTTGATGCCAATACATCACACAAAGAAGAGCGTTTGATTTAAGTTAACCAAACTAATTAAAGATTAAGTAGAATCTAAAAAAGTCGAGTGCTACCAGCTCAACGGACACCTTTTATAATCACTGGGCAGTTTGTGTTACTGTATTTGCTGGGGTGGGTGGACCACTGAAAATTAGAAAGTATCTATAACTCATATACAAAGTTATTCAAGCTTAAACCTGTTGAGTAACTTATTTTCTTGGAGGCAATAAGTTGGCATGATTTTTAAATTCAACTAAAGTTTACAGTGTAGTTTTAAAAGCCACATCTATAACTCTATAACTCAGGGCTGCAGTGATTTAAGCACAGTGCTTATCAGCTCTAATCTCCTTCTGAGATGATTATATCGTCACTGAGTCTGCAGCCTTAGAGTGGGGGTCTTATTTCGCTTATCAAATTCTTCAAAGCGCACGAGCCTCAATCACAAACCTTCAGGCATCACTCAGGGAAATAGGTGCACAATGGCTTATATTAGTTGAGTGACCTTTCTCAGTCAGAAAAGCATCATTCATTCACATCTCATTTATTTTACAGTGTTGACATTTGGAATGTGTATAAAGCGGGTATGTGCTTGTGCTATTTATATGACTATTTTATTATGAGCTTATTTTGGAAAGGTAGATTTTAAAGGTAGATAAAGTTAGCTGGGAATTCTGCATTCTGTGAACACAGACAACTGCATCACAGTCAACATCCATCCTGCATTAACCCTCTTTACAGAGCAGAACACGTTTCACTTAGATTAATTATGTTAGATAATGTTATATATGTGTTATAACCCATTGTTATTGATAATCACATGGCACAGCTTTAATCAAATGTTAAATCTGAAGCTTACACCCTTATAAAAGAGGTTCCTGTAAGGCTCTTTAGTAAATGCAGTGTTTATAGAACCATAATAATAATTAAAAAAAAACATTTGAATGGATCTTTGAATTAGACAATTAGATTATGTTGATCTTTGAATGTTTAAATAGTTATTTGCATGGTCAACTTCTTAAAATCCCAGGCTTATTACACACCGAGGCTTATTATTCAGTAACTAAATAGACTTCAGTGCAGACTTGCTGAGCTATTCTTAGATTATAGAAGTGTGTAATAAAACTTTGGGCCTGCCAGTTGGCCCTGGCCATGCAAAGGGTTAAATTGTTCTTTACTAGGACTGAGTTAATAACAACAACAACAACAACAATAATAATAATAATATTATATTATTATTATTATTATCATTATTATTATTATTATTATTGCTTATTTATTTATTTTTAAAAAAGATTGGCCAGCTTAATATTTTAAAGGCACTGGGGAACTCCCCTTCCCTCAAGCTGCTGTGAAGTAAGATATCTTAAAATTTTATTTTTACCTTGAATTTTCCTTTTTTTTACGGGTTCCATTATTGTTACAACTCAAACCCATGATAAGAATGTAGCATATAAAAGCAGTTAACTCATCTCATCATATGGTGAATATATTGCAGTCAAACATTTTTAACTTAAAAAGTGAGTCTAAAGTTTAAACGTAATCAGTAATTTCTCTGATTGTCAGACAATGTCATAGTAGGTTATAAACAATAATCAGTCCGAAGTTCGATCTAAAATTTAAGGCAGTCAGGTTAACTTACATTTTTACTAGATTTTACTACATTTTTACTCCACTCCTGTGTTCCAGTGCACCCTGTAGTCTGTCTGTAAAGCAGTGCTCCATATGCGGCCCTCAGTCCGCTCCCACGCCGCGCTTTCATATGCGTGTCAACTAATTCTGTTTGTCTCCGCTGCTGCACTTCAAACGGGAGCTAACGAGTAGATCATGGCCTGCAATTAGTACTAATTAAGTCTCTCATTGATGAGTTTACACTCTCCACAAAAGCCCAAAGGGACTGGCTCCACGAAGTCTGGAGTTTGTGTGCTGTTCGAGGCCTGAACACAGACGATCACTCACTAATGATCTGATACAATTAAACAGGTAGATAGTGCTGAGGGCAGCTGACTGTAGAAGAAAAAACTGATCTGTTCATCTAATTCAATCAGAAAACCACGT
The DNA here is from genome assembly GCF_904425465.1 of Colossoma macropomum. NCBI lineage: Eukaryota > Metazoa > Chordata > Actinopteri > Characiformes > Serrasalmidae > Colossoma > Colossoma macropomum. The sequence continues at coordinate 24,667,729 of NW_023494791.1, read as the reverse complement.
ACTACGTCTGATCTGGCCTCATTTTGTCTGTGAAGACTCTGAGCGAGAAGATTTTTGAATCTACTTCAAGCAGCACAAACAGCGACATAAACGAGGCGTGTGTTACAGGCTGCCGTGTGTCTCCGCGGACAAACTCCGCTCTGATGCGATGAGGGAAATTAAGGCCCAAATTCAGAGACATTTCCGAATGAGCGGTTAAACGCCCAGGACTGGGGTTATGTTGAGGAGGTGGGGTGTTGTGCTCGAGCTGTAAGGCGCCAGAGACTAATTCAGATTCTACTGTCAACAGACATCAAACGGATTTGACTCACCTTCACTCTGCTTTGGTGTGTCTGCTCACAGCTGCCTTTGACGACTGACAATAAGGCTACAGCGCTAAAAGGGCGCCAGATTGGGGGAAACCTGGCGCTTCAGCATAAGATGCAATGCCTTATAATAGACCAGACTTGGTTCATCAAGTGAAATGATGAAACGACTTCCTATTATGAGAATACAGTGTCCTTCATATGGAGAAACAGTTCACCCTACTGAGAGTTTACATCTCTCACACTTCCAGCAAAAGCTGGTAAACAACAAAGACGTCGCGTTCCTGCTCATGTTTACCAATAATTGCGGTGGAATGGAAATAAACAAACTGAGGATTTGGTTGAAAAACACACTTTAGAGCACTTTGGAATTGTTTTAATCATATTTGTCGGTTGGAGTGTGATTTACACAGGCCTATACTAGAAATATCAATGCTATTGTGTGAGAAAAGCCACCTATATTAGAGAAATGAATGTGTTTTCCATTAACAGTCTTCTTTCTCCAAAAATGTCCTATATACAAAATTGTTGGATAGATATACAAATCTCCTTTATAATCAAGACAAATAAATGCATGTCGTTATCAATCTACACTCCAATAAAGGTTCCCAATATTCTCTGCCTTTGATGTATGGTTCCAGGGGGAAACTTATAGAACCTTTTCTTTTCCTTTAATATAGGCCCCAATATGGTGTGCATGCCCAAAACCATTCAAATATACTTAATAAACCAAGCAAAATACTTTAAAATTAATACTAATAGGTTGCCATTTTTGCTGCTGCATCAAATGATTGCTCTCTCTCTCCCTCTCTCTCCCTCCCTCTCTCTCTCTCTCTCTCTCTCTCTCTCTCTCTCTCTCTCTCAAAATACATGTGGAAATATTACACATAGAAACGTACCTTACAAAAATAAATGTGTGTATAATGTACTCAAATACATTTTTGCAATGTATGAAAACAGTCTAAATACTTGTCTAATGCACTTTACTGTTTGGAAAACCTTTTGAAATGATTTTTTTTTTTATATTAGAATTTTAAATATTAGTAAATGAACCTTTAACATGGCAAAAGTAAGTGCTGCAGGTATTGATAAACTGTGAAAATGCAGTTATGATTTGATATCTTGTTTATTAATTGTGAGTGTCTTACTGCAGTTGCACATGATTAATGCAAACTACAGTGCAAAACGCAAAAGTCAGTACCATTCATTCAGTTCATGCATATTTAGTTATATCTGTAATATCTTTGAAAGAATATAACAGCAAATACAGATAAATGCATTTAAAAAATGTATTTAGCAAATATGTATTTTGACCATTTTCATACATTGCGAAAATATATTTTATTCATACATTTGGAATATATTTTTCTCCATATGGGCAGAGCGACCATATGGAATCATCACGGTGTGACAATGGTGGCCTACTGGTAGAGGAATTTGGCCTATTTGTCTTTTTTGTAATAAACAAAACATTCCCATTTGGTTTATATGCCATATGTCAATAGCACTGTACACTGTTTTAACAGTCAGGTTCCCTTTAAGAACCATCCATCCAACGCTTTTTAGGTAACAAGAGTGGTTCTTCTCTCTCTTTAAAAGAGTCAGTTTGGCACGTTTTATTTGTGAGACTGCATGTCCACTTTGCTGGACCCACTTTGACGTTTCTAACTGTGGTCCATTTCTACAGGGCTAGCCTGTTAGCTGGCAACGTAAGCTGAATTAAGAGTAGATATAGAAAATCGTTATGCATCTCTACACTGTGACAATAATAGCGCGCCAGATCTGCGGGTTTATCTGCAGAACTGCCCCTTTCTTCTGTGGCGCTATTGATGATCTGCAGTGATTGTATCAGTTCGCCCTCAAACTTGTTGATGATTTACGGTTGTTAATCCTCACATGAGCCTACAGTCGATAAGCGCGTCAGTGCTCAGACACAGCGGCGCCTGGATGTAGCGAGTGGACTCGACGTGTGAAAAACAGCAATTGCGACATCTATTAACTTCCATTACAACGCCCATCAAATACTTATCGTTCCGTCGAGATCCCTTTACTTATGCAAATACAGCGGAGCGCCTCCTACACATAGCCTGGCTCTTAGGCCGAGGAGCTGCTGCTGATCTGATCAAACCACTTCACAGCTGGAGCAGGAGCGCCCACCATGGCCAAGAACTTTACTGTAGCGTGGCTTTCACAGAGCTCTCACAGCTCCACCAGTCAGGAGGGGAAAGCTCTCAGCTTAGATGTGCTCCAGTCTCATGGACTTTGCTCAGTGCCTCCACCAACTCAGAAGCTATGTGAGGACCAGACAGAGGAGACCGAACAGACCTCGTCTAGGGGTCTTCAGGATGTCAGTCACAATGACCAAGACGTGAAGATCAAGACCCCATCCTCTCCTACCAGTAAGTACAGTTCTACACTCTCAAAAAGATGGTTCTTACTAAAGAGAATGGGTTCTAGTCTGTATAGAACCATTCCCATATTCTTTGTATGGTGAAATAGTTCTTCAGAATGATGGACAGTGTTGAGTCTTTATGAAAATGGTTCTTTAGAGCTCCAAAAATGGTTCTTCTATTGTTGCAAGCTTGAGCAGAACCCTTTTTGGTGCTATAGAACCATTTTCATAACACATGCTCCATCAGTCTGAAGAACCATTTCACCACACTGTTGAAGCATATAATGGTTCAGTACAGTATAGAAGCATTCCATTTACTAAAGAACCATGTTTAAGAGTGTATCATTCACCTCCTATATTCAGTTTTATCCAAAATCAATGACCTTTGATTGCTAATGTATTTTTCTTTTGTTTCAGACAGCTGTGGTTACACATCTGACTCATCTGAGAGTGAAGTTTGTGAAGACAGCGAAGGAGAAACTGGCCCAAACCGTCGAGTCAGAACCAAATTCACCTCCTACCAGATCTCACGGCTGGAGGAAACCTTCACCAAGCACAAATACCTCGGTGCAACCCAAAGAAAGAAGATAGCAGAGAAACTGCATCTTTCTGAAACTCAGGTGAGCACAAGGCTTTTCTTGATCTTATGTGTCATTGTCCTCCATATCATACATGTCACCTGTTCATTTGATGCATACTAATGAGTTTTCTTGGCTGTTCTTTAGGTGAAAACATGGTTTCAGAACAGAAGGATGAAGCTGAAGCGTGAGGTCCAGGACAGGCGTGCTGAATATTTCTCTCCAGCTCTGGTGTCTCCATTGCTCTTCCCAGCAACTCCTTCACTTCAGCACCATGCTCTGAGTGGACAGCGCATCTCTTTGCAGCTCCATCAGCAACAGCTCCATCAGAGAGTTAGTCTGATGGCTCACCAGCACTCCATTCACCCCACACTTCTGCTCGCCTCAGCTTACTATTAACCACATGCTTTCACTGAGAGACACATTTCCTTCTCACTTAGCAAAAGAAACGCAGTTTTGTGAGCAGATTCATGTTTTCTCTACACCTAAGTCACATCATTAGCTAATGATCAAGTCCTTCTGGAGCTGAATCAGGTGTGCAAAAAAAGGAAACACACACACACAAAACTGAGCTGGGAAACTGGATTTAAAAGCATTATTTTACCTCTTTGTATTTGGAGTTTTGTAATATAATCATGTATATGAATAAGCACTGTAAGTATGTACATAAATAAGATGTTTCTTTATGTGAAAATAAAAGTTATAATTGATTGTAATTCAAATTCTGAATGTTTTGTGGTTTGGGTTTTGATATATAGCTTCTATTATTTTTTCAGATGCTCCAATCCATAAAGCTCATAATGTAGCAATCTGAAAGATGCATGATAGACAGACAGATAGATAGATAGATAGATAGATAGATAGACAGACAGACAGATAGATACATACATATATACATACATAGACAGACATACAGACAGAGAAATAGATAGACAAATAGAAATAGCTGGATTTGATAGACAGACAGACAGATTGGAAATAGCTGGCTGGATAGATAGATAGATAGATAGATAGATAGATAGATAGATAGATAGATAGATAGATAGATAGAAATACAGACAGACAGACAGACAGGTAGATAGATAGATAGATAGATAGATAGATAGATAGATAGATAGATAGATAGATAGATAGATAGATAGGTAGATAGATAGATGCTTTATGAATCCAAGCAAGCAAGGACTGTGCAAAACGAACATATATTGAGAAATAACTAAAGATCTAAAGAGTAAAACAACAGAAGCAGATTATCTAAAACGTCTAACTCGGGAGATCCTGAGCACAGTGTAAGTATGGCGTATTTGGGGGGGCCGTGTTCAGAAAGATTCCCGAGTAAGAACAGAAAGACGGCAGTGTAACACTTAACTGTGCCAGAAAGAACTCGCGGACTTTCATTTTTTAATAAAAAATCGACCTCATCAGTCAGTTTCTCCACCTCTTTTTGATCTTCAGCGCGGAGAAGCTGAGGCTGCAGCTTTGCGCGTTCCCGCGTTGCCGTCTCCGCGGGGCTTCGCACTTTCCCTGCAGCTCCAGCCTGTTTGGCTGCTCCTGTGGGCAAATACACTCCGGCAGGATCCAGCGGCGCGGCGCTCCTGGGCCATTTGCATCTTCAAAGAGACATCAAAGCAGCGGTGAGGGCCACATCATCGGGATCCATTGAGCGCTTCTGGGTTTCAATCGCAGAGTTCGCACCCACAAGACAGGCGCTAAAGCCTGGCGCCATGAAGTCTGCGCTGATACCTGCCCCCCCGTCACTTCCGCCTCTGTGGATAATGCATACACTCGAATCTTTGTGCTGACTGCTATGTTGCCCTGCTCTCACAGCCTCTTAAGACTTGGTTCAGACAAAATTTCACACGTTTTAGAAAAACATGTATGTTTGGGCACACCTTTTTCCACATGATAGAACAGCCATATGAACTATGAAACAGCACATATGGACCAAAAAAAGTGAAACGTTTTACATTAAGTGTTTCATAATTTAAGATAATATTTAATAGATTCTTCAAAGTATTCTGTCTTTGCCTCTTGGCATCCTCTCAAGCAACTTCTGACTTCAGACACCTGGTGCACTTTTCCACCAGGCATCAAGAAGTTCCACATATGCTGCACTCCTGATGGCTGCTGAAAACCGCTAAACATATCATTTATAAATAAAATCATACATAAACATCAACCTCACTATTGATACTTATCACAGACAGAGGCATAACCAAGGCGAGGCCATTGGCACCATAGAATGAAGCCTGGTCACCCTTCTGGTCACCCCATTCAGTGAAAGTGAGACAGTAAGACACAATCAATAAAGCATCAGTTATGCTTTATGGTGAAAATCCGCTCTCAGGGTACCAATCAGTTGGGAGAATCTGATGATGCTGCATTTAATAATTAGCGTATCTTGCTGTGATAGGCTAATTTGCTCAGTAAACAGGCAGGTGAATGTGCACTGGGTCCCTTCAGCAGTGCTGCTCTTAATGTAGCATGGCAGTCTATATATATCACTGCTGTCGGAACAAAACCTTGTTTCTCCATTTTTGTTGTTTTTCAGTTTTTGACATAATTTGAAAATGCCTGTTGCCCTTTACATTGTGTGTAAATTTTATGATGAATGGACCAAAAGAAACGGCCCAAAATTATTTGGGAAAAAAATCTGGTTCCACTGACTTACATTAAAAGTAAAGTATGTTTTTTTCCTTGTCCTGTAAAGTTATAATTTTGAAGATATGAGCGTTTGTCCCGACATCAGCAAAATGTTTTTCTTAACCCTTTAAGTAGCCAGGACCCACTGGAGGGCCCAAAATTTTATAACACACTTCTCTAACACTTCTTTTCTAAAGGGCAGTTCAGCCAGTTTGCACTGAAGTCAGAAGCTGCTGAATAATAAGCCTTAGTATGTGATAAGCCTGGGATTTAAGTGGTTGAAGTTAATGTTGCACTGAGAAATGATTTGATTTCATTTTACCTACTAAAATACAGAATTTTCTCACAAATTACTAGAATATGACACAGTTTGGTCTTTGAGTTCACTTATAAACTCATTTAGAAATAGAAAATGTAACAAATAAAACAGAAAATTCAATTTTTTAAAATAGAAAATTGAAATAAAGGCCTGGGCTTAAGCCAGTGTGTGGAGTCAGATGTCAAAAATGCAACAGAATATAGTACAACTTTTTTCCCTGACTAAAATTATTGAAGACGTATCCCTGAAGGTACCACCCCAGTGGCAACGTTTGTACCCTGATAGGTGCTGTTTTTGTCAGAGAGTGTAACCACTGTGAATTATTCAGTATCTACTATACATTTCTCAGTCACTACTATGAAGCTAATATGAATGCAGTATGTATGTTGTGAGAGTGAGGAACTGAAGCAGGAGCTCATATGCAGGCCTATTTAACTAAAGGATACACATTAGCTTTTAGATCAAAATGTATTTATGATTGTGCAACACATATTTGGTGTGAACTTCTGTCAGGTACCATATATTTTATATTGCTTGTACGTAGAATCTAATAAGCCCTTTCACTCTTTTACACTTGAGAGTGTAATATGTGTTCAGGTACCTTTCCCAATCATAATTTGAATGTAAACCAAACCCATTATGGGAGTTTCTGTGAATGGTAAGCACAACTAGTACAGCATGAAATTACTGAAGATGACACATAGTATCTGCTGTCTCTTCTCTCTATATGTAGCATTTTTCTATTGGAATATGAAGCCTTCAAGGTTGCTGAGTTTTTCTGAAGTGATTTAAGGAAATATATAATGTTGACTAATCTAGGCTGACTATACTTCATTCAATTGTGATTAGATTATGATAGTTCATTGTAAGTTAACAGAACAAGAATCTGTCCTATATTGTTTTAACTGATTATTTGAAGTTTAAAGAAATAATTGCAGCAGAGTTACTTACTTTTTAAGTTGACACCATTTTATTTTCCTATAAAGCATTTTATAAACTCCACTCTTTGCCATCATACAGGCCATTTGCTACATGATGACACAGACTACAATATGCCGCTGTTATCAAAAGAAAACTGTATATCACCAAAATGATAACTTTACAGGAAAAGGAATAAACCTACTTTACTTTCAATGGAACCATAATTATGGTCTCTGACTGGACTCCCTCTCAGCCCAGACCTGAAGCAGACAAAAGAGGAAAACATCCATTGATGCAGTATTAAGAACATAATGTTAAAGGTATTCATAAGAAAGTACACTTTATAATGCAGAATCACATTCTGCAACTTCTAAATGACTGCCTACTTATGTTCTGTTCAACCAGCCACTTACATGCATGTCTAAAATAGATCTTGCACTCTATTAAGATCAAATACACTACTGAGAAATGTATTGCGTGCCAAAGTACACTAATCAAGCCCCAGTCTCCTTCCTATTGTATGCAGCACAATACGTTTCCTACTGAACTCATGTGAGCCATTGTTTTGTAGTGCGTGTCACCACAGGGAGGCACTACCCTCTCATTGTATGCATTTAAAACCTCCATCAGTGAGACTCTTCAGACCTTCATCTCTGATGCTGGAGTTTACAGTGCACAGAGTGTGAAGCACAGCCACTTGTTATGAGAGAAAACATCAGTTTCACACATTAGAAAAGCTAATGTCCAGCTGATTGTTGCTGCTTGCTGTGAGATTGATCTGAGAGGTTACAAGCTCAAGTGAGAATGTGTTAATTACACTTTGATTGCTGTGTGTCATGTACAGCTGTCTGAGTGCAGACCCGGCGGAGCCAGAGAAATGAACAGCCATTGGCAAGGTGTTGGCATGACCCTTGTTTCGGTCAATTCACATTAGTTGGAACCTTTAATCTTATACACTGACACAAAATGTGGCTGCTAATGAGGTGACTAGCTCTGTGTGCTAGCCTTGTCCTACTCACTATGTGAACATAGTATTTTGGCAAAAATTAATAAGTAAATACATTTAAAATCCAAAATATAGTCCAAATACAAAAAAGGCATAAAACAATTCAAATGACTGTTATTACAGCTATTTTATCTGTGTGGCATACATTTGTGCATTTTGATAAACAGCAGTATGTCATACAGTGTCAGAGGCCACATGAGTGCACAGCAGACTTAGTCAAATTAGTCATTTATTAAAATTAGGATTTTAATTTAAGACTTTAATTTTAAAGCTTATTCAGTACAGTATCAAAAAAAGGCACTGTCCAGGTACAGGTACAAATATTCTTTGGACAGCGATGATATTCAATTCAATTCAATTCAATTCAGTTCAATTCAATTCAATTCTGTACAGTTCAAACTGAGAGAGAAACACACTTTTGAAGCTCACTCCTCTTTCTGTATTTGTCCCGGTATATATTACTGTGATTTTTGTGATCTCACAATACATTAGCTGTGTGCGATAAAAGCAGATCATATCTACTCATGCAGCTCTTGTAAAGGCCGCCAGGATGTACTACCGCTTCTAAACACTGACTGCCACGTTTAAGAATAGTTTCTATTCTCAAGCAGTGTGCTTTCTTAAGTACTGCCACACAGACTGACCTCCACTCTCTAACAAACTCTCACCATCACAGCCCATTTTCTGTTGTATACTGCTGTATACTGAGGGTCACTGCCTGCCATCATTAGTCACACTCTTTGCTGTGTGTTACTCATGCTGTGTCGTACACTGAAAAATAATGGTTGCTAAATGGTTCTTTGCCTGTGCATATGATTCTTGAAAAAAAAATCTACATGGCCATTTTCCAACCACACTTTATAATAATGATAATAATAATATCTTTATTTATAGAGCACTTTTCATACCGGTGGCAGCTCAAAGTGCTTAACAGACAGGTGACAGAGCTTAACAGCATAAGAAGAAACTATGAGTGTTAATTTAAAACTCATATGAGGCAATGACACAGATCAAATAAAAAGATTAATATGATTACTAAGAGATGTAGAGTTTTAATTAAATGCTAAGTTAAAGAGATACGTTTTCATATGCTTCTTAAAAGTGAGCACTGAGCTTGACTGTCTAATACAAAAGTGGAATTGAGTTTCATAGTTTAGAAGCATAATAACCCAAAGATGCCTTTCTACATTTTAGGTACTGTACAGAAGGTATTGGCAAAAGACCAGTAACTGCAGATCTAAGATCACATGCTGGAACATGTTGTATGTGGGCACAAGGTCATTAAGAGCCCTTACCCCTTATACATGGCCAGGGTATACTGACAGGCCCAAAGTTTTATTACACACTTCAATAACCTAAGAATAGCTCAGCCAGTTTGCATCAAAGTTACTGAATAATAAGCCATAATATTTAATAAGCCTGGAATTTTATGGGGTTAAAAACTAGTAGCAGAATTTTAATCCATCCTATAAGATACAGGCAGCCATTGCAGCTATTTCAAAACAGGAGTGATATACATACAGGATGAAACAGAGCTCAGAATCCAAGATTGCAGCCAAGTTTCATGTGTCAGGTTTGGTATAAGAAGCTAAAGATCTGAGCTTCATCATAAATTTTTTTCTCAGAATTTTAGTATCAACGATAAGTATTTCAGTTTTTATCCTTTAGAATTAAACAGGCTGTTTTTTGTTACTGTGCCTTTAAGACGTACACATGCAAATGACTCTGTTCTGATTGGCTGCCCTGTACTGTGTCATGTTCAAAAATCAGTCTGGGCTGAAACACTTCTTATAACTTCATTGTGAATGGGCAGAGCTAAACTGCAGTAGGTGGAGTGAACAACACATAAAAAATGTCTTTAAACAAAGTTTTCTGGCATATGGACGCTTTAATAACCATGTGTTGAAATGTTTTAGTGAATCAAAATTAGTTATTCTACTGAATTCCTCAAAAGTGCCCTTTATTTGTTATTTTACATTAATTATAAGAGCATAAATAGGCCTATATCATTGTCACTGCTTAGTGGCATGTATCGTAGTATATTCTTCTGTGTCACATCCCTTCATCACAGCCATAACTTTGCTCGAAACAAACTTACAATTCTAATCAGTTTGCACAGATGTTGAGCTCATGCCTTGAGCTTTTTCTGTGCTGTTCAATCTTTTGAACAAGAATCCCTGTCGACTGCTTTCTCCCCTGTTCCACTGCTCTACCCAAGCCACACGATTATTGTACACAGGCCATCGATCGCAGAGATCTCCTCCATATTTGATGAGGACAGCAGTGGTCTAAATGTTTCTCTTTTCTCGTACTACCTCAGTAATGAGCACTTCAGGGACAGTAGAGTAGTGAGTGGGAACCCGTTGTCTTTGATTCAATATAATGATACTTGCGGCCCTTATCCCCTGGCACCTGCACCAAATATGCATTTATCATCTGTCTACGGAGCTTGCAACAGTCCTTTTACTCACAAACATCACTTCACAGAGAACGAGGGAGAGAAAGAGAGACAGAGAGAAGTCTCTGCACACAGCAGGGAGCTTTTTCTTGTTGCATATGGAGTCTGAAGTCTGTTAACCAGGTTTAGACACATCTGAGAATCACGTATCTGTGTGTTTGCCATGCTGAATTGGCTGCCTTTTCTTCTAGCTTCAGGTTTATGATAATTAATGATTTATATCACTGTGTGTTTTAATGGGCAAACCACTCAGGACAAGTATTTAACCCCCTTAAAGCCCAGGGGCCACTGTTACATCCACATGACTCACACAGGGGTCAGATATAAATTAACCAAGGCAGCTGTTTAACTCACAAACTGAAAATGTTAACATTAACTGCGATTATATTTTATGGTAACATCTGCATATGCAGAATGTACTTTATCTGATTGAATGCAAATGTGTGCTATACATCAATTTATTATTATTATGATTCTTTTTGAGTTTCATAATAGTTATCAAATACAAAGTAGTTGTTAGATAAGTCTTAAGATTAATAAATAACAAGCCTGTAGTTTAAGAGATGAAACCTGTAATTCAAACTGTCTAATGTAAACAAGTAATTGATTTTGTTTGTTTGTTTGTTTGTTTGTTTACTCAGAAAAAAATAGATGGGCCATTCTCATGAAACTGCCTCAAACCATTTCTATAAATATTTGAGTGTCAATCATGCTGATAAAAATATATTCAGACACTGTTAGAAATAAAGGTTCTGTGCAGGTACGTTTTTCATTCATCAACATACAAACAATGTAAATGTTCCCTCAAAGGTACAACAGTGGTTTTAAGGCCCAATTGTGTACCTTAAATAAGCTTTTCCAGGTAAAAATGTATATTTGTACCTTTTTAAAACCTAATGTTTTAAAAAAGCACAAAAAAATAAAAGCCTGGGGACAAGACGGGGTGTGTGGAGACAATACAACTTAGAAAATATAATTTCAATGGATTATGGCACAGTTATGTTCCCTGACTAAAGGTACTGAGATATACCATCCCAGTGACAGTTTCATACCTTTATCTCTGAGAGTGTATGATTTAGCAGATCAACCAGAGCTCTACAGAGTACACCAGAAAGTTACATTATTTATTATTATTCATTATTTTTCATTCTAATTCTCATTACTGCAATGCACTCACATATCTGTTTCTCATTACTGGTATGTACAGTTGTATGCAAAAGTTTGAACACCCCAGTTGATTTTCTAAGTAAAATAAGTTAACACATTCTCTACAGGCAACTCAAATATGACATTTTTCTGCACATATCAGCGCATACTTTATATTTATTTGATGAGAAGTTTACAGTCGGAAAAAACACAAAATGTAAATATAATATGTGCCATAACTTTTGCACAAGCCATATTTATTGTTTTATTTTTCCTCCATTATGTTCATTTCAAATAAGCAGTAAAATAAACAGTAATAGTGCATTAAAATGTGCACAAGTGTGTTATCTGTACAGGACTGTACATTTATAATTAAAAGCAAATGAGTTTGCACGACTTTTAGTTGCTGCATCTGTTTACTATAATGTTTTCCTTATAAACTCTCAGGACATGAATCAAAAGAATAAAAGGTTATGTAGTAAAAAGAAAACCTCTATGGTTGTCAGTGTGTTATGGTAATGAGATAAATTTATTTCAAATTATTCAACCAGGCCCTCACAGAGGAATACAGAAGTACACAGAATTATTGAGTGAATGAAACTACAAACACTTTAGGAATGCTTTAGATTCAGTCGCTTTATTCAGTTACGGCAGGCAGCAGATTACATGTTGTGTTTAAATTCACTCTTCACAAGATCACACCATCACAGCTCATTCGCAGAATGCCATATGGCAAAATTACACTGATAAGACTAATACACTGCTTCTAATTGAGTTTAATCCCTTTGGGCAGAGTGGCAGAGCATGAAAGCATTAAAGACGTGTAAAACACAGTTTACTCAGCCGTTGCTTCATAAAAGAAGAGGTGGTGGTGGCGGTGTGGGAAAGCGTCAGTGGAACACCTCTGCAGCCCCATTTTCCCATGCCCTATGCCTCTTTAATGCTACGTCTCAAAGAAGTATATGCATAGGAAAAAGGAACAGCGAGCATGGAGCCACGGTGCCTGGCGAACTTCGGCAGATCTGGGGAGGTGAGATATTCATCAGCAGCACATCAAATCCATACAGGATTAGCAGAAGTGTGAGAACTCTAATCTTTGCGCTTAACTCAGAAATGAATTCATGCCTAAATTCCATGTTGCTGATTCGACAAACAAAAATTCAATCACTTATTTGACGTGATAATCACATAGAGATTAACTCTCAAGCCTCTGTACTCATTAAATAATTTGGCATGGTTAGCTATGTTAGATATGCAAAGTCAGTCAAGAACTGTTCTCACCATGGTTTCTATCTCAAACACTAGTTTGTATTCTATAAATAATTTAACACAGAGCTGCAAACTCTGCTGAGAATTGTTCTCACCACAGTTTAGAGAACGTTAAATGCAAAAAAGCAGTACTTTAAACAAGAGAAGACAATGGAACAGGCTTACCTAGTCCAGCACCCGGGCCATCTCCTTGCAGAAAACTCTCCCTCTTGGGATTTTATTCCTCCCCAGAGACCTTGAAGATGTTTAAGGAAGACAGAGTAACTGTTTTCTCCGTCGGCTTTCACCACTCTCAGCCTCCTCCTCCTCCTCCTCCTCCTCCTCCTCCTGTTGGGGGCCTCCACTAGCACCTGCACCTCCCAGATACAAGCTCAAAGCACAAAACAAACTCACAGTAAACAAAGTCTGCTGTGAACAGACAGGCCCGTGCCATTGTGATGAGTGATTGGTTGAGGCTTGGGCCCACTCCAGTGCATGGCAAAGTCTCAAACCTCAGGGCAGATGATGTGCTATCTGAGGTGCGGACGTCAGAGTTCCAGAGAGAGAGAGGGAGAAAGAAAGATTTGAGGCCGAAGCTTTGGGACGGCTCGTTCTCTGATGGCTGGAAAGTATCTTATCTCTCAGGGTCTCTCGCTCGCTCTCCCAGACCAGAGAGAATTCACGCTCTCGTGCTTCAACAAAGCTCAAGGTCTCAGGCAAGGCCTCTTAGAGGAGGATGGACACACACACACACAGACTCACCCCAAACGTTTTGGCATCTCAAGGCTATCACACTGGAAAGAGAAATACAAGTGCTTCAATTTAGCACCGTCTGCAACTATGGGTTCCATACGTTAACAAGGGTGCTTCACGACACCTTGCTGTAAATATTCCTTATCAGAGTCCAAAGAGGTATTTACTGCTGGGAAGACATACAGCCTCTATGGAAGATCTACATGAAGGAGTGCTTTGTATGCCGCTGGTGGAGGTCAGGGACAGATTAAGTCATAAAAATCAAAGTTGGCCGAGCTAAAGCACTGCACGTATCTTTGAGGATGAAGGCATGTGGTGTGAGATGTTGCACTGCTGAGCTGCTCTTGAATGTTCTTTGTCAAACACAGAGGCTTCTCCTCAGGCTTTTTCTCAAAGGTCAATAGGTCACGCAGGCAGGAAATTTCCCCTCTGGCAGTTATTCTGTAGCGCAGGTACAGCAAGTATATCATAAACAAAGAATTCTTTAGCTTCACTGAAACTAGGCCATGTTAAAGATGACAACCTGTGTCTGAGTTGCTTAAAGAGAGGCATTCATATCATCTCAGTATTTTATTGGAGAGGAAGTATCAATCTTTGATAAACATTTTGACAAGCTGTCAAAAAATATGAACAATAATTAGAGGAGAGGAGGGCACAACTAACACATTTTGGTTTTCATGAAATGATTTTTAAAACTTTTGAGCAAGACACTGAAATTACATTAACATTAATAAAAATTCCTATATAAAGTTTAAAAGTTACAAAGTTTCTTTTTGTAATGTATGTAGGAAAATGTATTATGTTACTAATTGAACTTGAGTACTATGAACCCAGTTCCAAAAAAGTTGGGACAGCAGGTAAAATGCAAATAAAAACAGAAAGCAGTGATTTATAAATCTTCATTGACCTGTATTTGAACAAAAACAATACAAAGACAACACATGTAATGTTTTCTCTCACCAACTTCATTGTTTTCTTTAAATTGGTGCCTGCAACATCCCAACAGTTGGGATAGGGGCAATTTAAGACTGTAAACCTTGTGAAATGTTCAAAAAACATCTTATACAGCTGATGCAGGCCTAAGAAGAAAAAAAGCAAAAGTTGGATTTATCACAGGTCAAGGTGTAGAATTTTACATAGGAACAAATGTTAACAAAAAGAGTTTACCTCCAGATCAGTTTACTGCTGTAGAATTGATAAGGAAAACCAGAGTAAACGTTTGATTCATATACCTCTGGGAAAACACTGCAGATCTTAATTCTGCCAAAAAATAAAATACTTTCTAAAATTTAAATAGGTGGGCCAGAAAATATGGCAAACTGCTGCTGGGGAGGGGAATCCTTCAGAGGCAGATGAAAGCAGTAAGTGTGGGCCAGAACTGGGCCATCACCCGTTTTCTATCTGGGTTGTAACTAGAGATGTACTGATACCACTTTTTTCCTACCAAACCGACACCTGACCCTTGAGTGTTGATCGATACAGAGTACTGATACCAAAAATAACTTTAGCCCAACTAGCTTAAAAGTCCTGATTTTGTACAGTTTCCGGCCCCCGCCGCTGTGTGATGCAACTGCTCGACAGAGGAGCACCACAGATGGAGCTAGTGAACACACAGAACCGGGTAGCAGACTGATATGCTAAAGGCCTTTACATTTGTACCGTCTGAACAGCTTGGACATTAACTCAGACTGTAAGCGACTACACAGTGGGAGATGAGGGATTCCTGAAAGAAGTCTAGTTTAGCAGTCAGCGTGTTTTACACTGTTCATGAGTTGTGTTGTCTGGTGTATTTGTGACATATCGGTGAAACTGATACCTTACAAAGAATTCCAAATGGTCTAACACCCACTACTATTGCCATTCCAAAATACTTTTGCTGCTATTTGTCAACCCACACAACTGACATGTTGTTAATTTCCGTCTAATGGTGGCACACATGAATGCATCATCCAGTAGTGCATGTGAGATATCCCCATTGCCGATGTGATACTGTGTTTAAATACCGGTATCGGTGCCAATACTAGTATGGTATCCGTATCGGTGCAACCCTAACTGTAACAGAGAGGCTATTTGGTGAAAAAATCGACTGAAAAAGTCTGTTAAG
Source organism: Colossoma macropomum (assembly GCF_904425465.1). Lineage (NCBI taxonomy): Eukaryota > Metazoa > Chordata > Actinopteri > Characiformes > Serrasalmidae > Colossoma > Colossoma macropomum. The sequence goes on along the minus strand of NW_023494791.1, from coordinate 24,651,859 downwards.
TTGATGGAAATGCAATTAAGTCAATACACTTGTATGTTGTTTTAACCAAGAGTGACAAGAGTCTCTGTGACTAATTGACAAATGTAGTTCTGAACACAAAGTAGAGAAAAGCTGGTAAACAGACACAAATTAGTGAGTGATGCAGTTAAAATGGTGCAGTCATTTGTTTAAGAATTCAAATGCTCTAATACTCAAAAAACACTGATGCATTTTTGTTTGTGTGCTTTGCATTTAATTTAAATTTAAATATTATATCTTATTCACCAGAATGAGGACCTTTTAATTTCTAAGAGAGTTTGACATGGAAGTCATCAGCATTGATACATCTTGAGTGCCAGCACCATATTTTGGAAGTGAAACATTGGCACCTTCGCTTCCAGTAAGTGCCTGTTTAGAAGCCAATATAGCATTCTTAAGTTATTTTAAGCCTTGCTGTTCGCCTTTAACAATAGCAATATTAATACTAGATGGCAAAATTTTGTGCCATGGACACACACAGAGCTCTATTATGTATTAGAAGTTCTAGCGCTAGAAATTCATTCTCCACTGACCACTTTAAATAGTGATTTCTAAGATGGTTCCTATTGCAGTCAGGCCTATTTTGACCAATCTCATTATTTTAAACTTTATGAAACCATTGAGAATAAAAAAAGTTTCCTCATTTCTCTCTAACCTCCTCTCTCTCTCCTCTGAGTGTCTCTGAGAGAGTATTGTAATGAAATTCCCAGTCTAATCAGAGTTTGGGGGCTCAGTAGAGACTATTGGGGGCAGATTTTAACATGCAGCATTTTTGGCACAGAGTTCTGCAAAGTTTCAGACTGAGAAATCTGCAGAGCAAAGCAGGAACCACTTCTCAGGCAGTAAAGACTGTCAGTAAAGATAGACAGCGCCCACACCTACATCCAAAAATCGCCACTTAAGTTAATATTATAGAGACCACTATATTGAGTCGCTAAAATTTAGTGCTGAAGATTTAAATCTTCTGATTGCGGACACTGTGAATTGATTTGTAGTATTACATTAGGCTACAGCACTGAGATTCAGACCACATTCAGGAGACATAAACATTTAATGGTCCGCAGCACTATTGGCACTAATGAAAAGCTTTATTTGTTCCTGTCAAAGTTGTTTCCAAGAGTTATAGCTTTGGCATATCTTAAACTTGATTCAGCCTTGTGGCATAATTGACCCTGAGGGCTGCTACACTGTTTTGTCTATAACAGTGGGAGTGCTGCTTATTTCTGCTTTTCACTGAGGACATTGCTGTGCTCTCTTTGCTCCAAAAGTTGCGTCAAACAAGTTAGTTCAGCATTGCTTACAGGGCAAGGACAAGAAAGCACAAAAAACTTTACCTTACAAGGTTATAATCTCCCAAAGCTAAAAATATTTTAGCTATTCATAATACCTGGAAAATTCATAATGCCTGAAAAATTCTGTTGGCACAGATCACACAGCACCAGCACTGGTGCTTATAGGTTAATCGTAAAAGGCCTTTCTAATAGTTAGTTTCTAATAGTTCTAATATGAAATGTACACACAATGTGTGTGTGTGTGTACATGTATATATATATATATATATATATATATATATATATATATATACACATTAGACTATATATGTATATATATATATATATATATATATGTATACATTAGATATATTAGAGTCTACACATTAGACTCTAATATATATATATATATATATTAGAGTCTAATGTGTATATATTTTTTCTTATATGTTTTTATCTTTGCATGTATATATTAAAGAGAAATTCAACTGAGTTTTCACATTTTGTGTGAGTTTTCACATCTGCATAATTCAATTGATGATGAGATGTAAACAAAGTCATTCAGAGTGGTTTGATGCAAAATGGTTTATTGTAAAAAAAGCCTGTTACAGTAGTGGTGATAGGAACCGGGGATCACAATTTTTTTCATTTACTATCTCAAATGATCAGTGAACCTAGATGTGTCTGAGTTTTATATGTAATGCTGATGATGGTAAAATAAGGGTTATTCTGAAAAAATACATTTTCTTTGGGGACTATTTTGCCTTATAATAGCCAGTAAGAACCCCTCTGACGAGATTTTTTAAAATGTGTTTTAGGCCAAAGCCTTCTCAAAGCTATCATAAAACATTGTCTCAAGTGTCAGGAAGCGTATTCATAACCACTTCTTGTAAAAACCTTCTGTGAGAGAGCTTTAAGAAATACTAAACTTCTCAGACATCTGGTTCCTATCTTGAACACTATGAACAATTCTGACTTGGTAAGTTTCTTTAGAACAGAGCATCTCACATTCAACCACATTTAAATGTTTGCATTGTAATAATTGAATCGTGCAGAAATTTAGAAAAATCGATGGGATTCCCCTTTAATACAGAACTGAACATAATGTTCATACTGATGTACCTAGTAGAACTTTCATCTGGAAAACCAGGATTCAGCTGGAAACCTGGCACGACCTTAACAAACAGTTTGTTAGAGTCATCAAATATTCAGTGATACTAATCTGTGGTGAATATTTGTCTTCCACTTATATCCATCTGTTGGGATCAAAGAACAAGTCAGAAAATAAATACATTTTTACACAGCAGTGAAATGTCGCGGTAACGCTCTGTCACGTCTCGCTAAAGCTACATTATGTAAGTGTTTGGGGATTTGGAGACCTCTCTGGTGGAGATGTGTAATTGCACACAATGTGCAGAGGAATATTTTTTAACTTCAGTTGTGCTTCAGACCCCTTCCCCGAATGGATGAATCTGATAGTTGCTAGTGCATTGAAAGAGTTTTCAAAGAGAACTCAATCAAAACATGATGAAGGCGTGTCTTCCAAGAATTATCATCATATCCTCATCAGCAAAATGTTGATTTTTGCATTTGAGATCTAAACATCAAGCCAGACCTTCTTTTTGGGCCTCTGTGTGATGCTAATATGTAAAGAGAACATAAAGTGTGACGTGGTATGAAAAACCCCTGTAAATCCTCTAATTTTTACATGACTATTTAAGGCTTTACAGGGCGACTCACACTAGCGCAGTAGCTCAATAGCGCTGACACCAAAATGTACATAGTGCAGCTTTAAGTTGAGGCTATGTGAAACTCTGACAAAGATTTTATTATAATGTTAAAGCACTGTTATATTATACTTACACTATATGTCCAAATCCTTCCGCCCAATGACAGCTGGGATAGGCTCCAGCACCCCACCGCGACCCAGAAGGATAAGCAGTTTAGATGATGTGTGTGTGTGTGTGTGTGTATATGTCCAAATGTATCCAGACACAATCTTCTACTTAGTGAATTCAGCTACTTTAAGGTACACCCATTACTGACACAAGTATTCAATTGTGCATGCATAGCTTATATTATCTCCATAGAAAAGTACTGTCAGTAGAATGAGACACTCCGGAGCTGCTACTCATGAGCCTAAGGTCACCATGCTCAATGCCAAGTGATGGCTAGAGGGCTATAAAGCCCCCCAGCTTTGGGCTGTGGAGCAGTGGAAGTGCCTGGAGTGATGGTGCTCCAAGTTGGAGTGGTGTTTGTGATTTAGAACTAATCATCCAATATCAGTACCTGTCCTCAATAATGCTCGTATGGCTGAATGAAATCAAATTCTCACAGCAATGAAGCCTTTCCACAAGAGTAGAGGCTGTAACTGCAGCAAAGGGGGAACAAATACTCATGATTTCAGATGAAATACAGGATGAGCAGGTGTCTACACACTTTTGGACACGTCTCATCAATAATGGATTTCAAACTTTGGGTGAAAGTTTTCCAATTCTATTGTGGCAGATTCAGAGATTCATAGGTGATGAATAGATGATCAAATGTACTGTTAGGGGCTCTGCTGTGATTCTGGCAGATGTACATCTTTCACTAAGAGTTTCCAGCACCTTTTCCAAGTTTCTCTCTCATACTGTTCACTATACACAATTCACTATCCTGCAAGAGCAGTGATGTGTTACACCTGTGTTGCCTCAGCGTACATCTGCCTGCGTCCCATTCTTGTCTCCCCCCCTCAAGCTGCACAGGGCGGTGAGTTTTAAGTTCCCCTCCCCATAAACGCGGCTGTGTCCTCCTGCAGGAGTCAGGCAGATGGAGGAGAGGGATTCCTCATCTCTGCTCATAACAGCCAATCAGTATCAGCCTTGGGGGGTCTGACAGAATGGGGCCAGAGGGGTGTATAGGGTTAGGGTTTGTGTCTGTAAGTGCGGTGGATGTAGAGTAGAGATAGCTGGACTGACTAAGGCTAGCACAGCACTGGAAAAGAGGGCAAGACATACTTAGTAGTGTTACGGAGGAGTTTTTTTTTTTTTTACAAGCTATTATGCTAAAGCAGCTAACAAAGTAATGGAAGCTTATAGCTACCTATTAGTGTTGTGCAAACTGCAGGCTTAAATCATCACATGCTTGCCTAAAACCACACCGAGTTGTAAGCTAAAATAGACTTTCTTGGTGTCTGAGACACTTGGTGTCTGTGCTTAAGCAGAAGAACACTCAACTGCATTATCATGAATTACATCAGTGCTGTGATTTGTTCACAGATCATTGCAGGCATGATGTTATCCATGACAGTATAATACGTTACGTGTTCTATTGCTAATATACAACCGTTCTAAAAAATAAAAAAGTTAAAACAAAAGAGTGCTTTAATATTGCAGACATTTGCTGTACAGACAAAGAAACTGTGGCAATATCAGGTTCAGCTCAGCTTTTTCAATATTTGCCATATTTTGTTTTAGCCAGTCTGTAAAGCATTTCATAGACCATCTTGTTTGCTGAATTGAATTGGGTTCATTACTAGAAAATTTCACTTTGTTTCGTTGTTCCACTGTCACAGCTGCCGGCCCAAAACTTGCTAGGGGAAAAACAGCTTTAGAATTTGATGTAGGCCCGCTGTCACCCTTTTCTTCAGAATCTGACCAAACAAAGTACGGATCAAGTATTATCTTAGAGAAGTTATCTTGTGCATCCATTTTCTGTATGTATATATACCACACTTAGTAATGGTTAGCTGCAGCATAAAGCAAGATGTTACTTTATCACCGGTGCTCTGCAAAATGATACAGTTATTGTGGAAAAAGTGCTATCACAATTAACAGCACAGGTAGACTGTTTCTCAGTCAATCAGATTGTGTCATTATACTAACCGTTGCATAATTATATCTACAAAAACAGATGCTGTCATAGATAACAAAGTCAAAAAAACTCAACAAGTGTGGCAGGTGTGTGATGTTTATGTAGTTTGAACAATGTAGTTTGAACAATGCTCAGCAGCGCCTGTTTTGACTGCTGTTGGAACCATACTAGTATCAACTATTACAAAACTGTAAACTGTTAGAAAATGTTTTCACCAAAATGCTACAGTTTCCTTTGTTAATTAGGTTTGTCAAAACATCAGAATCCTAAGTATTTACAGGGTATAAAACATTTAGAATGTAATATAAAATCTGAATTGCTTTTGGTTGCATCATGCATATGGACAAAAATGACAAGCAATACCTTTCATAATGTTAAATCTCAAAGGACTCTGGGTATAAAAAGTGGTAGCGAAGCCTCATGCGGATTCGCTTGTAGATGGTTTTTAACGATTCCCTAGCTGCAAGCTGTTTTGGGACACACTCCAGCATGGCACAGTGGTGAGACTGCAGCTTCAGGGGAGATCTACAGGGGAGATACAGGGTGCATCTGTCCCATTAGGCAATGACAGTTCATGAAAACTCATACAGCCTATGTCTAGGATATTTCTATAACTTTATTATTAGGCATATAGACGGCTCTTTGAGCACTGCTTGATTGGTGCGTGTATGTGTGTGAGTGTGTTAATGAATGAATTAATTAATTTATCAGAACGTTAATCAACATAAAAAGAAATGTGCCAGACCGTTAACCAACTGTAGACTGCAGTCCCTGAGGCCCGATGTTATACACCAAATACTAAAGAACAGACAAATTGCATACAGTTAAAGCTAACATTACAACAAGCAGCACACCAGAAAGAAAATGGAGATACATGCCGGCAATTTACATGCAAGCAGAAGCACAAGATAGACCTTGGAGCGCACAAGAAAAGGAAAAAAAGGAAAACAAATTTAAAAAGTTTAAAATTTAATCCAAGATTTATGTGTGATGTATGTTTGATGTATTTCTTGCTCATTTCAGTTCACATTATTAAGCAAAAGGCTTATTCAGGGGTTCTTTAGTACAGGGAGTGACAACTCAAAGAACCATTTAAATGGCTTAACCCCTTAAAATCCCAGGCTTATTACATACTAAGTCTTATTATTCAGTAACTACAGGGACTTCAGTGCAAATGGGTTGAGCTATTCCTAGGTTACAGAAGTGTGTAATAAAACTTTGGGTCTGTCGGTGGGAAATGGCCATTTAAGGGGTTAATGGTTCTTCTCTGTGATACCTGTTGTATGTGGTTCTTTAAAGAACCTTTTTAATATGGTTCTATGTAGTACCCAAACAGGCTCCACTATTGTTACAAGTCACAGTCAATGGTTTTTTGTAGAATCCTTTTTCTTTTTTCCCAGGCCCAGATCATCCCATGGGTTTTATGGACGTGTGCCTGGGGGCCAAAGCCACTATTGGGCCCACATGAGCAGTTATGACAAAAACCTGAACAGCTTTACTCTCAGCAGGAACTTTACTAGCAGCATGGCAAAAAACATTGACTGATTTCAAGCTTGTATTACGTCTAACCAAAATATTGATGCTCTCCATATCATTCTAGAACATTTGCTTCATTTTCTCTTTCAGTCACTGCTCAGCAGATGCTTTACTATCCACTATTATGAACTGCAAACTGTACTTCTATGCATAAAATCATCAAAGTTAAGATATAAATGGTGAATAAACATTTTTCATGCTGAGCAGTATTCTTTTGTTTAGGATGCACGATGGTTAGGTTTGCAAGTGTGCTGGTCTTTTTCCTCGTTTGTTGCTACATCCCAGCTGTTTGGAAATTCTACAGTCTGCCAACTTGCTACTGTCATGCGACCAGAGGAGATCAATACAATCCCTTCTGGAAGAAATGGATGAGAAGATAGTAACAGCTCTAGCATAATAATGCCATGCACCATGCATGGTGTAACCTGTTTAGATTTTATTGTCTATATTTATTGGCTAGTACAGTTTAGCAAGGTTTAAATGTCATTTTAAGTGGACAAGAAGTAAATTACAAATAAAGTTTTAGAAATATTTACATGGGTAAGATAACTGAATTGATATATTTTAAATCCACAGTGCTTTGCAGACACACATGGGCTTCAAGAAGTGTGAGGGGGGCATGGAGAGGGATACAGAAAGAGACAATGACATAATTAGATAACCTGATTCTAGTGCTATAAGCCCACAGCTCAGTCGGAACTCCACAGACATCCAAAAGGAAAAAAAAAAATACACACAGCCCAACACCGCAGTTAATATTTTAGCATTGTGGTGCTGCACAGATCTAATTTAACTTGATGTGAAAAATTTTCCTGACCACCAAAAAGGTTCCAGATAGGGGCCTGCCAAAGACTTGTGTCCATGGACCTATAACTTGATGATCCAGGCCTGGGGAATACATATTGTTGAATGTTAATGTAAAGTCTGTTCTGAAGCTCACATGTTGACTTCTATTTCAGACTAAGAGAATATATTCCAAGTTCATTCACCCCCAGTCTGTGTAAGGGGACGTATTCGGATGTAAAATCCAAAAACTGCTCCCAGGTCAGCTCTCTTACTCTGAGTTTTCTTTTGTTTTTTGGTCAAAGAAGAGTTGGCACTTTATTTATTCCAGACATGCTGCCTGACCCTGGCAAAATGACCTTGTGATGTGCTATCGGTGAAAAACAATGGTTTAGATATCAACGAGACTCAGTGACTGTACACTTTTTTCCGTCTGTCTTTCAGTATGCTTATTCAAGCTTTTCAAAATGTTATAACGGAAATACTGTTGCTGCTGCTTCTGAAACTGTTTGCAAATTCTTTGCTTAATGGACTGACCTGGTTTGAAACTACTACACTACTAATTAGATCCAGTTAAGCCTATCTAGAAGCAACACTGTCCTAACTATTTGTATGTGTAAGTTTCCATGCAAGTCTTTTCGTTCCCACTTTCAACAGTAGATCTGCCCTGTGCGTATGGCTCTCCTTCTCTCTCTTTCTCTCACTCTTGTACAGCACAAATGACTACACCTGTCAGTCCCCGTCAAGACATTTCAATTTGGAGCTGTCCCTCTGGGGAGCAGCTGAATTAGCACATCAGAGGCAGCATGGATTCAGGAGTCCCCCTGAGCCCACGCCTAAGGACTCCCTCTGCACACATCTTAGTAATGCCTTTCTGTCTCTCTCACTCTCTCACTCACTCGCCCCTACACACATCCTCAAATTCCCTCTCTGTCTCTCTCCACAACACCATGCAATACAGCTGGCAATGAACAGCATATTCAGCATATCAATTATGTTATTTTTGTGGTGTCACTCGTTTGGTGTCAGCATGTAGGGAATAGGATTTCTTACTTGCGGCCGAAAGACAGACATAAATATATTTAGACATTTTGGAAAGGGGGAGATGCCAGGGTGAGTGGCAGCAGTGAAGGAACGACTAAGGAGAACATCTCTGCTCATCTCCGTCCCCATTGGATCTCACCAGACTTTGGACGATTAGCGGTGCATAGATGCCAACCACCGGTGGTATTATGGAGACAAGCCCCATAGATTCCTGCTGAATAACTTATGTGTGAACCATGTCAAGAAACAGGCTTTATGTGGGGTTTTGTAAGATAGAAAAGAACAAAAAAAAGTCGTGGGAATGTGTTTGAGATGATTAGAGGGTTTAGAAGAAGCTTGACATGTGAGTGATCTATGGCAGACCTCACAGGTTCACTAAATAGCGCCAGCGCAGTAGGCCTTATGCAGTAGGCTCATGAACTAAGTTCTTTAAAAACTGGAGTAAAAAGTTGAGTAAATGAGATTTGAAGTGCGAAGAACCTTAAAAAAGCTCTACATAATGTAAATAACTAAAAGTTTTTCCTACACTCTGAAAAATAAGGGTTCCTAAATGGTTCTTGGCTTGGGTGTACAGTTTTAGGAAAACTCTTCATTTGGCACATTTACATTATTTAGAAGTTTTTTACATTTTAAAAAGCTTCTTCACCCTCACACATTTACAAAAATAATTTTTATGTCTAAGGAACCGTCCATTGAAAGGTTTTTTCGGGAAACAAAAGTTGTTCTTAAATGGCAGGCTCTCAGAGTCTAATGTGTATATATTTTTTCTTACATGTTTTTGTATTTAAGTACTACAAGGGGGCTATGCACCTAAGATCTTCACTCACCTTCGCACCTGTGTAAAAGTGATATGACAATAAATGCAATTTGATTTGATTTAATTAGTTTAGCAACAACAGTATAGTGTAATATTATTAAATCTATTTGTAAAAAAATGTATTCATTGTCTTTTTAGACCCTGGCCCTCCACAAACATTGCACTTTAGGCACCCCCTGTTCTATGGCATCACACAAACAAACCCTTTTGACACCTTTATTTTTAAGAGTGTGCTGTTGGTTGCTAAAAAATTCAAAAATGAAGACATAATTTGATAGATAGTTACTCAGCTCTCGCTAGTTAACTTCAAGTGGCAGTTTATCATAATCTCAGTCTCATTTGCACAGCACTGATAACTGACCCAGAAGCGAGTCTTTAGGTCCTTACCAACATTAGAATTCGTGGGTGATGTATTCCTTTAATGGAAGTGCTGAGAGAACAGAAGACTCCCATTGCACCTCTCTATGTGAGTGTACCTCAAATCCCATGCAACTCACAGCTCATCCCATATTTAACACAACAAGATGTGCAGGCTTGATCTCAGCTAATAGTGCATAATTCAGCAATTAAAGATCAAACACTAATGAATTAAATATTTAAGACTCCTACAGATAGAGCCCGCTCCTTTTGTTTAATCTCTCTGAAGTTTGAGAGCCGAGTGCTTATCTGCCATTGTTTAAACATTTTTAAACGTGCTTCTGGTTTAGTTTTTTTTTTCTCTACCTACTTCAAAGTTTTGCACATGAACGCTTCTACACTCATACAATCACTGTTCATCTTGCTTAAACGTAATACATATGGCTTTACATCCCTTTTTGTTGGCCTAGCATCATTGCAGGTCTTGTTTTAATTATTATTTATGAAAATGTGTCTGTGTAAATGTTTACAGCATGTCTGTGTGTGTGTGTGTGTGTTTGTGTTTGTGTGTGTCAGTGCTGTGTGCAGCATTCAGGAACGAATGTCTACATGACTGGAGAAGCCTCAGAGCCTTGTAGGCCCTCAGAAAAAGCCTAATGAATTCTGTGAAATTAAAAAAAATGACATTTAGTTCTTTTGTACTTAATATAATAATCAGGTGTGTTGTATATTAACCCTGCAAGTATTGCAATTATATTCTTTTTTAATTGAAGTTTGAAATAAAAGGATTCCATTTTTTAAATGCCCAATGGAAATCCAGTCAAGTTTTTTTCCCCCTCAGTGGTATCTAGGTAGATACAGCCAAGTGAGCTCTCCTATTGGTTAGGACGTCAGGAGCTGAACTAATGGCCTATTTAGGATCTGGCAGTGGAATCAACCAATTGTGACTTCCAACGGGTTGGATTTCATGAGGAAAAACATTATTCTAGGCCTTCTGGAAGTCTTATATACTCCATTGACTGTGAATACGAGCAGCAGCCTAACCATTAAGTTTCAGTCAGAGGTTAGAAATGAAAAACAATGACAGTAGCTCTATGCCAGGGCTCTTTGCCGAACATTTTGTATTGACGTCCCTGTAGTTACAGAATAAAAAGCCTGGGATTTTAAGGGGTTAAATCTTTAATGCCACAGGATTATTTTTTTGAAAATAAGTGTTCTTTCTTCTTTAATGTAGCAGACAAGCTTTCCTCAATTTGGTCTCAAATAAGGGAAGAGTTCCACTACACACTGCGATGTGTTTAAAAAGCGTTACAGAAAAAAAATAGAGTTACAGTCTGTAAATGTGTAAAATGTATCATCAATTTATTATTAATTTCTGTGTATTGTCAGCTATTGTGTAACTGAAGATAAATTTCGTAGCATATTTGGCCAATAACATCGGATAATGAAATACGTTTTAAATGAATGTAAGGGATTTGACATACAGGAAGGCTAATTTTCACTTTATCCTGCTCTCAATCTCTCTTTCTCTCTCTCTCCAAGGAGCAAGACCGTCCTCCTACCTTCTGCACCCTGCTCACAGCCCCCTCACTGATAACAGCCTAATCAAAGTGCTTCTCTTAGTGCTGGGAAAAGCCTGGGGGAGTGAGAGTGAAAATGGAAGAGAGAGAGAGAGAGAGAGAGAGAGAGAGAGAGAGAGAGAGAGAGAGAGAGAGAGAATAAGGGGGGGGCTTGGCCCTCTCCAGAGAACACAGAGTTCAGTGATACTGAAGCGAGGAGAGAATGAAGGTCAGAGTTGGTGCCATACAAGAAAGGAATGAAAAGATGGATGGCTTGATGAAGGAGTGAGAGAGGGAGACGTTGTGCGAGACCACTGGACTGCTGGACTGGATCGTGTTGGTGTGTGTTAGTGTAAATTGGTGTCTTTCAGCAACACATCTGCAGTACAGTGCAGAGACTCCACTCAACGGAACCACACACAGCTGTATTCATGAGGATGTTTCATGTCTCTCTCTCTCTCTCTCTCTCTCTCTCTCTCAGTTCAAAGATGAAAACACACTTTGGACTTTTAACTAAGCTAGTCGTTCTTTGCTTTGACCCTGTGGCCCTATATTTTATATTAGCAAACTCCCCTTTGAATAGTTGTACACAAATAAAATAATAATATTTTATTATGACACAAAAAGTTTACTTAACCTCTTCAAATCTCAGGCTTATTACAAGGCTTTTTATCCAGCATCTTCATGGACTAAATGTGAAGTGGCTGAGTTACTTTTAGGTTATAGAACTGTCTAGTAAAACTTTAGACTGGTAGGTTGTGGCTATTTAAAGGCATAACAGCAGAAAATATTACACACTGATTTTCAGACTTGGGAAAACGTTTACTTTGAAACATTGGGATCTAACTGCTCACCATGTGGCCATGAGGGACAGAGATGTAGCCTCACTTCTTGCTCTAAAATGCAGGGGTGTGGTTAAAAAAGATTCCACCTACAAACTAAAACTCTTCGGGCCAGATTTATATAACTTGGTGGTAACAGCACTATGCTATGCAAAATGTGCAGCATGGTAAATAAGAGCTATTCATAGAGTCACTGTAGTGTGATTAGTGTGCCTGTGTCTTTTTAATACTGCAGTATTTTTTTACTGATGCCCTGGGCAAGAGACAATCAAATTCAACATGGAAATGAGGTCATACATATTAAGGACCTGCCAAGTAAAGCTCCAGTTGGCTGAACAAAGAAAACCAAAATTATCAGAAAGAGCTACAAATTTTAACAGAAAAAGTGTTGACACATAATAGTAAATTGTTTGGTAAAGATATTTTTATTCAAAAGAAAAACGTTATGTCATTTTCATATGTGTAAACTGAACTTTTGTAAAATCCAATGTAAACTGAAAAACAGGACTAAAAGCTAAAATTGCTTGAATCGGCTTGAACATGTAGTTAGAATCTTAGCATGTCCAGTTACTCTTCATTTATTTGGATTACAACTTAATCTACTTTCTATAAACAGGAGGGGGATTTGCCAAACATGGAATCCGATGCACGAAGAGGAGGCCGTTTTAAGTACAATGCCAGTTAAATCTGACAATCTGAGATCCGTCTCAAGCAAGTCTTTTTTCTGCTCTGTTCTCCTACAACAGCAGTTAGAAGGTTCGTCATGCTGCTCAGTCCAAACAGATTAAAATGTGTTTTAAACATATTGGTTAATCAGCTGAGTGACTGTGCATGTGTGATTTGTTGCATGTGGGACCGAACATGTTTAGAAACACTGTAGAAAATATAATCTAATCCACATCAGCTTATTGCTATGACGCACCATGCAACGTTAATGTCACGGCGACATAAAAAAGGAATGACAGCATGTTTTTGCTTTTTTTTTTTTTGTAATTAAGCTCATGATCAAACAAAATCTTTCAATTTCCTTTGAAAAGAAATTGAAAAAAAGTGAAGTATTATTTTTACATTATTTTTGAAATTCAAGGGTTAGGGTTTTTGTATATATTTAGCTTATCACAATCTCATATATAATACTATCTTGCCAACCTTCAAAATGTCCACTTACTACATTTGTAAACATCTACTAATGTACAGCCCATTTTGAATGGAGAATGATACAAGCATGCGTGAATATCTGCCATCTGTGATAAAATAAGAATATTCTAAGGCTCTATCTAACACAACAAGGTCGTCTGAAAATATTCATGAGAAAAGTTGATGTATTTCTAGAGAAAACAAACTAAAATCCTTCTGAATGATATTAACTATAGATGTGTGGTGTAAGCATGGGTCAGAATGACCCCGCACCACGCAAGCCCTCACACTGTGTGTGTGGTGGGAGGGGCTGGGGGCTAACTCTACAGTGTCTGTGCTAAGCTTAGATGCTTCATTCAGGGATCAAACTTTTGATAATGTCTGCTGGCATTCACATAGACATGCACACACACAAACAAGTGCATCAAAGGCATCATAACCCTGTTTTAACAGGAGAATTCTGAGGACTTTCTCCTTTCAAGGTTGTTATCTAAATTAAACTGAAGGTAATGAGCTGTCACTCATATGCCTTTGCGCCAGCACGGCTCGCTCACTGAGGGGCCGGTGTCCGTCCTGCTTCAAAAGGCTGAACAGGGGCGACAGCCAAGAGAGGCATGAAGACAAACAGGGAGGAAGCTCTATGATGTATCCTGACATGTGAGTGATGACTCAGAGCTGGTGGTAGAAGTACTGGCAAAAAGGCTAGTCATGCATACACAAACGTCTATATAACACCAGCTTCCACCAAATTACTTGAATGTTAGAGTGACTTAGCTCTTTCTCTCTATACTACAGGACAGAATAGTCAGGTAAGACAGTGAGCGCCCCCTGCTGATATTTCTTATGAAGAAACTCTTCCTTACTAACCAACTAACTACATAAAAGTAATAAAGTCTCAGCCTGACTATTAAGTGTTAACACAAACAGGCCTGTTTCAGTTTTAATTCAATTTCACAGAAATTGTATTTAGAAATACACATCAGATTTAAGAAAATATGAAATTATCATCAAAAATGGTCACTTGCTACAGCTATAAACATCTATAAACAAAGTTTCAGATCAATTTCAGTGCAATTTTAGTTCACTTCAGCCAGAAAACGGAGAATTAATATACAGTTAACATTTACTGGAACGATTCAAGACCAGATTTTTAAAATAACTCATTCAAAACACTCTGTGAACTGAATTAATCTTTTAAATTGACCCCGACTCGGGTCATAATGATGAAGGCCACAAAGGCCTCACTCCATGCATACAGAATATCAGCTCAGAATACATGAAGTACACACTCATCATCACTGATACTGAGAATCAGAATCTTGTTTCACAAAGCAGGGAATATGAGGATTTTTCCTAGTGTTCGTGACAATAGAACAGATACATGTATGGATCCATAAGGGATAATGTCAGAGGATTCTGATGCTGGAGACTGACTGGTTAATGCTGCCACACCTCCTGTTTTATACAGCTGTTCTGTGCAAGCCACAGCTATCCACCAGTTAGATGGCCTACTTATCAAAGGTAATTGGTCCAGTTTGTCATGAACAGATGTAAATATCTTCAAATTAAACTCAAAATGAACGGAAAATCATGCATTTTCCTTCCGTTCAGTGATAAATTTCCAAGCAAACTAAGTATCAGGCAGTGTCTCTGAACAAGCCCAGCAAGCCCAGTGATGATATGTGGGGTGGTGGGAGTGGGAGGTGAAACTTGGGATGTGCATGAGTACTTGAGTAACCTGAATAATCGTTTAAGATGCCAATACTTGAATACTAAAATAAATGGTTTAAGTTTAAGCCATTCAGCTCCATTCAGCCCCATTCATTAAGGACTCGCTCACAGGAGCCCTCTAGTGTTTTGCAGTGATGTTTTTGATATAACAGGAGAAATAAGAAGCGGCCATGCACTGCTGAAACTAGTTTTGATGTGAATGCCATAACATGAGCACAATGCCAAGCATTTATTGTGAAGGACGCAACTGGCTCCGGCATGGCTTTATCGCTAAGCTAACTACTCTAGCTGATGTTAGCTAGGCCCAGAAATATATATTCATACATAAAATATACTTCTCTTTTTTAAAAATGTTTTTTTCCTGTCTGTTTTTTGTGTGCTGCTAATGTTTTGTGTAACAAAAGTGCAGTCACATTAACAGGTAAGCCTACAGCCCTCTAATGTCGACCAAGTCTGTTTTTCCCTTGTTTTCCTTACCTGCCGTTAACAGATTATCCATTCATTAACCCATACATATACTCGAATATCAAAATTAGTCACAATACACATCCCTAGGTAAAACAAGGTGACCTAGACCAAAATTAGAAATGTTTAAAAGGCAGGCAAAAGCATTGAACTTTGATGGAAAATTACACAAAAACATGAATTTACTTAAATGATAAGATGTGGTGAATCATGCTTTATTTGAGCAGGTACTTAAATAAATACAGTGAAAAAAGTCAATTTCAGATTGACATTAACATTAATATCCTACACCTTAACCTTACAGTCATTGTTTCATTTCTAATTCAGTCTATGTGAGTACAGAACAAATTTTTCTCACTCTCCAGTTACTTGGACTTGCACTGTACTCGAAAAACTCTACTACTTCCAACAGAAAAGTCTGCCTTTGCTTTTTCTCTGCTCCTTTTCTTTGTCTCAGTTCTGTAGTTTCAGTGAATCTTTGCAGGGAACAGAGAGGAAAAAGCATAAGCACAGTGATAGAGTAGGTTGGCTCTTCAACTCCTTTGTTTCAAAACATTACTTTGATGTTCACTGACTTTCTGAGACTTTGCTGCGATGTGAAACTCCCCCAAACCCCCCCCCACCCCCAATCAATGCGTAATTTGTGACTCAGGGCCTTACTCATTTAGTGCTGCTTCATTCCACAAAGCAAGCGGTGCAGGGAACAATATTCTTGCTGTCTCTTTGTTTCCTTTTAATTGACTTTTTAACAAGGTAGCGTAGCGGCAGGCCAGATAGCAGATGGAAAGCAGGGGAGACTATGTTTCTATGTTTTATCGCTCTGTCTGTGGGAAGAGCAGCAGACCACAGAGAGCAGTTCATTAAACCTGTTACTCTGCTTTGGGTGTCTGTGTGTGCATGTGGGGGGGGGGAAAGAGGGAAAAAAAGAGTAAAAACACATGAACAATGAAAGAGAGAGAAAAAAAGGCATGTACGGTAAGCTGTATTGGGAGGGAGCTGCATCTTATGCGTAAATCAGCTATTGACTCTCCGTCAATGTGAGAAACAAAAGCTGTGATTAAAGAGCAGAGCGATGATGCACACTGTGCAAACTCACAGAAAACACCTTTTCAGTTCCTTTAGGTTCATGGGGTCTTCCTTAAAAGGGTTCTTTACTGAAATAGTCAATGTAACTCGCAATATAAATTACAAGCTTTAAAAGTCTGTGTTTAATCTAGAATGGCCCAAAAATGTTCTTGTGCGCCAGCATTGACTTAACCTCTTAAATGGCCCGGGCCCCAAATTTTATTACACACTTCTATAACCTAAAAACATCTCAGTCAGTTTGCACTGATGTTCTTGTAGCTACTGAATGATAAGCCTTAGTATGTAATAAGCCTGGGATTTTAAGGGGTTAAAGCTAACATACTATTAGAAGTCCCATAGGGGCTCCAGAGATCTCAAAGATGTGTTATTTCCTCATCAGAGTTTGGAGACTTATGGCCTGAACTTGAGTTCTAGCTGTAATAGTCACTGTGTATTTGTAAGCAGTTTCTGAACTAACAGAAGAAAGAATTCAAGGCAAAAAAAGAACAGAAAAAGAAATCAATTATTAAAATCATCACTTGTATTCTTTATTAGAAAAATGAGCTAAAGGTAATGAGGTAATCAACAGAGGACTAAAGCCATATGAGGACACAGTAAGAGAGACTCAAAAGAGATTCATAACAACCAGCAATGGAAGACGGGCAAACACTGAAAGACATAGTGAGTGCGGTGGGGGGGGAACTGCAACCAATGAGGACCCCTTATATTGCTACTTTCACATATGACTCATGGATAACAATGATTACTTAATAATATACTTCAAATATTAGCCTACATTACATCACTAACCTGTTTGCTAAATTGAGTGAACAAGAAAAATACAAACTATTTTTATTATGTAATGTAAGTGATCATAGTTATAATAATAATAATAATAATAATAATAATAATAATAATAATAACAACAACAACAACAAAAGAAACAGTAGCTTTTAGCCATATCTTCATCTCATCAACGATTAAAAAATATATATTTTCAATTTCTTTTAATTTCTTTTTTTCAAAGAGAAGCACACTAAAAAACCAAAATCATTTTAGAGCAGTTCTGTTGATCCATTCATCATGAAATGTAGACACAATATAAAGGACGGCTGGTCTGGTCGAATTATGTAATTAAAAAATAAGCAAAGATACAGACAGAAGGTTTTGTTCTGACAACAAGGACACTATTGGTTGCCTAAAGGAAAGAGGCACCAAATCTCAGTGAAGCTTATGGAATCGCTATGGTTTTTTGATTTGCTAGAAGAACATGAGTGCAGAACACTCCCCCTAAAATCTACCCTCCCCTACCATCGACACCCCCCCAAACCCCACCCAAATGTGAGGGCTTCTACCAAAGCTGTTACTTAATAATGGAAGTTAGTGAAGGACAGGCTGGTCAGAGAGTTTTTTCAGAGCCTAAGAACAGGCCTTACAGAGGACACATCCACCCTGTGCAAGAAAAATCCCAGCAGACATTTCACCCCTCCAGCATAGACTAGTAACTCCGCATGATGACAGAGAGACGATGGAGGGCTTCAGGCAGGTTTTTCAGACAGGTTTGTTTTGTGCTACATATTCCATACAATCATATCAACAAAGCTACCTTAGTGTTGGCTTTTGCCTGTGTATTGTCTGAAGTACAGGACCAGTAAAAACATGACACTGTGATTATCGCTGAATAATAATTAAATTAAAAAGATAACTAAGACAAAAGACAAAACTAAGTCTTAGAGCTTTGAGAAGTGAAATGCCTTACTTCTTTTCAGTATAACATCAGAAATTATAAATAAAAATGGGTACAATTTGATTTTATACATTTGCTGCCATGTTTCTATGGAGAACAAATTGCTGCTGTACCAGCTCAAAAAACTGACTGAAGCTAAACACAAAGCTAGTTTATGCGATCACTGCTCATCTGTTTTGCATCTGTCTCTCACATGAAGGGAGTTATTTATTAAAATGGACTCTGATTGATGGTTAAAATCACCACTGAAGTGCAGCGCTTTAGATGCTGCTGTGAGAGGCGAGTAAGATTCTATCCATCATTCTCCTGCAATTTTTTACTACTTTTCCAACACAAGTATCATAGTGTGTCTGAAATTATACTTAATCCAAATCTCTGATGGCTTTGCTGCCTGCTCTCTGTCACCTAGCAGAATATCTACAATGACAAGCAGTACACTTGAAACTTGGTAACATCAGATCAGGCTATGTATGCACTTGCTTGTCATCTCTCATCCTGTAATAAAGGCCTTAAAGAGAACTCTAAGGGGCAACAGAGAGCCATTTGTAACCAAACACACATGTGAAAAAGCTAATGCCACCATTGCTTATATCTGTTTATGTCCGGAACATCAGTTATAACATTAGCGTTATAGCTGACAGTGCCATCACTAGAAGAAGCAAATAAGTGAGGTAGGCCTACATAATATGGCCAAAATAATAGTATTTCATTGCTAATTATTGTGAAATGCCAAACAATGTATTAAAACTGCACTGAGTAATCAACAATGTGACACCATAATCTGCTTAGATTCCCAGGCTTACTACATTCTAGAGCTTATTATTAAATAATTACATGGGAAAACAATGCCAACTGGCTCATTATTAAGGGAGAAATTCTGGCCTAAAACCAACATTTAATCTAATTTGCTGTGTATTCTGTAACACAGAGTTATGTCCCTCAGCCTTTGGTTTGATTTTATATCGTTTTCATTGATCAGCGTTCTCTCATGACAATGCTCAGCATGCAATATGCAAATACATCATTGAATAACTGTGCTGTGCCAGCTACCTTGCTAACTTTAGCTTGTTGTTCTCTTCATCTGTGGTTCAAGTAACCCATTCTCCATTGTAATGATGGTTTGAAGTCACCACAGTTAAATGGTCGCAATAAGATATCTGGCCTCCTAGCAGTGATGTCAGCTGTCTTCCATCTAAATTTCAAAACAGCCTAAAAATCCACACCAAAAGCGTTGTTTTTTTTAAAAGATCCTTCATCCTTTAAAACACATCACCAGAAAGAGGGTTTCCTAGTGTTCAAACAGTGACAAAAAATGTCACTCTAAAGACTACTCTGGCACATAATATTGGCTGTGTATTGTTTTCTTGTTTGAGTTCACTTTTCAAAAAATGTTCAATAAACTTTTTTTTATTATTTATTTATTTTTTTTAAACATTCATAATTAACCCAAATTCTTGTGAATCTTTATGCAGGATATGGGGTGGTACACTACATGGACAAAAGTATTGGGACAGCCCTCCTAATTACTGAGTTCGGGTGTTTCAGCCACACCCATTGCTAACAGGTGGATACAATTCAGCACATAGCCTTGCAATCTCGATAGACAAACACTGGCAGTAAGAATGGGTCATTACCTGCCTGACTGCATTGTGCAGAGTGTGAAGTTTGGTGGAGGAGGGATAATGCTATGTTTTTCAAGGGTTGGCCTAGGCCCCTTAGTTCAAGTGAAGGGAAATCTTAATGCTTCAGCATGAACAATTCTATGCTTCCAACTTAGTGAAAACAGTTTGGGGAAGGCCCTTTTCTGTTCCAGCATGACTGTGCCCCAGTGTATAAAGCAAGGTCTATAAAGGCAAGGCTGGGTGAGTCTGGTGTGGAAGAACTTGACAGGCCCGCACAGAGCCCTGATCTCAACTCCATCGAACAACTAGAGGATGAACAAGAATGGAGAACCTCACAAATGCTCTTCTGAATAAATGAAAGGGCACAGATTCCCAAAGACACACTCCAAAATCTTGTAGAAAGCTTCCCGGAAGAGTAGAAGCTGTTATAGTTCAAAGGGGAGACCAGCCCCATAATGCCTTATGGAGTTAGAATGGGATGTCATAAAAGCTCCTGTAGGTGTAATGTGTAGGTGTCCAAATACTTTAGCTGTAGTTACTGTAGCTGATTCTGGACTGGATTCAGCCCTGACCTATCCGCACTGGATCCGTTCCAGAGTCAGCTAGCTTGTATTAAATTGAGCTGGAACCTCTTCTGTATTGGGCCAGATATAAAGATAATATTTAGACTTCAAGACCAGATGTAATGCTGTTCTTTATGCTGTTGTTTTATCTGGGCCGGTTCAAGGCCAGATGTAATGCCGTTCTTTACTCATCCGGGCTGGTTCAGGTCCAGATGTAATGCTGTTCTTTACTCATCTGGGCCAGTTCAGAGCCGGATGTAATGCTGTTCTTTGCTAATCTGGGTTTTTGATCTCTTTTGGCACAGACCCATAAAACAGATCAGTTCCGGAATTTTCATTTTGGCTGGAGAGTGTATTTAGGTTACAGGAGTGAGGAATGGATATCTTGGACATTTATGGGGCTAATGATTGGCCTGCAGTATTTTTGACCAAAATATGTTATTTTTGTTGGATTACACAAATACCTTAATTCATCAGAACACATAGAGAAGCATTTACCTTGAGCTGTGATTGGTCAAGATGCCCACAATACACAACAAAAAACAGAGGGATTGGTTAAAAGGCATACTTCTGTGATTAGCATGCAAGGGCCAATATCACAATAGTGATTAACAAACAACATATTATGCAGCCCTTGTGTGACTATTTATGCACATTTTGTGTGTTTGACAAGTGTCAGCATTGATATCTATTAAAAAATTATACCTTCATTCTTCCTTCCCTCTTATCAGCTCATCAGAACTGCAGATGTGTATATGTATGAATTCAGGACACCAGCTCTTTTTCTCATCGACTGGCCTGAAAGAATGTGCCCAACCCCACCCCCAACACATCGCTCAGATCAAAAGCATGCCCTCTGAGCTACAAGTGATGAAAAATAAATCAACAAACAGATGAATAATTTATCTAAAACACACTCTCTGAGGCCTCCTTAGTATGTAGCTCAATAGTAAAAGCACAATTTCCCCTGAAAGAATCCTTTATCTCTTTTGCCCTTACAAGACTCTGCATGCTCTATCAGACACCAAACCACAGAAAACCAACTAAACGCTCCTAATCCACATAATGAACGGATCGTTATAACTCGGATATGTACTGTATCCTAGCTTCATAAATAGCTGCGTCATGAAAAAACAAAGCAATGCAGTAAGCAATAAAGTGATTGACTGCTTTTCTTCAGCAGTGCAGCAGGTTATTTCTGACAGTTGCATGTCACACTGGATGATCAGACAGCATTCCTGCTAAGAGCTAAGGCACATCTGAGAGCACACAGAGACACATTAATGCATGTGTGTCATACTCACAGTACAGGGAGAAAAAGGTCAAAGTGGGAGTGACCACAACACACTCCCTCTGCGTCATGGCCAAGAGTGTGTGTTCTTTTCCAGGTGAGTGCTAACCACCCCAGGGGTCAGGAGTTCATGACCACAATTCGCCCTGCACCACTGACCGCTAAAGGCTTAAGAAACAGGGATGTTATAAAGGAGGAGACAGTTCACTTGTTGAAAAATGAATAGGAAAACAAAAAAGTCAATAGTCAGAACAAGCTGGAAAATGTGTTCTTGTGCATTATTCGAGCCAAACACAAGTTTTTTGTGCATTGCTACTCACTCACATTTGCTACCCCAAAGAGCTAACCTGTGTTATCTGCAGAACTTTTCTTCACTCACTTTAGTCATGGTGGCTAGATTTCCCATTATGTTTTTTAATTAGCAAAACAGAACAATCTGACAAACTCAAAATTGAACAATATTTCACCCATTCCCCTATCCCACACTTCAAAAAATGGTTTCTTTGAAAACAATAAATAAATGAATAAATAAGCTAATGTGATCATGCGGTAGTGGGAGAGAAGAGGGCTTGACTAAGCAGAAAGCCCAACCTTATCAAATTTCATTGCTTATGTGATTTAGTAGATACAAATGACTATTTCAGTACGTTAGCTTTTCAGATCTAAGAGGAAACAGGGATAGAGTTATACAGGGCTCAACATAACCCGTAGTTCACTATTTAAATCCCCTGATGTAGTTTCCTGTAGCATAGACCCTAATAATGTACTCAGGCTCAAATTAACAACAGTGAAAAATGTAAAATAAATATCAAGCTTATTTTAAACATCCACCAAATTAATCAATTTTAAAGACAATGAGACGTTTAAACACAACATTTTGCAGGATAGGCAGGTGCCCATTATAAAAGCAACACGGTAGTTTTGGGAAGCAAAGATGTAAAAAGATACACACTCTGATTCAAAAGCTTGGAATACATATTAAATCATATTAACATTTTTTGTCATTTAAAAGAATGACTTGCTAAATATCAAATGTACACAATTTTCCACTTACTACAGATGTAGTTGGTCATCCGAGACATGTTTGGAGTCCTAACTTTGCTTCTTTAGTTTTGAACTGGAGGGGTGAGGCTAAGTTTGCTTCAAAATACTAGAAGTCAAAAGTTACCAAAATAGCCCAACGTTTGTAAAAAAAAAAAAAATTACACCAAAACATCTTTGAACCCCCTCAAACTGCATCCAGCTCTTCATTAACACTGTACAGACTTGTCGATGTGGATTAGGACACAGTATGACTTAGTGTGAAACACACACACACACACACACACACACACACATTTTCTAAGCCGCTTTATCCTTCTGGGTCACAGGGACTGCGAAACATTAAACACAACTGCATACAGCCACTTCAGACAACAGGGACTGTATTCACAAACCTCGTCAGGAGTGGAAGTGCTGATCTAGAGTTCATAGTAAGTCTTACTGTACCCTGCATGACCTTATTGAAGTTCTGCATGCAGTTTTAGTGAGTTGAGAGAAGTTTTAGGAGTGTATTTTTACAGAAACTAACTGAGCTATTTCTAGCATTTGTTAGCAACGTTAGCCTCAGAGCTCCAGTTCTAAACTAAAGAAGCCAAATTTAGACTCCATCATATCTGGGTTAACTGATAATATCTGGGGTAAGTGGCAAATTGGGTAAATTACATTTGTTCTGACAAAATAATTCAGTAAATAAACGAACAACTTATACAATATATATGGAAACAATATCAACAAAACACCTACACATACACCAATCAGGCATAACATTATGATCACCTGCTTGCTTGAGCTCTATGCCCATTGTCTCCACTTACTATATAGGTGCACTTTGTAGTTCTACAAGGGTACTATTTGGGTGGTGGATCATTCTCAGCATTGCAGTAACACTGATGTGGTGGTGGTGTGTTCATGTGTGTTGCGCTGGTCTGAGTGGATCAGACACAGCAGTGCTGCTGGAGTTTTTAAACACCTTAGTGTCACTGCTGGACTGAGAATAGTCCACCAACCAAATATATCCAGCCAACAGCGTCCTGTGACCACTGATTAAGGACTAGAGGATGACCAACACAAACTGCGCAGCAGTAGATGAGCTATCGTCTCTGACTTTACATCTACAAGGTGGACTGACAAGGTAGGAGTGTCTAATAGAGTGGACAGTGAGTGGACACAGTGTTTAAAAACTTCAGCAGCACTGCTGTGTCTGATCCAGTTGTACCAGCACAACACACACTAACACACCACCACCACATTAGTGTTACTGCAGTGCTGAGAATGATCCCCCACCCAAATAGTACCTGCTCTGTGAGGGTCCATGGGGGTCTTGACCACTGAAGAACAGGGTAAAAGAGGGCTAAGAAAGTATGTCATTTTGTCCTGTTCTTTACATTGTGTCTAAAATGACTTGGAATACGTTAAGATTAACATACATTACAGGTTAAGAATGTTTTGCCCTCTCCTGTAAAATGACCATTTTGGAGGTAGATGGTTTTGTTAGGATGGAAATAAAATGAAACCTATGATTAATGTTATATTAGAATAATGTTAAATTTGTATCTACAACCAAATAGCTTTTACACTATTGAAAACATTGATTCTAAACTTCTGAGTGGCAGTGCATCTGACATTCTCATATATAGCAATTTATTCAGCTTCTGCATGTGAGCTTATTTATTTGCTATTGCACACATACCGTCTACATTGATGTAACACTGACTGATCCGGTTATAAGCATTCTTCATACAACTACACGTAAATGAGAGCTGTAAGCTCCAGTCAGAAATCTCAGTGCTAAAAAAGATGGGCATTTAGCCCCTGAGGTCAGTGCTCAGAAGAAGCCGTTTGAAGTGGTACGGTAACAGGAGCTGAACAGAGGTAGGTTGTGTTGCTGAGCATGCATGCAGCTACCGCAGCTGTGCTGACTCTCATGATTCACATTCTGAAGCTTCAGGCACTGGCTTCCACGTCTCAGCCTATTAGGGGTCCCTGCTCCTCCAAAGCACTGCTCTAGGCTACCTGCTTCCCTGCATAATTCTCACCTCCTGCCTCTGATTGTCCTCAAAGGCTACTCCAAACGTCTTGGCACAAGCCTGAGTAAATGCAGGTAGACAGAGCGAAAAAAATGAGAGAAGAACAGATATCTGATGTCTCAGTTTGAAAGCAACCATTTATTATCAAGTACAAGAATATCAAACAAACAAAGAAAAAAGAGAAGTTCATAAGTTCACAAAACCGTTTGCTTCAGTCTTCCTCCAGTGACTTACTTATAGTACGGAGGATCAATGCTTGAGGGCGTTCCTGCTGTTACTCAATAATTATTTTCTTAACTGTTACAATTTTCTGATTGCAAAATTATTCTACAGACTCTGTAAGAGTTCAAAGGCATTTAGGAGAAGTTTTGGGGGAGGAGGGTGATGTAAAGTGCTTCCATCTGCACTCCTGCTCAATATCACTGTCATTAAGCCCTCTAACTGGACTCGGATGGAAAGGAAGGAAGCTCGGCCCAGGTGGGGTCAGCTAGTGCCAGTTAAAGGTGCGTCCAACCAGCCGGTAGAAGTTGCGGTTGTGCTGGCGGAAGTAGGAGCGGAGCTGTTGGAGGACAGTGCTATTCACGGGTGGGTGGGGGCGCCCTTTAGACTCGTGCAGGCACCGCTCTCTGCCATCACTGCGGATGCAGTAGAAGCCCTTTGTCTGGTTGAAGTAGAAGTTTGAGGCCACTATCCGGGGCGGCAGCTCCAGGAAGCGCTCCACCTTCTGCAGCTCAGGCAAAGGGTCACGGATCAGCGTGTCCCCGTCCACAATGTGGATCTGCTCCAGAGGGAAGTGCAGGAGCCAGTTCCTCATGTGGACGTCGTAGAGGCTGCGCTGAATGGCCTTGTAGCGTGTGTTTAGAGCTCCGTTCCTGACCAGCATGTCCTCGATGGCCTGCACAGGCTTGTGGTTCTCCAACCGGTTGAAATAGACTTGTGTGTAGTCTGAGATGACCCTTTCGGCCGGGTCCCTCAGGATCAGTAGAAGTCTAATGGAGGAGTTCATGGCACGGATGCGTGCTGGAGCTAACGGTGAGGTGAAGTAGCCTGGTGTCTTTTCTATGGTGATCTGATGGGGGTATGAATATGGCATTAGCTCACGGTACCACTCCAAGCCCTTGGAGTAATTTTCATCCCAATCAAAGAAGTGCACCTCAGTAGCTGCCGCCGCTACTTCTGGATGAATGTCCAGCATTTCCAGCAGAGCACGGGTGCCTCCTTTACGGACGCCAATAATGATGCTGTGGGGGGGATGCTTGCTGGTGCCTGGGGGAGGCACCAGGGAGGGAGTGACTGTCTCATTAGCAAGAAGTCCAGGTCCTGAGGTGGACGCACTGGGCCACACCTGGATGAACTCTGGAGGAGCAGCATATGTCTGCAGGACAAGGAGGAACACAGATCCTAGCAGGCCAGCCATGGACAGGGACAGCAGCAGGGAAGAGGGCAGCCAGCAGACAGGGATGGCGAATAGCAGAAGTGTAGCAGTGTCCAGAGGGGAAGCTCTCAGAGAGGTCACAAAGCCAGGGGTACAGTCAGGCTGGCAGTGTGGGGTGGCACTCGCATGCAGCCACCTTGGGTGGGCAGGAGGAAAAGGAGAGTATGTGGCCGCTGGTCCGCAAGCAATCTGTTGAAGCCAAATAAAGCAGAAAAGGAAAGGTTTTAGAGTCTTGGAGGATAAGCCCACTAGACCAATGTTTTAAGTGTTACAAGCAAGAAATACAAGGAAGGACAATATTCAGTTCACACCTAATAGAAAATTTCAGTGATGAAGCATGGCACACTTCCAAATCAGTGAGACCAGCAAGTCCAACTGACTTTATCAGGTCTTAGTCTTCTCTCAGAACACTACACCTGCCCTGGAACACTTCTATAAAGAGGTGTTTAAATAGGAATCATGCCAATCCAACACAAAGTAGAGAGAAAAAGTTATTTTCTATTTATTTAAAAGGAAATTCCATCAATTTAAAAATTTTTAAATGCCCTGTTCTAGAGAAACTTACCAAGTCAGAATTGTTCACAGTGGTGGTGATAGGAACCAGATGTCCAAAGTGTTTCACACATAGCCTAATAATCCGTTAATAATCCGACTAATAGCTCAATCGGAATAGAATACGTCCATGTATAAGACTATTCCGATTGACGCCATTCGGAATACAATTTCTATCCGACTGAACAGGTAGGTAATCCTGTAAACAATCTGTTAAATAGAAGAGTAATAGCCATGTAAATGCTTGTATCCCATTACATTCCCAATCGGAATGTGAAAGTATGTTCTGCGCATGTGTGTTCCCATCATAGCAAAAGTTTAGAACGTTCAGCATGGCGGGAGCAGAAACTGATCTGCAGAGGAGACGATGTTTATGCTTTGCACTTTCAAAGATAGCAGTGGGACTGAAGTCCAGCTTATGTGTCTCAGAACATGATGTCTTCCTCTCGCCGCTTTCTTAATACATGTGAAGTACATTTTTTCTGCCATAATTTTCAAGCAATTAAAACTCGTCTCACTCAGACTGGACCTCACATAATGCTCATGGTCATGGAAACATTTACACTAAGTGGTTCTCTACCAATAAGCGTCATTTTGGATCTGATTACTGAACGGAGATGTTCCATCAGATTGTTAAGTAGAGTGAGCATATAAACACCCCAAATCTGTAATCGGAATGTATTCAATCGGATGGGCAAAAATCGTCGCATGTAAACAAAACCAAGTGTTACTGCATGAAATGGTTACATACGTTGTGTGATGCCTTAAACACTGTTCAAGGACAATTTTGAGATAAAGTTGTGGCCAAGTACTTAGAGGGCGTTGTGCAACAAAACAGCCCAGATGATCAACATTACATATAAGAACACAAGAAACACGTGTAGACAATTTTGTATAACAAACAAATAGCAAATAAAAAGACTACATTTGCATTGTACACACTGTGATCCCTGATTCCTATCACCACCACTCTAAAGAAATCAGAGCTGGTAAGTTTCTCTACAATGAACCATTTTACATCAAACCACTCTGAATTACTTTGCTTATACCTCAATGATTGAATTATGCAGAAATGTTGAAAAACTGGGTGAATTCCCCTTTAAGGAGGTCAAAAGTCATAGCCAGAGAGAGGGAAAGAAAGAAAAAGAAAAAGAAAGAGAGAGAGAGAGAGAGAGAGAGAGAGAGAGAGAGAAAACTTCACGATCTCTCAGAATTCCCATGCAAATATATGAATTTACTACGTCTGACCTTTACGCTTCATCAAATCCCTGACCGTGGAAAACGCAACAGTTATTCTGCTTAGACTAAACAGTCAGCCCCCCTAGTCAAAATATTCCCCTAGTGAAAGGTCACTTTCATGGCATTTTTCCTCCGCACTCAAAGCTGATTAAACATCACAACTCCATTACACACCAGCACCCAGCGGCCTTCTATTCAGAGAGAAGTGCCTTGATTTCAACTTTAAATAAAAGCAGCAGAATGCCTCAGTCACAGACGTACCAGATGTACCAGATCCACTTTCATCAGTTATTGCAGAATAGATCGTTAGACGCTGACGGGAATAAATAAACCAGTAATTTAGCTGATTGTTTGCTCAATGGCAGGCACTCATGCTTTAAAGCTTCTTTTGAAGTGTCACTGTCGGGTTTCCTCTCACTGTCTTAAGCATGTCTTTCAGAGCTCGGCCGGTGACACCTGCTTTTGCCCGCGCCGCAGTCAGAGGCTGGAGAGGAGCCTGGGGGCACACGGGTGGCTGGAGGAGCAGAGGAGAGAGAAGATGCCTGGGTGCAGGACTGCGACACCAGGGTGGAGCTGATACTTACTGACATGTCTGCTTGCCTGTCAGAAGCACGGCAGCACAGGAGCTGCCAGCTCCAATGGTAACAGCTAGAAGTAGCGACGAGATTGCTGTCTTATTCAATACAGCTCACCATGGTCTGTGTACACTTAACATAGAGGACACACACACAGGCACCTGCAACTAGCTACCATCTCACAGCTGTACTGTGTTACTGTTTCTGTCGCGGTATGGTGGGTGTCCTTGGGTTATGGCCATTAGTTGAATGGAAGCACAAAAGGAGGCAGACCTTTAATTCCAGGGTTAGTCTTGCACATAGCACAGCAGCTGTGAGAACAACAGCTAAACAGCTAATATTCTCTCCCCTCGATGAATCTAGCTGAATTCATTTACATCCATTATCTCTAAATTTGTATTACATGTCTTCACCATACAAAAAAAGCAGCTAACACAATTTCTTGCTATACAGGGTCCAGAACAGCAAATAGACCTCTGAGGTGAGACATGAGCAAATAAGGACTCTGGAATTGAAACATGTATAATATGTAGCAAGCTAAATTTCACATACATTTGATTATTTTTACTATATTACTTGAAATTAAAGCTACTGCTATAATTCTACACTACTTCAACACTATAATATAACACCAGTTACTCAAACTGTAGTCTTGTGGGTCCAGTAACGAGATCATCTGGGGACAACCATGTGAAATTTTGGGCTAAACGTGGGTGGGGAAAAACTGAGTGTGAAATTGCTAAACCAATCCAACACCTTGGGAAAGCAGAGCTTCAAGTAAGGTGTGTTCATCAACACTGTCAGAGAGCAAGTCTGTCATTAGCCCATTTATTTAACACAAGTTAGTACAGCTGAAAAGTACAAAGACTACCAATTAAGCATGTTATACGTCACACATGCAAGGAATATTTTACATGCTGAGGCTGAAACAATTTTAATATGTATCAAAAAATCTAATTTGAAACGGTGTATTGAAATGTAACACTGCACTGCTGATACACCCCTCAGTTTCTTCAGAGGGTCTCTCATTTCTCATCTTTTGAGGAACTCACTGTCAATGATCAAAACTAGGCGTCTGGGTGCATCCTATCCAAGTAAAGTGGGCAGGGGAGGGGCTTATTTTAAGCATGCATCCACACTCAAATGACTGAGCTTTTTATTAATCAATTATAAATGGTAGGAGTGATTTTTTTCAGATTTATTTTGTTAGATGGTGGAGCAGCCGGCATTGAAAACATTCTATTGGAGAACCTTTATTATCTGGCCAAACCAATCTGTGTAGCAAATAATCATAAAAAGTTCTGTGGAATCATTCGTAATATTTGCAACACACAATATTTTAAAAAACCTGACTTTCGAATTGAAATTTGCATCAAACCTGAAAATCTGTGCATTGTTATGTCCCTATTGTGCATTCATGTAAGCAGGTGCAAGCATGAACATTTGAATAAGGCACATGCTCAGGCACACATTATTCGTGATGTATTAAAATGTGCTGTATTGTATCACACTGAATGTAATTTATTGTATGGTATCAAATTGTGTTGGATCATTTTAAACTGAATTTAGAGTATCATTACATCCTATTACATGCAGTAAAAATAAACATTACCTTTTGCAATGGAAAAATAGGTTTATTAGCCTAAGACAGAGTCTATGGTTTTGTTTGCATTATTGACTGTACTCTCATCATTACAGGGGCACAGACTAGTGGAATACGGGGGTGGACTTTAAAAGGGGCATACTCTTTTTGTGGCGGATTTTGCCGCAATCCAGCACCAAAAGTTTAACAAGATGTCTCTAGATGAGCATTCTCATCACGTCTGCCCCTGCAAGACCACTCAAACTGTAGACTACTACTATTAGCCCACTAAAATGCTATTGAATGTAGCATGTATGTACCAATATTCATATATTGACTGACTACTTAATGATCTCAGAATTGACAGTCATTGTCAGTTCTCTGCGTAGGACAAAATGTATATGCTTTGGAGAAGTTAACACAGAGCATGATGGCGTAATTTTGGAGAACAACATTTTTTCCCATAGCCAAAAAAACGTCTTGCTGCTGCTAATGGCGAACTACAATAAAAGTCTATTAAAGATATTAAACTTAATAAATTCCAGTATCTACTACCCAAGGCTGTCTAACTGGCACATATTAATGAGAAGTTTGTAGCTTTTACTATATAATATATATAGTAAAGCCCTGGTGAAGAGAGAGACTCATTCATATGCAGCGGCTCTTACTTTAGTATTAGAGGGAACAGCAGGTAGAGACGAGCTGAGAGAAACCTCATTCAAAGGCTATTAGCATAAAACAATGATTAATTCAGTGAGGTCTGCTATTACAGTGCTCTTTCTGTTACTGTCTGAAGTGTTTTAAGTGATAAAGAGAAGGTTTTATTTGGATGTTTATGCAGTTTAGGGGCAAATGTGCAGTAAGGTACATGTAGGGGACACATCTAAAGCATATACATGTATGACAATCTCAAAAAAATAAAAATCACACGCTATAGAATACAGGTCTAAAAAAAGACTCACTGACTCATTTTTGCTGAGAGGTCCAGTAATGACCAGCCAGTCAGTGCAGCAGAGTGACCCAAGGCAGGCCTCTGGGAGCTTAACTTCTGCCGCTCGGTCTCTCCTTTTTTCCTCCAATTTCCTCCAAATGTTGGCTGTCTTTATGTATCAAGCAGATTCTCCCAACGTTCCATCACACAGGGATGAGCAACATGATGTTATTGTTATTTAAATAATTTCAGCTGGTCTATTATGATTTTATGACATAAGTAAATGTGAGCCGGCTAACTACATGGAGACTTTTTAACGTGCACCTACTTTTGCTAATAAAAAAATAATAATTTAAACCATTTTTGCTATTGAAATATTTGAGTTTGCTAATAATTAGTATTCAACTATTTTGTGTCATTCACAAGAAGCACCACTCTTCTGTAGCACTCCTGGGGCACTCCACAATATTCTAGCACAATCTATACCAACATTTATGTTTTTGTCATATAATCATTAACATTTTATTAAATATCAGTAACAAAGTTACTATGGATCAGAAATCTGAATGATTTATTTATTTATTTATTTTGAGTCAGGCAAAAGTCACTTCAATCAAAGCCTGTGGAAGAACAAGAACAACTAACATTATTACCTAAGAAGGTCATACTGGTCAGTTTTGATTTCAGGTTGACTTTAAATGTAGCAATGTTCATTTTGCAAGTAACCTGCTAACTTCTATGTGTCTATGAAATTTTCTGTGTTATGTTAGTACCAAACATGTACTTAATGTTGCAGTTTTGCAGTGGATCTTACAGTAAATACTTAAAGACTATCTCTGATGGTCATTAGAGGATAATTTTTTTTTTTTTCGAAAGGGGGTCGTGAGATGATAGGCACTGTGAATTGAATAGTTCAGTTTTACACAATCCATGACATTCCTAAAACATTTAACCAATTTAAAAAGAGCGGCACAGCTCTCAGAACCAAAAAAACTGGTTTGGAAGTTAGCTTCTTATTCACTAGCTTCACATTTTCTGACCTACCTTAAACGGTGCGGCAGTTACATTCTAGCGCTGGAGGAAAATTCTTATGTTCACCTTGGATGGCCAATTAGCTAAGCTGTGTGAAATGGTGAGCGGAGAGAGCAAGCTTAAGCTGGAGCAAGCGATGTGAACTCGCAATTATCTTTTGTTCTAGAAACACTTTGGTTTCCTAGTGAAGTAAAAAAAACGAAGTAAAAGAGTGGAAGATTGAACGATGACAGCATGCCGACACTGTTGAGGACTGGTGTTAATACCTCAACTATGCTAACAGATTTGGGAAGACACAAAGCAGGGAGAAAACATACTTCGTAGCAGCTGCTTCCATTCAAGCCACCAAGCGCTGAATCTGAACCCGGCGAAACAAACAACTCCACAGGGATGTTTATAGCTTCTGATAGCTACTGAAGAGTCTTGGATTCCGCAGTTTGCTATGAGTGATTGAGTCAAATTAGAAAATCCTCTTTCAATCATATCAGCCAGAAGATAAGAGCCGTACTTTACATAGAAACGCAGGATCCAACAGGAAATTAACTTGTAATGCTAAGTTGATTTCATTTTTAAGACGTAGCCCTATAGCCCACAAAAATTTTGTCTATTTTTATTTTTATTTTGCCAAACATACATGTGAAACATGCAATACACAGTTTGCACTTTTGTATTTTATTTGTATTTTTCATATTTCGTATTTGTAATTTTGTATTTTTTTTAGGTCATCTAACAAACTTACTTGTGCCAGTAATCCTTTCAACAAGCACTGCTGTCTTCTTTGGGAAAAAAAAAATAATAAGAAGAAATAAATGTGAAAGTTATGTTAGCATTTCTTTTTTAATTCTGTTTCAAAAATGTATTGAGATGAAAAAACGAATACATTTTGTACTGTGAAATTTGCATATTGTTGCACCCCTATTAGTTACTGTAAACATGCATTCTTTAGTGCATTCTCTGCTGTTCTACATTATGTTCAACTAGAAAAATGAAAGAACCCAACTGGTATATTTGAAATAAACTATCATATCAGGGCATGCTTTCTGTAAAATATTACACCCTTCATCACACTTTGTCTGAAGTTAAAATGTGGATTAGAAAGTGTGTTGTACTACAATACATCCATGGTCACAGCTGGCTGGGGCAACATTGGAAATCAAATGCAGGTCTCTGCTGTGTACAGAAAAGTGCCTTGGCTTGTTGAGCTACACCAGAGCCCCTATGCCTCACGTTCTTTTCACCCACGTTCTCCTTTTCAAGCATTCTTTCTCTCTCTCTATTGACATTATGTCCTTCTCTGTCCTCTCTCACACATTCTCTTTCAGAGTCTAACCCCCCGGCCTCTGTTTTTCCTCCTTCTACTTCTGTCTTTTGTCTTCCCCTTTCAATACACTCTCTCTCCCTCACTCACTCCCAGGCCTCCTTTCACCTTCTTTTTCTGCTGGACTTCTGCCCTTCACTCCAGAGGAATCTGATGCGCATTTTCTTCTCAAGCTGAACTCGGTCTCGCCGGGGCAGGCCACGCTTGATACCATCATCTTCAAGCTACCTCGACTCCCTCATACCTCTCTCTCATTTTTCACTCTTTCTGCATCCAGAATTGACACGCATTCGCATAGTGTTTCGTAGTATGGTTCTCAGACTCACAAATACTTCATAGCTCATTGTTTTTCCTGTTCTCCTCACGTGCCTGATTTCACTTTAGAATTCACTGATGAGCTGAGTACCATGTCCTAGAACAGAAACAAAACACTAAACTGTTGTTTCAAGCCTGATGTTTCAGTCTCTGCTTTGCCCTACATGCATATAAGGCACAATATTGTGGTGGCTGCCACTTGTTCTGATTCGGAGAAGGGACTTTAAAGGCGTGCTATGCAGAACTGCACTGTGCACCCCGCCCGGCTCCACCAGAGGGACATTACTGTTGTTGTTTGTGTTGTTAATGTTGTTGTTTCCTGGTTTGTATGTGTTTATTTTGTCATTTTGTGTTAGGCAGTGAGGTTAGTTAGAGTGGGTTTGCATCTACCGTAGAGGGAAGAGCTACAGCGAGTAGTGACCTTGCCTGCTATTCCCAGCTGTGTTTGTGAGCCTTTTCTGCTGGTGTTAATGAAAAGCACTTCTTATAGCAGAAATCAAAGCCTCTCCGGTGTCTCCTTCTTTGCCAAGATGTAAGTAAATGTTTAACTAGACTGGAGACAGAAGCAGATCTATTGCTGCAAAGTTTATCAACAACCCTCTACCGTGTCCATCAAAGAACCAGATATTATTTAGGTGAATAATATGCACTGCTGACCGATTGTATACTGAATACTTAACTATAATTTACACACTGGACCTGCCTCCGAGAATGCCGCATGTATATGGTAGGTACATGTTAGTGTGCGCTGCTATGAGTATATCAGGCACAGCAGCGCCATATGTAAAGCAACTCCCTGACAGTGTAATTTAAAAAGTACCTGAGCAAGATTAATATTATTTCTACACAAGCAACCTACGCATCTCTGCTACAAATGAAAACAAACTTTATTTCAAACCCCTAACGTTTGTGAACAATACAGCCAAAGCCAGAGTGAGCGCAAATGTTACAATTAACCCCATAGACAGGGGGTGGTCACTAAAAAGTCTGTTAAATTAATGCATAACACAATCAATTCAGTACAGTTCTGTGATGTTTGAACCAGACAAGCTTTCACACCTAAATATATAAAATACATACATCAAAATAAATATGATTAGTGAAGAGAGACTGTGTCAAATGTGGCGAACACCAGAACCACCTCTGTGTGGAGACTGTACTTTAGTCTGTCTAGCTCTCAGTGCGCAATGTTTGCATGATACAGTTGACGTTGCTATGGAAATATGAGAACACAACTAAAAGCACGTTCAACCTGAACCAGTTCAACTACATAAATATTTGTGTTATATTTTACCGTGTGACACTGTGTGCCTTCTCTCCCCTACACCTACAAACATGAGCACATAGTTATACAAATTCACGGTCCACCCAGAGGAGCCGATCTACAGAGAGACGCGCTACACTAATGTAGCAGACAGTAGCCGGGCCTTCAACATAATCCCCAAACACTCAAAGAGACCCAGGAAACTACTCCTCCAAAATGTGTAACATTTCTTTAAAAAGGAAAGAAAAAGAAGACAAAAAAGATCCACAAAAGAAGTAAATTCTGCAATTCTGATAAGGCCTTGCATTATTGTTCTTCAATGGATGTCATTTCATTTTTACTTCTTTATGGAATAGCTTACCGTGAGCTATAAATGTCCACACACACAAATGTGTTCAACAAATGTTCACACAAGCATTGTTGTCCATATTGCCAGATTTGAGGTAAGTATGAGGTGGTAGGGGGTGGTGGGTGGGATTGCCCCTAAGGCGAGTATGAACATTCTTATCCTTACACAGTAGTTTTGCTCTCTGGGGAGAAACCTACAACTGTAATGCCACCTGGTGGCTATTACCCTTAAAGTTTCCCATCACCACAATGCTAACAAATTAACCCTCTGATTGCTGTGCTAGGCAGCAACTCTGAGCTACTTTCCAACACTCGTATAATCCTCCTAAAGCAGCATTTCAGCTTTTCAATGCCCATGTCAGTTGTAGTTAATCTCAATGAGGCAGTGATGGGTTACTTGTCTCAATAAGACACTGATGGGATACTGCAAAGATGCAGAATCTAACGCAAGCGTATGGTGAAACACAGGCAAACAGAGTGCATTATCAGAACGTGATAATGACTAAGGTGTTTGCACACATCAGACTTGGAGGAAACCAGAAGTCATGAGGCTATTTAATGGCCTCTGAACAGCACTCGGAAGGAGTTGTTGAGCCAGGCAGACTGCCACTTCTTTGTTTTGGCTACAAATGTGGGGAACAGTTGGTGGTATTGGAAAAAAGGGTGAAATTAAGCTATTTCAGGAATGCATGAGTAAGGTGATCCACGCCCACATGTCAGCTAAGACCTTCATTATGGCATTACAGAGGAGGACAGAGGAGGACGGAGAGAAAGAGACAGAGATATATATACATAGAGAGAGGGAAAATAAATGAGAGCTAGATTAAATTATAACAAAATTACCCTTAATGATAACTGCTTTAGTGATTGCTCTACAATTTTAACATATGAATCCCTCTTTGAAGTCATCTGAAGGTCATTCTATAATGAAGAGCACATTTCTTGTCAATCAAAAAATGCAAAAACGTATGTATTCTTTACTAGAAGAATTTCACTGTTTATCAGTGTTAGAAAATTCACGTCCTAGTTTAACCCTTAGAAGTTTGGGAGTTAGTACTTTTGCTATCTTATTCAGACGTAATTACATAATTCCATATATGATTACATAGTATGTTAAACAGAGAATTACATTTGCATTCAAACTACATTCAGTGTTGATATGATCACAAATGTGGTATCAATTGAAAGTTCAGAATATGCACTTTTAACTGCACTTACTAGCAACTGAATTGTGAATGATGCGTTCAGATGATTTGAATAATACAATACACATTAATGAAAATATCTCTTTTAAATCTGTGTCAGCACAGCTCATAAAATACACAAATTTCCAATCAAGAATTTTATAAACGCTTCTGAAATCAGATAAGTTGTCAATGCTTTAGATTGTCAAAAGACAGAGAAATATGGTTAAAGAAATATGCAGAACTGTATCACTTTTAGCAATGCAATTTTTTAAATATTTAATTCATAGAGTAATTATCACCAAATAAATCCTAATGAAATGGAATTTTGAGGCGTAGACAGTGGCTAGTTACCATCGCCCCACCATCTGACATGGTGCTGTATACAAGCTCAAAAACTGTTCTGGAGAAGCACGAGTGAATTTAGGAATGGGCCCACTGGAAAACAAACAAATTTAAAAGTGTTAACAGATGAGGTAATACAGTTGACGAGTAACACAGATGAGTAAAGACAATAAAGGAAAGCTCTTTTCAAGTACTTAAGAAGCCTTAAGTTATGTTATGCAGGTGGTATATGTGAAACCCTGTAACCCTGCTACTGTTAATTACTCAGAGTGCTTTTACTCCATCACTGTATGCGTGTAAGTAAGCAAGAGTACTTTGACAGCAGGTGTTTAGTTAGAACCTGGTATATTTGTGTGCATGTGTATGTGTGTGTGTGAATGTGTGTGTCCCACATCACACTAGCTCTGCAGGACATATCCATCTATTCCTTTGTTCTCAGCCATGTTCAGGATCCAATGACCTAGATATCCGCAAAGAGGCCAGACTGGGAATTCTGACAAATGTCACCATGGCCCTCTGTCCCTATCTGTCATTGTTGGAGTGGGTAAAATAGGAAAAGCATGGACGAATGTTGCAGTTGCAGGCATTGTTTCTACTGCAACTGTAAGGAGTTATATCCAGAGATTTCTTAAACAATAGACAACAATCCAAATCTCGCCACTGACATGCTACACATGCACTGTTTCACATTAAGCATCGCCTGATGTTCCGAGGACAGAATCACAGCACATGCATAACCCTATACCCTGACTCTCTCCATGTGTTTAGTGAAGAAAATACCTAAATGACCCGAGTCTTGCAGGATCATGCTGAAAGAGGGATTTGGACAGAGACATCTGTTTATGGTTAGATACAGTGTTGATGACAAACTCCATCACTAGCAAATTATATTTAAGTTTATATCAACAAAGTTAATAAACATAATGCAAAAACTTGTCTTTGTTGGATTGTATTGTTCTGTCGTGCTTCTCTTTAAACTTTATACTTAAGTAGGTTTACAAAGATTGTACCCAGAATCCAAGCCATCACAATGGCCAGCAAGTTGAATGTTTTACATGTAAGAAAAGGCGCTGCCTGTGGCTTTAGGACACACAAAAGGAAATCATATTCGTTTTTTAATATTTTTCTTTTCCTTTTGTATTCCACTTCCCATCAACCCTAGTACAGTAGGCAGAATAAAAGGCCACCCTTCATTTATTTATTCTCCAGCCACAGCTACACATTCTTTCAGACTCAAAGCATCAAGTCACTTCTCCCAGTGGAACAATGGACAGAAACACCTGTGGATTTTTTTCCAGATCTGAAGCAAGAGTACACGTTTTCTCCTCTCTCTTAAAGATGAAAGCTTTAAGTATTGTTTATCTGATGGTGACAGTTTTATTGGTCTACCAGGACTCACACAGTTGTTAGGCGTCCATTTTACTGTCTTTTTTAAATTTATATATTATTCTATTATGTTATAATAGAAGGCCTTTGTGTTTTGTGTTTTCTGCTTTTTTTCTCGACTGTGAGAAATAAATAACTTGCACATACTGGCCATTTTGACTGGAAATTGAACACATATGAGTGTCCTGACTTTTGCACAGTGTGACCATCTTATAAACATTCTATAGCAGGGAAAGGCAGCTATTTTACCATGATTACCTGCTAAAATAGATAGCACCACATGACATAAATTATTAAGCAGTGGTTACATCAAAGTTGGTAAATAACTATTTTCTCTCTTTTTTAAAAATATAGTTATCATAGTGTTATTTGCTTGCCACCATGTGTAATAAGCAACCTTCAAGCCCAATCTATCATTGACTGGCTAGAGCTTGTGACTGGATGATGATACATATTATGCTTACATGATGGCGAGATGATATACACCAGAGTGAACTAAAAAAGGCTCAGTCCTAACCAGACAAAAAACATTTCCAGGACAAAAA
This sequence comes from Colossoma macropomum, assembly GCF_904425465.1. NCBI lineage: Eukaryota > Metazoa > Chordata > Actinopteri > Characiformes > Serrasalmidae > Colossoma > Colossoma macropomum. The sequence goes on along the minus strand of NW_023494791.1, from coordinate 24,613,037 downwards.
CTGAATATTTACTTAGCTTCTTTGTTTTTATTGTTGCGGTATAATGGAACAGATGTGTGTGTGTGTGTGTGTGTATATACACACACACACACACACACACATAATCTTGGTGGGCAAACTGAGATTGATATTAGATCTTTGTGTAGTGTGGAAGCAGTCTTGATGTCAGTATTCAGCAGGCATATCAACCTAGGAATAAAATATATTTAAAAAGAAAAAAAAACAAAAAAACCCAACGCACACTCATTTCTCTCCAGGAGAATTGGGTTGTAGTAGCTGAATTGAAATGAGCACACAAATCTCTTTGATTGGATAGTGTGCCAAGCACTGTAATCTGATCAAAGGGATCAAATGCTAAAGCAACGTGTAGACTGGGCTACAGGGAGCACGTTCAATCAGTTGAACAGCTGTATGACAATGACTGATAAGAAAGAGTTCTACATAAGAAAAACAATAGTGAAAGGATCAGCTAGGCTGGCAAATCTTTCTTTTGCTGGATAGGTAGAGGATTTGTCTTTTAAACTATAGGCTACAAGTGAATGCAAGTGAAATCAAACAGGTGATATCTGGAAAATAAAAAAATAAATGGATGTAGGTGGTTTAATATGTTAAACATGCGAACCTGAACAAATATTTTCCAACTGCAGCCACAGATTTTGCCTAAGCTGCTGTGATTTTGTTGGGCAACGTGGATATTTTTTTTTGCTGATAGTCAGTGGGCAATTACAAACCAGACTATGGTATTCCTCTCTCTGTCTATAATTAAAGCCGACCCACTCCTTCTCTACCAATCCACCACATTCCCCTTCCCTTGCTCTGAGGCAGAGTCACATTCATTATGAATGAAATTCTTCATCAAATAAAAAACAGCTCTTTTTTTGTGATAGACGGTGGGGAGAGATTAAATGTTTGATGAGGTCTACCCGATCGTTTAGTGAAGGACTATAGCACGCCTCTGTAGTGCTGACACAGTGCTCATACAGCAGCAGAAACCACAGGAGCACAGGCTGAACTGCAGGTCACCATGCACTGGAGAAACAGGCTGAATTCAAGTCCTGGCTACAAGAGAGCAACTGATAGAGCATCAATTCTGCACTGTCACATGATGGCAGGAAAAGAAAGGTAATCCAAAAACAACACAGTGCGCATAATAAAAACATGAAGTGACTTTTCTGTGGAGTTACTGTAATTGGCAGCCTAGCACATCTTGTCTAAATTGGACCAGATTTGGGCAAGATATGCTGGGTGGTACTTGAAATATGCACTGCGCTGCATTCTCTACAAAAAATACAAATAACTCCCTGGGATTTGGTCTCAGCAGGTACTCAAGAGGAAATTACTTATACTGGGATCAGAAGCAAAAGAAAACAAAAGAAGAACCACATCAACTGTAACAAAACTCAGTATTACTAGAAGTTGAGTAAGATCTCAAAGTCAGTCATTTTCTTCCACCCCAGCACTGAGTCAGCATGCTACAGTTGTATTTTCTTCCCCCTGGCTGGGTGCAGGAAGATAGCAATATCAGCTGGATTTACTTCCAGCTCTGTGTTTACTTGCCTCTTCTGGGCCCACATCCTCATTCTACCATGCCTCCCATTTGCTTGGAAATGCAGGCACCTCTGCGCTCTCTGGATTTCCACAGCAGTAAATATGTGCTTAGGGAAGCCGACAAACAGGGCTGAGTTTGCATGGAACCTTCTGTGAAAGAATGCTGACTGCCAAGTGGTGGGATAACGCTCCATAACTGCAGCTGGAGACCAACTATTAGAATCATCCCTTACACTGTGATGACTTCAGAGTTGGCAGAAAGACAAAAAAAATCTGTGATCTGTGCAAAATAAAAAACACAACAGTGAAATGTGCGCAACAGCACACCTCATCACAGTCTTGGGAGCTGCTCTGTACTTTTGCACATTTTCACTGCTCCAACACGTCTGATTCAGGTCAATTCAATTACAGACCTTCAATAACTTAAAGCTATTTATATGTGTAATAAGTGTTTAATAGTACTGAATAAATGACTAACATTAGAATGAAAACATTAACAGGCTAGAAGGGGAAAGATTAAAGGAGCAATATGTAATATATTCACTGCAGTAAATCATAAAATGACCATGATGTCATCAGAGATTAAGGAAACATGCTCAGTGTAAATATTGGCTCCTCCAACAACAATGCTACAGCCAGTATGTTCTTTTTAAATTTCCATTCACAGAAAGTCTGTGTTTTGGCCTGCAATGCCACCTAAACGAAGTGGATCCTGACCTAAAAAGGCTGAAGTTAGCTTCCTATTTGCCAGCTTCTGGCTCATATTTTCCTGTTCCATCATAAACGTTGCAGCAGTTAAATTCTATTCTGTACATTTTTTAAGGTGGAGTGGGACAATTCAAACCAGAGGCTGGCGAATAGGCTGAGGTGCCAGAATGTAACTGCTGCATCATTTAAGATGGAACAGGCACATTCGAACAAGAAGACTTTAGCTTTTTCAAGATTGTGAGTATATTTGGAGCAGTGGGCTTTTGTATTTGGGATAACGGGCTTAGCTTTGGCTACCATGCATAGCCAGCCATGTCTCTAGCTAAAATTGACAGAGAGGCATAACACAAATCCAAATCCGTTGCTTGCTACAGTCAAAGTTTAATGTTGCGCTCCTTCGTGTAGGTTTGTCCTCAACCTGGCAAAATGCATGAGCTTCGAGTCTGGGGAGGAGGGGCAGAGGCGGACAACTCTCTATGAAAGTTTGAATTTGGAAGCCATGTTATCCCAAGATCTTGCTAGGCTGTTGCTATGGTATCCCAGGAGTTGTGTATACATACTTCTTTTTTTTTTATTGCGACCTGAAGACAAGACTAACAGCTAAAATGGAGCTTGATTTGATTCCTTAATCCTCAAGTTCATGATAAGACAAACAACAATTTTAGTGATGGCTGAATTACAAGGAGAAGGAAAATGAAACTGAAATATCTTGAAATGACCTCTCACAAGGCGATTCGTTTTGTCTTTTTGAGCAGCGTTTGGCAAGTTGAATGGACCCACTTTACTAGGCTAATGCTAGTCTGCATGCCATTAAGCCACACGACGTTATTGTTTCGTAGTGTGGAGGCCATCTCATAATGCTAACAGAAATGTTCATGGGATGATGTTTCGAGCTGGGCTATTTGAGGTAATTTCGATAAACTACACAGATGGTTCATCCTGTATGAACCGACCAGTCAATTCACGCACAAATTACATTACTGGACCTCGTCTGGTAAAACGAATCCAGCTTAAACAGGGCTTAAGAGTCGGTATGCAATGTCTGTGAGGGATGTTCTTTTTGGACATAATTCAAATCTAACTGCTACAAATCTTCTCAACACTTCATCATTCATTTCCTATGGTTGAAACAAAATGCATTTGAATGAACAGTGTATGAAAACCAAACATGCGATTGGTCCCAGAAGCACAAGCGCACTATTCCTGTATAGGCATGGTTCTAGATTGAAACCTGCATGGAACAATAAAACAAGCACAGTAAGTCGGCTTTGTCTAGCCAATGTAATTAGCTAAGAGGCTAATGCAACAGAAGTCTATGTCACCCAAAAACAATACTTTTTAGTTGTATTAGCCTTGCAGCTCCAAACACATCTTGGCTGATCGACAATATTTGCAGCTAAGAAAGAAAATTGTAAATTTGTTTTTTTTGGTGAACTGCTCTGTTAAGACTTTTTCACAGTACTGTATATAAGTAAGAATAGGACAGAAATGTGCAAGTGGTCAGACACCAGTGGCAGCTGAGCGATACTCAGGGCTGTTTACTGGGAAACATCACGTCCTGAGCAGAGAGAGCAATCAGAGCTGCAGCTAAACTTCCTGTACCTAGCCTGTAATTTCACTCCTGAGAGAGAAGCAGATCACACCCGGAGCCTTTATCTATAATGACGATCTACAATGTTATATTCCTCCATCCTGGCTGAGGTGCGTGTACACATAGAGGAGAGAGAGAGAGAGAGAGACACAGACAGACAGTGTAGTTGTGGTTGTTTACCAGTCTGTTAGCCCATGTTGTTGTTGCTGATGCACATTTATATAAATGCCTAGAAAGCAACAGTGATGCCAAAGTAACTCACAACAACAGATTTCAGCAGCATGCCTCACCATCCATCATAACAAAGAGACCACTCTTACAGCCAAAGCCTTTCCAACTCAGTGTGCAGTTTACTGCATGCTTTAAATGCACCTTTTTACAGATATGAGCTCTATGTTGTCTAGACTCTGCACACTACAGCTTATCTCCATGATGACAAAGACAAAGAATTTACCATATTTTAGGTTTGCTGAAATACCACAGTTTACTAAGGTACTTTGTAACTTTTACTTCGTAAAATCAATAAAGTGTATAAACATTGCCATATTTTGAGTTTAAAAATAGTTGTAGTACTGAAGGCCCAGTATTTTATTATTTAATTATTAATATTTTTAAGGTGCATTAAGCCCATGATTAAACTAATTTGTTTCCAAAATGTATTTCTGTCTTGTGAGACCAATAGTTGTGCCAGTGGAGTCAGGGAACAGTTTGATAGCTTGGTGGACAGAAACATCCCTATAAGACCAATAAGACCCATTGAGGAGACTTAGTCACCTTCATCTGCCATTGTAAACTGCTCTGGATAAGCTCATGTGTTAAGTATGTGTTAAGTAAGTAAGTAGGATAAAGCTTGTTTTGAATGTTTCTTTACTTCACACATAAACGTATTGGTTAAACACATAAGAGCCATCAGGGGCCAGCCACAAGCCCAAGAGAGCGTAAATGGCATGCTCTCTCTAGGTTACGGCCCTTCCTCTCCCCCATCATTCAGCATGATGCTAGCCAATATGGTGGTCTGTTAGTCGCTGTAACAGACTTGCCAGTTTGTGTTCTCCTCCAAGTATGTTGAGCCAACAGTTGGAAAAGATGTGCTGGTGATTCAGTGACTCAGAGGAAGCACATGCTAGTAGTACTATAAGACCTAGCAAGTGGGTGAAACTGGAAATGACTAAATTGGGGAGAAAATGGGGTAAAGATCAAATAAATAAATGTAAAAGTAAAGGTTTTCTTTAAATTCTGTCTACTACACAATTCTGTTTTGCTTCAATGAAAAAGACTGCAGTGAGATACTTCAATAAATAAAACAAAGTTTTCTTTTGAAAGTATGATTTGCAGTCAAAAGTAATAAATTGCAATATCGCAATGAGTCACATGGCAACACAAAACATACAAATCTTTAAATAACCCAATAACCCAATCGCACCATGGCTCAATTATTCTCACAATATTGAAGTGCCTGTAGTCATGTATGGTGCTTCTTTGCATTGTTTCTGTGTCAGCACAAGATCATTTCCATAAAGTCAAATTTCACAACCAAAGAAACTAATTCACCCCTCATGACAATCACAATTTCAATCCCACTTTGACTCTAGAAATAAAAGTCAGTCATGCCAGACAGTGTTGGAAGCGAAGATCAGTTCGAAAGTTTTAAAATCAAAATCCTTATCACCACAACAAAGGCTTATCGGACAACTTCGCTCACTACTACTGCAATCTCGCACACTTGTTCCTCCACCCTCATGAATAAGTCATGCTGTCTTCACCCCCTTTTGGCCTACAGCTCCATGTGCCATCTCCACAGGCCTGTAAAAGTGAGTGAAGTGTTTATGGGAGATAAGAGCGATAGAGGTCGCCTTGCCAATAATGCCTTTTATCGCCCCTTGTTCTCCTCTGGACGCTTTTTACGACATACGCCCACTGCTTCCGAATAGCTAATTAGAGAAGTTTGGGGAGCCAGCATAGGTTGAATGATGGAGGGGCTAAAAATGAAGACATCTGCAAACTTCTGCTTAACTTGTTCTTCTGTTCTGCAGTGTCAGGGGTGGTCGCTTTGGGAGACGTTAGCTCTTAATCTGCTGCCCTAAACGATCCAGCGGTGTTAAATATGAATGAACGCTTTGTGTGAAGAAGTTGTATTTGATTTCAGCTCTTGGTCTGAAAATGTCTTTGGCAAAAGCTGCAGAAGGAGGAACGCAGGGAGGAGGATAAAGGAGGCAGAGCAGAAACCTGAGACACAGCATTGATCTGCGAAGGCTTTACCGATCATTTCCTCTCAGACCAAAACGATCGACAGACCAGACGCTTGGTGTTTGTTTCTATCCTGACCACTGGACCTCAAACAAAATGTGGACCAACATTACAACCAATACTTTATGTGTACAACACCCACTGAGTTCAACCCAAAGAATACAGTGAGGCAGAAGAGGAGGAAGAAAAAGGCAAAGAATCAAACGGTGAACACTGACATTACAGCCATGTTCGCTTCCCAAGACTGAAAGGTGAGAGTGAAGATGTTTCTTCACAGATCCATGAAATAGTTACCGCTTCTGAGCAGTTAATTGGCTCCGGTGTAGTGACTCAAACTGGTTCAACTTTTAATTAGCTACGCAGACACGTTTAAAAAGCCTCACTGATAATGGTCCCCAACCCCCAGCCCAAGAGAGGGTGAGAGAAGCTGACGGAGAGAATTAATTACTCGTTTTCCTTTGGCTGAAGAGAAGAGATATGGTCCTTGATTGCATAATTTAAATTTTAAATCCAAATACCATAATCATTGTAACTCCACTGTGGCAAATTAGCTGAGGCAGTTACATTGCGTAGGCTGGTGTCCTTACTTGATTGTTGGAGAGAAGAGGAGTAGGGGGAGTTGGGGGATTTGGAGCTAAAATCTAGAGTCAGATGTACTGTTGTGCATGCATGTGCTATAAAAAGCTAGGCCCCCTTTTTCTCTCTTTAATGCCATATATGTGCATAATGTATTATCCTGGTGCTTGTGTAATCTAGTAATAATTTGAACTATTACTCCAAATGCTACAACACCATTTTTCATTTACTAAGCAGTTGCATTCCTTCAGATGATGACATTTAGCTCATTTACTCTTTCTCTTCTGCATAATAGCCTTTTTATGCACTCACTCTTCCCTCTATTCCCCTCTAGCCATGACCTTTTCATGATACAGCCATTAAAATCAAGCTTTTCCCATCTTGTATGTTGATGGGGAAGAGCGATCAAACTCAAAGGTGAGACTGAAATGCACCATTGAGGTAGTCAGTCATTTGGAAAATGCGACTCATTGGAGGAACGTGCAGTCACATATTAACGATTCATTTATATAATGTAAATATTAAGATATTTTATTTCAGATGGGTATTCACAAGGCCAGTGCATTGCACTACCGTAACATAGGAACAATATATTCAATAAAACAGAACAATGCATAAACCAAAATCTTCTATGGCAGTGTTTCCTATACGTAGGTAATACTTTTGAGGTCCACCTGGGTGTATGTTACATGTTACATTTGAAAATGTTTAGTATATCACATAGAAGTATATTACATTTACTTATATGTGATATACTTACATTTTTATTTATCTATTAGAAAAACAAACACACAAACAACAAAGAAGGAATTTGCTTTGAAAATGACCACTACATGAAGCAACTCGTGTCAGAGGAAAGGGAGAGCTAGCTAGTTTAAATCCCACTGAAACACAGCCAAAAGAAACGGCTATCTTACAAAAGTACATTTTGGTAATTTCAGCTGTCGATATTCAAGGAAAAAAACGTTATTCGAGTCTAGTTCGTGTCTTTGTTTTCAACGTGTTTAATGCTTTAAATGGCCAGGGCCCACCACCAGGCTCAAAGTTTTATTACACACTTCTAAAACCTAAGAACTGCAAACGTTTCATCACAGAATAAAAGTCCAGTCTGAATGACTTTGCATTGATTTGCAGTGACTCTTCGCTCTAAGGCACAAGGTGGAAACAAATCATGCCAGTAAAATGCCCAACAGCACAAAAGACTAAAAAGGCCTCAACCATCCATGCCTATACCATGCTCTTGATGTACACCACACATGCACTCGCCCACTTATGAAGAATTTGGTCAAGGTCAATGACTCATCTGAACATATCACTTTTTTCCACATCTCTGTTGATAGCTGCCTGTGGTTTTCGCACCACTGAACTCTCAAATGTACATTTGTCTTCATAATGAGGGGTTTATGTACAGCAATCCTACTATAATCTCCCTCTCTGTGTAGTTGTGGGCTGTTCTTACTAACTTTCTGACGTGCGTTGATCACGTCCTACATCACTGTCCACAGCTATCTGAGGAACAGTTTCTCTTCTGTTTTTCCGTACATATCACACTAATGCATGAGCATCACAGTCACTGAATGTATGCTTTCAACCACAACTTCCAACTTCACTGATATCTCTCCTTTAGATCTAAATGCAGGTGTCCCTCCCTTTAGTCACTGTTCCTGTTGAAACACTAGCCAGTTGAGCAGTCTTTGTAACTAAAGGTTCTGCCATCATTGCCCCAATAATGAATCCTCTTTCAAAGTCACTTAGATCTTTTCCTCCTGTTATCTTAATCCAAAATTGAGGTCAGTTGGGCCGCTCAGTATTTTTATGTATGCCATAGAGCATGGTATGATGTTAACTACCTTTGATTACAATGTGGTTATTAGAGTCATGAAAAGAGTTCAAGTTCTTTCAGTTCTTGTAGACATTTGACACTTTGGAAGGTTTGTCAATTGTTATTGACAAATATATACTGAACATTAGATGATTGCTTTGTGTTGCAATGGAGACTTTGCGACCACATTATAAACTAGCAAACATGACCCAACATTCAATAATGAGGTATATCAGAAAATTCAACAGATACTATACTGTTATTATGGACACTTCGAAATACAGTCACAGCATTTTTAATCAAACTATGTGCAGTTTACCAAAAGATGCACAGAGTAGCTCTGGTTTCACAAACTCCATTACACTGTAACTCTGTGATCTCATGCTATATTTGATGTTTGTACAGCTGTTTTAGTGAGTTATTGTTCAGAGCACCTTCACAGATCACAGTTACGGGCGCAGTACTAACCTTTCACACTCAGTGCCCTATTTTGGGTACCAAGGGTCTTCCACCCTTCGTACTCTGAATCTAGGGGAAACCAAACCAACTTAATTTTCTTGATACAACATTTTGATGGTATCGCAAACCTTGTTCAAAAGGTTAGGCTATTACTGTGACATTAAATGTCTATATTGCCTAAAAATGAGAGATTGACATGATCTTACCTTTATATCAAGCCCTACAACAGCCCTTGTTAGCTAATTTGATTTCAGGATATGGGAATTAAACATACAAGAACTGAAACTGTCAGAGGGTAAAAACCAAAACCAACTGCAACATTGAGTTGTATTTCACTGTTATTTAATTCTAACCTGTTTATCACTGTCAAGTCTAAAACTGATGAATCAGTAATGCTCTAAAATTACTTTTGTTTCTATGAAATGGGTGGTTGTTAGGAACTGAAGCTAAAAAGTTTACACTTTGCTTTGTAAACTTTGTAAAGCCTCTTTTTTGCAGATTCCTGATTATCCTTGATGAATCTGACAATGAATGTACAGTAGTGTCTTTTGTAGACTAGTTTGGGGTTCAGGGTTTCAGATGCCAAAGCTGTGATTCAGGCTTGGTTCAGGTGACTCATAAAGGCTTTCTGGCAGAGGCCTGGCTCACTACACTCTGACCACAAACATGTTTTTCTTTAAACAGTCTGGAATAGCCTCAGGCCTCGGGCAAGACCAAGTTGATTAGAAGAACAGTTCAAAACAAAAAACGTTTTTACACACAGATCTCCCTCTTTAAAAGCCAAAGTTCGTTCCACATTCCTTATCGTTGCTGTCAGAACAAAACCTCATCATTAAAAAGTGACTTTGCAAGAGAAAGAAAAAAACATTCTTAATTTTCAATGCAAGTAAAATCAAGATTATTATTCCAAGTAATGTTGGACTGTTTATGTGGGTCCATTTATCATGAATTTTTGACATGGTCATAAAGGGTAGCTGGCATTTTAAAAGTATATATAAAAATAAGAAATAACAAAAATGGAGGTGCAAGGTTTTGTTCTGATCTTATGTTAGTTCATTCCACATTCCTAATAATTCTAAAAATAATTCATACTAATCCACAAGTACCATTACTAGACATACAGTTTCAATGATATTTAGTCCTAATTATACAACCCCATTTCCAAAAAAGTGTACAAAGACAACATATCAAATGTTGAAACTGAGGAATTTTATTGTTTTTTTGAAAAAACATGCCCATTTTGAATTTGATGCCAGCAACACATTCTAAAAAGTTGGGACGAGGGCAAAAAAAGGCTGGTAAAGTTGCTTAATGCTTAAAAAAACACCTGGTGGCTGATTGGCAACAGGTCAGTAACGTGTAGGTATGAAAAAGCATCCTAGAGAGGCTGAGTCTTTCAGAAGTAAAGATGAGGGGGGGGTTCACCACTGTGTGAAAGACTGTGCGAGCAATTCAAGAATGACGCTTCTCAAGGTAAAATAGCAAAACTGCTTTTCATCATCTACAGTACATAATAACATTAAAAGATCCAGAGAATCTGTAGAAATCTCTGTATGCAAAGGACAAGGCCAAAAAACGGTATTTGCTGGCCGTGATCTTCGGGCCCTCAGACGGCACTGTTTTAAAAACATACATGATTCTCTAGTGGAAATCACTGCATGGGCTCAGGAACACTTCTTAAAACCACTGTCTGTGAAAACAGTTCGTCACTGCCTCCACAAATACAAGTTAAACTCTAAACCGCAAAGAAGAAAGCATATATAAACAGGATCCAGAAATGCTGCCACCTTCTCTGGGGCTGAGCTCATTTAAAATGGACTGAGGGGAAGTGGAAAAGTGTCCTGTGGTCCAACGAATCAACATTTGAATTTTTTTTTGGAAATCATAGACGCTGTTTCCTCTGGGCTAAAGACCACTCAGCTTGTTACCAGTGGACAGTTCAAAAGCCAGTACTCATGATGGTATACGGGTGCATAAGTAAACATGGCATGGGTGACTTGCACATCTGTCAAGGCACCATTAATGCTGAACAATATATATACACATTTTGGCAACATACGCTGCCATCCAGACGACGTCTTTTTTCTGGAAGCCCTTCCTTATTTCAGCAAGACAATGCCAAACCACATTCTGTATGTATTACAACAGCATTGCTCCATTTTAAAAGAGTCCAGGCACTAAACTGGCCTTCCTGCAGTCCAGACCTGTCACCATCTGAAAACATTTGGCGCATCATGAAAAAAACAACAAAAGAGACACCGAACTGATGAGCAGCTGAAATCCTATATCAAATAAGAATGGGAAAATATTTCATTTTCAAAACTACAGCAATTGGTCTCCTCAGTTCCCAAACACTTACAGAGTGTTGTTAAAAAAAGAGGTGATGAAACACAGTGGTAAACATGCCCCCGTCCCAACTTTTTTGCAATGTGTTGTTGGCATCAAATTCAAAATGGGCATATATTTTTCAAAAAACAATAACATTTCTCAGTTTCAACATTTGATATGTTGTCTTTAGTATTTTCCTTTAAAATTTAGTTGATGATTTGCTCATCATTGCATTCTATTTTTATTTACATTCGGCACAGCATTCCAACTTTTTTGGAAAGGGGTTGTATTTTAAACCATGTAATTTGATTCTGAACAGTTAGTTACTGATTAGGCCAACAGGGACATCATAGACCATAACAACAGATCTTTCAAAATGGGACCTATAAACAAACTAGTAATAGAGCTGTTTTTGTCCAGCTCTTTCGTCTTGTTGTAGATTTCGCTAAATATTTGTTTTAAGAGTTTAAGTCAATGTACTAAAGTTCTTTTCAGCCTTTCCGATTGAATAATATGGTCTTTCATCTACTGTAATATTAATAATATTATAAAGGAAATAAAAGGTACCAACCAGAAGAAATAAAATATATGAACATTTTGGTTCCAAAATGCATTGTAGAAGACTTTCAATAATTTCTTCTCTTTTTTTTCCTTTTTTTTTGGTCATGAAATGCATTGTTGGTAGTAGACTTTATAAATGCAAGAGGTATCAAGAGGTATGTTATATAGCTATAGTAATTCTGCCTTTATTAGTAAATTAAAAAAAATGTGTTTTCCATTGTATATCAACTGTTATTCTTTTCAAAATCTTGTCATATCCAAAATTGCTACAATAAGATATGCAGCATTTGGAATGAAACTCTAAGCAAAACTCTTCAGGCATTAAAGTAATCATCTAGAGAGTGTGAGCACTGTGTTCATGTATTAGTGTTACTGATGCTTATATGTGAGTTTATATGTGGTAATGAGATCAATGTAAAACCTTATAATGTATTACCAGAGTTTCATTGGTGCAGTTTCTTGAGAAAGTGTTATTGCTTATGGCTTGTCAAGTTATTGTGATATGTTGCAAACTAAGTTTGAATGTTCATTTTTCTACTGAAAAAGATGAAAACTTACATATTTGTGATTTTATTCTTTTTTTGCCTGAGTTAATTAAGTTTTTCATACAGATTGGAGAGTGGCATTGAGAATGCGCATTATATTTTCTTCCTTTTGACTTTTTATAAATGTAATGCAAAAGAAAGAAAAAATGGTGTGGTATTTCTCTTGTATAGATGAAGGTCATGAGAAAACCATGATTGAACAGGCTTCAGATTGGTCATTCCTCTCTGTTTCCATACTTGAAATGAAGGCTTTGTTATTGAGTAGGAACATGCTGTCATGCTGGAATGAGGTGAGAATGTAAGGTGAAAGATTGTTGTGCCGTTTTATTGGCTTCTACCACAATGTCAGAGTAATATATGCATTCCTACAGCAGCAGTGGGTTGTCATTAATTTATCTGTCTGTCTACATAACATAAATATTTACAGTAAAACATTTATCATGACCATGTTAAAAAGTTAGAGCCGGGCAATATGGTAAAAATTTAATATCATGATACAGAACTTTTTTTTACTATACACGATATGTTGTCAAATTTCTTTTTTTCTGTCATCTGATGAGTGGGAGCAAACAAAACTATGAATACAGTGATTTGTATTGAACATTTAACATACTGCACTGCATAAAATACAGTTGAACAGGACGAATTATTCTCTCTTTGTAATTAAAGATGCAGTTGGCAAGGTTTTTTCTTCAGTACTGACGATATCAACAACAAGCACTGAGATGTAATTTATCATGATAACAATAAATATTGTCATATTGTACATCCCTACACAAAATACCACAAAAGTCATACATTGTTGTGTCTTGTTCTGTCCTGTCATCTTTTACTCTATCACACCATACCTATTTTTTTTCTTCTTTCTTTCTGTTATTTATTTACATTGTGATATATTACAATATAACTGACAACATTACACTAACAGTTTTTAAAAAGCGCTGTCACTATCAATTAAATTAGTAATCGAGTAATCTGCCAATTATTTTGCCAGTTAATCAAGTACTCAAAGGTCAATCAACATAAAAAATGGATTTGGAAAGATTCTAAAGTACTTCATTGGAAAAAAAGATAAATTAGGAAGCTTTTTAAAACACATAAAGAGAAAAAATATAACAAACAAACAACAAATAAATAAATAGAATGTGTGTGCATTAGGATCTGTTCAGACATGAAAATTTGAACATGAAATTTAGGTGCGCTCTAAGATTAAAACACAGCAGTAACCGCTGTGGAAATATTAAGTTCACTGAGTTCAACAACTATGCGAATATAAGTCATGTTCAAATATTGTCCTATTTTTTAGGTAGTTTATTTCTTAAAAATCTGTTGCTTACCATACCAAGGTGAAAAGGTCAAATGTGTACAAATTTGGTTGATATCTCCTTTTGAGACCCCACATCTATTATAAATAGAAGCCTTTCTAATAACCTTGCTCATGATTTGTATTCTACTGGCTGTGCATCCAGTGCTTGGACCCCAATGATTGCTATTTGCAATGTAATTTGTATAGTCATTTAGCACTCAAAGCAGTTACGACAGCCCACACAAATCAAAGTAATCTACATCAATTTCAGACAAACTAAATGGAAGTTGGTTGTCTTGGCAGGTAATGATAATTTTCACATATTAACATTCTTTCACCCACTGCTTGAAAAATTAATCAGAATATGCATGAATGTCATTCAGCAATCAGAATGTTGGATTTCACTGAAAGGTGACAAGTATGCATGTGCGTCTGTTCCTTATTGTAAAAGAAACTTAAAATATGCATTATCACCATGTTAACTGCCAAATACTTACTGCCAAATTATTTGGAACATACATTTTAATCAATTCATTTTAGTTAATTAAGTAACCAAGTCTAATAGCATAAATGACTAACTGTGAGGGCCTTTTTTGTTGTTTAAACATAGCTGTAAATTTTCAGTTAATCAAAAATAATCAAATACTGTCTTTAAAGGAAGCAACAGACGGCTTTCTTGATGCCCTTCTTGCATCACTGCAGATCAACGCATGCTAAAATTTGGACACATTCACTATTACTTTAAGGTTTTGGACTGAAAGTGACATGTTGAACATACAGTGGTAAGAAGTAGCTACCTGCAGTGTTCACTGAACATCACTCAATCAGAGACATCTTCACTAGATACTGCAGCCTCTGGCCTGCTCACCCAGCTGGCAGCTCAAGGCCCTGCATCTGCAATGCAGAGACGTACTCTACTGCTGGGACTTGAGTTCAAGACCCATTTCGGCTATGAATCATTTACGGTCAAGGGTCACAGTGAACAGAGCGCAGCACAGAGCTGTGTACTGGTGAAATGTAAGGTAAAGCAGTGAGGAACCAGCCTGCACATCTGCTAGAAAACACAAAGACAGGGAGTCTTGTTTTTTTTTATTTTGTGTCTTCACTCTCTGTAGCTACATCACTCCTATATAGACGAAACTTCCAGAAGCACATGCAACCGCAAAGTTTTACTTGGCAAAAACTCAAAATAGTCTCTGAAGCTTCAAATCACATTTGCCTTTGCTGAGGGAAAAGGTTCTTGCTTAATGCAGTAACCATGGTGATTCCTCTGACTCGTTCACTCGCAGCATGCTCAAAACAACAAACTCTCAACCGCTCGTAGAATGTAGCAGGAAGTGTAGAGATTCTGAAATTTATCAACAACTGATTGTTTATCAAATGACATTTTTGCGAAATACAGCTGACAAAATAGTGCAAGTTTAGTGCACGACTGCTATGAATTTAAATAGGCAATCCACTGATATTTTAAAACTTATGCATGATTAAATCACTAAGATTAAGAAGGTTTAATGTGAAATGCGTCTTGCTAGAAAAACGTACAGGATCAGAATAGTTTACAGTGGTGGAGACAGGAACCAGATCTCCAACTGCCGCTAAGAAAGTTATTTCATGAAACGGCAACAAATATGCAGTCTGATGTCTTAGACATTGTGTTACAATATTTTTGAGAATCTTTTGGCATAAAATGCATTTTAATTCACTGCTGAGAGATATACAGGGCATTTTGGGGGAGAAATAGTCCGAAAGAAGCATTTTAAAAAAAATAATAAATATATATATATATATATATATATATATATATATATATATATATATATATATATATATATATCATTAACAACATAACATTTAAAAGCTCAGAGGATATGTATAACTCCATTTCCAAAAAAGTTGGGATGCTGTGCAAACTGTAAATAAAAATAGAAGCAATAATATCCAAATCAAGTAAAATCTATATATAATTGAAAACAGTACAAAGACAACATATCAAATGTTAAAACTGAGAAATTTTATTGTTTTTTGAAAAATATATGCTTATTTTGAATTTAATGCCAGCAACACATTCCAAAAAAGTTGGGACGGGGGCATGTTTACCACTGTATTTCATCACCTCTTATTTTAACAACACTCTGTAAGCATTTAGGAACTGAGGAGACCATTTGCTGTAGTTTTGAAAGTGAAATGTTTTGCTTTTCTTGCTTGCTACAGGATTTCAGCTGCTCAACAGTTCGGGGTCTCCTTTATCGTATTTTTCATATCATAGTACACCAAATGTTTTCAGATGGTGACAGGTCTGGACTGCAGGAAGGCCACTTTAGCACCTGGACTCTTTTACTGCAGAGCAATGCTGTTGTATTATGTGCAGAATGTGGTTTTGTATTGTCTTGCTGGAATAAGTAAGGCCTTCCCTGAAAAAGACGTCATCTAGATGGCAGTATATGTTGCTCCAAAACCTTGATATCATTCAGCATTAATGGTGCCTTCACAGATGTGCCAGTCACCCATGCCATGTGCCCTAATGCACCGTACTATCATGGATGCTGACTTTTGAACTATGCACTAATAACAAGCTGGGTGGTCTTTAGCCTGGAGCACGCAGTGTCCATGATTTCCAAAAAGAGGACACTTTTCCACTTCACCTCAGTCCATCTTAAATGAGCTCAGGTCCAGAGAAGATGGCGGGGATGCTCTTTTTATACCCAATCATGTTACTAACTTGTTGCCAATTAGCAGGTGTTTTTTTTTAGCATTACAGCTCCATCCAAACTTTTTTGAAACGTGTTGCTGGCATCAAATTCAAAAAAGGTATATATATATATAAAAAAAATTATAAATAAAATTTCTCAGTTTCAAAATTTGATATAATGTCTTTGTACTAGTTTCAATAGTAGGATTTAAATGATTTCCACATTATTGCATTCTGTTTCTATTTGCATTTTGCACAGCATCCCAACTTTTTTGGAAACAGGGTTGTAGGTTTAGGGATGCAATAACTAACTGACATGATGGACAAAGTCCATAATAAAAAATGCTGCCATAATTTGATGACATTTGCATGTCCAACTTTACATCACAAGATTGAAAGAGGGAAGTAAGCAGAGACTGCAGTACAAGGTCATGCACAAAACTATGAAAACACTTCACTTTAACATCATCTAAAATGTACAATATGTAAAACTGTGCTTAGCAGGCATTCACTGCATCTACAGAAAAAACTTGGCATGATGACATACTAATATCTTATTAAGATTAATAAGTGCTTCGCCAAGGATGCGTTGTTAAGGATGTGACTGAGAAGGCAGAGAAAACACGCCTGTTAATCGCTAAATAGGCCAGGCTGATGCTAGATGCAGAAACAGTGAAACAGTTCTCTCACAAACGAACACGTTGGCACATCGTCCACTGAAGAGGAAGAAACACCTCTAGAAAACAATGAGTCTGCATCAGCATCCAGTGTTGTAGTGGTCAGTCCTAGTTTTGCCTCTTAGGGCTGGGTGATACAGCAAGAAATATAATATCACAATACTCCAAGTTTTCACAATATATGATGTCATGATAATTAATTTTTCTGACATTTGATGAGTAGTAACAGACAAAGTAGTGCCACATCTAAAAAAATACTGCCAAATACTATGAATCCATATATTGTGCTGCGCTAAATCCAATTAAGCAAGAGTCATTATGCTCTCTTTGTAATCAAGCACAAAGGGAAGTGTTTAAGTAATTGAATCTGCAGTATGCTCAGAAAAAGCATATTGTGACATATTGTGACATAAGTTATCATGATAATAAATAGTGTCAGTTCTAATGGCTCATCAGAGACAGTCTCCATTACTTTACTCATCTGATATAAAAAAAAAAAACACACCGATTTCCCTCGACTATTTTTATGCAACACCAGTGCCAGCAACTAAAAAGGTAAACCCTGCTCCACACTCCACAAGATTTCAGCCGAAATCTGATTATTCCTTTTCTGTTACTGTTTTTTGGATAACTGAATATCAAAATTACTTGGAATGTGCATCCCTAGTTTTGGCATTTCTATGGCTCACCCTCCAACTTATAGGTCTGCACTGGATCACTCCAGCCACCCCAGGCGTACAGACAGTGCACTGAGAGTTCACACCGTCTCCCTTACTCTGACTGCTCTAGAAGAACACCCTTGCACACATAAACCCATCTAAAGTTTAGGGAAAAAAGATACAAATCACCATTTGGAGAAAGGATAAGATCAAAACATTTGTACAGAATGTTACTTAAGTGATAAAACATATCCTACTTTGCCGTTCTGCATTTCTTTCCCAACTCTGGAGGAAACGAAGCGTAGAAAAAAATTAGAAAACACAGTTTAAGTTTAAATTTCCAGGCCCTGAGCTCTGTCCATACTCTTAGCGGGCCTCATTACTAATGGTTGAGAATAGAAGGCCTGTTCTGAAGCATCTCTTTTTCCCTGATGAATTAAGACTGCTATATCACACAGCCTCAGATGAGTACTTGCAGCATGTACAGTCTTCAAGCACCAAATTGAGAAGCAAGCAGTGCCGTCAAAAAATTGTCACTTTGAGGCTTCTTCTTGATGTAGAAGCAGCTCAGTGAATGAGACCAGGCAGCAAACAGCTGCACCCACTTTCTCTCAGGCTCTCCACATCAACCCGCTCCAGCTCTTATGCAATAAAAACAAGTGTCAATTCACATGCCAAGAGCCCAGTCCAGCTGTGGGCTCTCCATAGTGCTAACGCTAACACTAACTGCCAATAGTGAGTCAGGCTGCTATTAGCAGCCTGTAGTCTATCAGATTAAGTTGTCACGCTTCAACCAATCAACACCCAGCCAGTATACTTGAAACCATTTCCTGTGTAATAAGCGACAGGCAGATGTGTCACCTGAGAAATTACAGGGAGCACACATCGGCAGCCTATGTGACAAAACTGTGACATAATGTAAACATCAAAGATGTGACAGAGTATGAAACAAAGGTGTAAGACTTTAGTAACAAGGCATCCCTCAAAACAGAGAAGACAGTTTCATTAACATTATTATATTAACAAAAATGAAAAACACAAGATCTAAACACATTTTTTCCAGGTTAAATATCAACATCCACTAATTTCTCAAAAGTTAAGAAATGGTTAAAATGTAAACAAAGCCATTTAGACTGGTTTGATGTAAAATGCTCGGTTCTAGAGTCAGAAATGTTCAGAGTGGTGGTGAAGGGAACCAGACATCAGTAGCGTTTAATGCCTCTAAAGCTACCTCACAGAAAGTTATTACTTGAAATGGTTATGAATGCACTACATGGTGCCTGAGCTATTGTTTTCCATTAGCTTTAAGAAAACTTTGACTTAAAACATTTATGCTTTTGAATTAACAAAATAATGCTGACGATACATCAAAGGCAATAATTGCCATGTTGAGAAAGAGAACTGAGAGAATCACCAGACTAATTTAATTTTCAAACAGCTTGCTATATAATACAAAATATTAAAAGTTGTAAAATTCTGAAAATATAATGCTTCATGGTTTCTCAAAGGCATCCATAACTGAATTCCAGAGTGCCTCCACTATAACACCATATGTAAAAATAAGTAAAGCATGTGGACGCGGCTTTAGGAACTCCTGCCTAGCAGCCTGAGGTTTCTCCAGCAGGAGGTGCTAATAGCACACAAGTTGCTTTAGTGTTCATTTGGAAATAAAACAGCCATTTAACTCAGCCGGAGCTAATGAATGCAAGTGTTTGCTGGAAAAAACCTCCAAAAAGACCATAAAGAACACAGCTGCAGAGGACAGTGTTTGAGCGTTTGACTGTTCAAACGCTCAAACTGTTTGAAGAATGTTTTTATTCACCATTTCATTACCATTAAAATGATCTCTTCAGTGTTAGATTATAACACTTTACTGTAGAACTATTTATCCTTTTGAGTTTTTTTGGCCAGAATGTTCAGCCTTTTTTCTCTTTCTGCCAAAAAACAAAAGTGCCACATTCGACCACTATTGGCAGAAAGTTTTTGATGGCCAAATTTTCATTTCATTCCTAATATCAATATTACATATAAGAGCTCAAAAGACTCGTGTACATTCACTTGTCATTCTGCATAGTAAATAAAATTGCTATATTTGGACTAAAGACATTGTGGCCACTAAGAAAGATTATTTGTTTTTATATCAAAATCACAATTTGAAAGACTGCAGTTTTTTAAATTGCAAGACTGCACTTTTTATCATAGAATACATTATCAACAAAGTTGTCTTAACAAGTTTTAAGTGGGAATATTTATCCTAATAGCACAGAGTTTGGGAACTGCATGTAGAGGAGTTAGACCGATCAAAACAAACAAAACACCCATGTGCTGTATATGTGACATAACAACCACCACTAACTGGCAGTCTGACGCACTCAGTGTTTAAGCTTCATGACATGGATATTCTTGTCTTCTTGGCAAAAAAAGGCCTGGAAATTAATTTATGGCTCCTGTCACCACCATTGAAAACAACATGTCTCAACAACTAAATATCACAAATTAAACCACTCTGAATGACTGAATTATGCAGATAAATTTTGAAAACTGCTGGAATTAAACTCTTACTCTCCAAGCTTATTGTTCTTTTATTATTCTTAAGAAAAGTACATCTAGTTGTGTTTACATTTTTATGGAGTTAAACATGTGAAAGCTAGAAGCAATTAGATGGCAGACCGCCCACAACTGTTTGGTCGCCATTTAGATGCAATAAAACTACAGGAACATCTGGATTCAGTACAATTCCAAAGTGGAACTGTAGAGAGGAATGTATCTTTCTGGTTGTGTGAACAACACAAAAACGAGTAAATGATCCCTCATCAAACTTCACATTTTTTAATTCACTAGAAGAAAATGACTCGCTTAAACGTCTCCTCTTCTTCATAATTTCAGCTGCCGTTCCACTATCTGTCCAGGCAGCACAGGCTAAATGAAAATCGAGACTGCTTGCCACTGCATGCGAACTGAAACTGCTGACAGAATTATTGTTTCAGTGTGAAACCAACTCCAGGGAGCTTTGTACATTTTCAGTAAGCCTGAGCATTCATGTTGAAATGCTGTGGAAGAGATGAAGGCATCAAACAGCAGCCCATCACCATGCTAGAGGGAGGCGCCATTCAAATCCAACGCGCGCAGTCAGCCTGATACCCGCTTCTATCTATCAGCCACAATCCATGTAGGTCTTTGACTATTTAGCAACAATAAGCCTCAAATTGGTGATTAACCTTTGTAATCCGCCGAGCACTGGGAGAATAGCGCTCCCGTCATCCAGGCTGCCGTGAGAGATATGCATTATCATCGGCAGGAAAATTGAGGGACTTGCGAGCAAATGAGCAGGCATTATCGGTGCTAAGCGGGTGCTAGCATAATGAAGACGCATCTCCAGAATTGAGAGAGCCTTTTAATAATGACCCAGACAGTGGGACTCTTCTAGCATTGTGCATGTTTTAATAAAATCCATCTGCATCCACACACGCCTGCGATGCAAGTCATCTCCCACCGAAGATTGAGCCCGTTATCTCACGAAAAGGAGCATTAACATCTGGTGATTGAGCACAAGCCATTGTTTACGGCGCAGCATTAGGGGGTAATCGGACATTAAATGAGTCATTTCTGCGTATTTAACTCCGACTGGGGAGCTGATGGTTTAATTTGCTGGTCGGCGAAGGCTCCCCCTGTGGAGTGTGGTGTACTTAAAATTCTGCCGATGCTACTGAACATGGTTATACGATAAAAACAAAAAAAATCATATTAGGATTATGTTGCTTCATAAGCGCAATCCCAATATGCTTAGTGACATGTTTAAAATGCATTGTCAGACCTTTGATATGACAAGGTTAAAGACTGGCCTGCTTAAAGACTTTGACCAAAGTTATTTAAAATTGTTGGAAATGTAGCACATTTTCAAAGACATGTTCAATCCCATTCTTAAGTTTAAGATCTCCTTAATTTTTTATATGTTAAAAATGTTATGATTCTACAGAGCTCTAATTATGTACACTAAACGTACTGGCAGAGAAAGCTTTATTTAATTTGTTTAGAATCTGTTTAGAAGCTATAAATATATGTTTTCAGAACAAAAACACATTGGTACACTCATTTGAGAGTGGGTGTGTTCACATATCAGAATCCCAAACCTTCTGCACCCAGATGCCAAGTTTTGATCATTGACAGTGGTTCGTAAAAAGATGGCAAATGAAAAAGCTTCAGAAGAGGCTGAAATAACTTCAAATTTCAATGTACTTTTTTGTACTTTTTAAACTTTTCTGTACTGTATTGAAATTGTTAAAGAAAACCCACAAAACATCTCCAACTGGTAAGATGTTTACAGCACACAACTGGGTAATGGAATTTGAGGGCTTAATAGGCCAATATTGCAATAGTGATGAAGAACTGACATGTTGTGCAGCCCTCGCTGAAGATGCCACACAAACTACAGAAACATAGAAATACGACAGCACATGTAATATGATGGCAGTTTGATGTCAAAATTCTTATGTCTCAGTATGCTTGGGTGTTACATGAACTATTTTTGTAACTTCTTTAGCTTTGACTAGACATATTTTTGTTTTAAAATGATGGTCAGCAATGCTGCTACTGAATTTCTGGGGTAAAGATAACCTGCTTGCAAAGAAGACCACTGCAGCTTTTTGACAGTTTTAAGCCCAGCCTCACTTGAACTCTTGCCACTGTTTTTTCTTCCTCTGCTGTATCACTCTGCATTGCCCACTGCAGCTTTAGTTAAAGAAGATATTAATGCTAAGCAGGCACCACCAACACACATGGAAGACATATTGAAATCCAACACTTTCATGGTATTGACTAAATTACTTCAATACTACTGCGTATTGAAAACTATTCAAATGTCAGTTTTAGCCGCATCGTGATTTAGCCGCAAACCGGTGATGTGCTGTCTAAATTACACTCCACGTGTATGTTATTAATGTCAGTGTTTCTTGATTAATCTGCAATCCACTGCGGATCATAAATATATTCACTTCAGACACCTCACACTCATTTCTGGTTTAACGGACAACGAACTTGTTAATAAGGCATCATCTAGGAATCTGTATCAAAGTCAATATGTTGGAATTGGCATCAGTAAAGGATTTTTTTTTACAAAAACTCAGTAATTCTGTAGCCTCTCACCTTTAACATGCTCAACCACTGCCAGCTTTTAACTAAAGTTATTTTTCTGATAAGTTTTCAAAAAAAAGTTTAATTTTAAACTCCTTACTTGGCTGCTTTATTAGCAGCTAAGTATAGCCTTCTAATTACAGGGAAGTCGCCTCTTGTAGCGAGGTCTTCAGCAAGACAACTCACGGTGCTTAGAAGAAACTATTCAATGGCGCCATGCGGCAAGTTTTTAAATGTTTTTTTTTCCCTTTTTTAAAAGCATTTCATAAAGTTTTCCCAAAAGTATCCAGACAGCTTTTCTAATCAGTGATTTCAGCTACTTTAAGGCCCCTCTTACTGATACGGACATTCAATTGTGTACACACAACTAGTGTAATCTGCATAGGAAAGCAGTGCCAACAGGATGGGACACTGCCGCAGCCACACATGAGCCTAAGGTCGCTGGGCCAATGCCAAGTGTCAACTAAAGGGGTATAAAGTCCCCCAGCTTTGGGCTTTGGAGCAGTGGAACTGTGTTCTCAAATGTGATGGAGACCATCTAATACCTTCGGGATGAGTTGGAGTGGCATTTGTGATCTAGGACATCGGCAGCTGGCCTCATCAATGCTCTCGTGGCTGAATGCAATCAGATCCTCACAGCAATGTTCTAACACCTGTAAAGCCTTCCTATAAGAGTAGAAGTTGTTACTGCAGCAAAGGGTGATCAACTGCCTTAATACCCTTAATTTCAGAAAAGAAACGTTGGATGAGCAGGTATCTACAAACTTCTGAACATGTAGTGTATATGAAGGATTTATATTATATATGATATATTTATATTATATATTGTTTAACAGGATGTTTTAATAAGATTAATTCCATTCACCTGTAAACAGTATTTCTGGTATGCTTCCCAAGCCTAAAGCACATACAAGGCACGGGGCGTAGATGAAACATATGGTGCAAAACAGCTAAAATGTTCAAAATACTTAATTCTAACTGCCTTCTAGTACATTTTCAGTGTAGTGAACCTCCCCAAATAGCTATATGGAAAAATACACCCCCCCCCGCCGACCTCACCCATCAATTCCATTCCTCAGTAAACAGTATTTCTGGTACACTGCCCAAGCCTGAGGCACACACACAATAACTACCTGATAACGCATAAATCTAGAAAAATGGCTGAATGAGTCACTCTTCTTTTTACACCACAAATCTTGTAAGCATAGAGGTGTTGAGAGTTGTAGCCCAGTTTACCAAAGTATCTGATTTGCAGGCGAGGGATGGTGGGCGTGCGAGTGTCTCAGATTGAGCTATCGAGCCTGTGCTCACTGTTTTAGGATGTGTGAATGTTAGAAAATGACTTGACAAGGCTAGGTGTGAAAGAAAGCATAGAGCTTTGCTGCATAACTTAGAAAAGAAAGAAGCCTTTCTGTTTAATGTAATTTAAGTTCTTAATATTACAAAAGCAAAAACACACACTCTTCAATACTCATCCATTAGATTATACTTGGCATCAAAACTCAATACCATGCCTGAGAATATCTTCTGCAATGTCTTCTGTGTCCAAAAAAAAGCTATTTCAATCTCATTTTTTGCCTCAAAGTCACAAATCATTCCAAATTTAGTTTACAGTTTAGAGACATCCCTGTACTTTCAGTCAAAGCTACCTAGCGGCACTTGAGACGGCTTCTTTGGTTTTTCGAGGAGACGGTTTGCAAAAGGCTTGATCGCCATTTAATGAAGGCCTTCACCAGTTGCTATGACACCATTTGATATGCATAATGTGTGTGCATGAAAGCAGTCCGCGGTCTCTTCCTCGTCACCTTGTCAAGGCGCCAGACAAATGACTGCCCTCATTATCTTAATATCTCCTTGGAGTTAAAAAAAGCTGTGTGAAGAGCCTCACAGCAATGGAACACTTCTGAATTAAAATAAGTTCAATTATTTCTCAAAATCAGAAGAACGCATATTACATAAACATGGAACTATACATCACAAACGTTTCAGAAGAAGCTTCTGAGAGCCTACAAGTAAAAAGAGGTGGTGGGGAAAAATACAATGGATGGCAGGCAGAAATCCCCTTCAAAAAAACAGAAAGGACTAATCAAAAGACACACATGGAAAGGCATGCGCAGTGACGTACAACATGCAATAAAATGGCAAACTCCCTCAGATGTGGCTCTCTGGCTGTGACTTAAAGGGAACAAAACCGATGAATAAATAACTCCCCATTCATCAAGGAGAATGATAAATTCACCTCATAACGTTCAGAAATGATGGCATCTGCTACCTTACAATCCCTGATGTGGGAAGAGGGAAGAGGCCTCTTTGAAATCTCTCAAATTAGGTGTCAGAGCACTCATCGTCACCCCACCATCACCCTCCCAGCTTCTCCCGCTCAACCTCAACCCATTATTCCAAAACGACAGCAAACCGAACAGAAGAAAGCACAGAACCTGTCCTGTTGCATGCATCCACGAAACCTCATCAGAATTCATTCCTTTTTAATGAGTCTTCGCCTTGGCAATGGGCAGATGTGATTTTTTGATGCTGCGGGGGTAACAGTAGTAGTGTTGCGAGGCAAGAGAATCAATACGGACTTTTCCATCCGCTGTGTGGTTAGCCACATACAGGCATCTTGACTGTAGGATCACGATACAAAGGCATACACAAGCCCTGGCTCACTTATGAATAATGTAGGTAAGCAAGAATATGCAAATTCCAGCATTAGCCTAGTTATGCCCCTGCACTGTAAGTTACAGTGACTTATCTATTATGGATGGGCCTGTGCGAGAGGAAAAGAGGCTCTGGCAGATAACTTCATGGTCCTCGCACACTTCACAGCACTAAAGAGGTTGGATGACTAGGGAGGTAGCTCCAAAATACTAACGCCGACTACGCTAATAAATGAGATCTCGAGAGACTTACGGAATTAGCCATGGGTTCTCGGTTATATCTCTGAGCTATTAAAGACAATGATGCCTTTAGGTTTGGGAAGACTTGCGAGATTGACAGAAGAGAGGCAAAAGGACTGTAGCTAATCCCTCTCATTCTCCCCAAAGGGCTAATCAGAAATCTGGTCAGCCTGATCCTATCAATCCAAATCTGAGTCAATTTTACAGAAAGAGCTCATGAAGTGTCTCTATGGGCATGAAAAGAGCCAAATCTAGGTCGATCTTTTAAAGGCATCAATGACTAAACTTCTCATGTAGGTATAATATGATGGAAAAAACTGAGTTAATACCTCAAAAATGGCTACGGACCTCATTTGGGACCTGCTTAGTGATTTGCCGCTGCCTTAAATGTCTGTGGGTCTGAAGTTTGAAGTTCATATAAGGGCACTATGAAGTGTGTAGCCTCAGGTGTTCTGAGTCATTCACTGTGAGGAACAATCATTTCAATTTGCTCAAACACCTATGACACATGACCGCTCTAATCAGCAGCTGTGTGTGTGTGTGTGTGTGTGTGTGTGTGTGTGTGTGTGTGTGTGTATCAGGAGCGTCTCTACATTAGGGGCTGGTGGGATGTCACTCTGCAGAAGTGCACGACATGATCAATAATTCAGTATATCAACCAATATATCACTGTTGTCAGAAGAAAACCTCCATTTTTGCCGTTTTTCAGGTTTTGACATAATTTGAAAATGCCTGTTGTCTTTTACATTGTCTGTAAAGTTCATGAAGAATGGACCAAAAGAAATGGCCCAAAATAACTTGGAACAAAAATGTCTGGTTCCATTGACTTACATTAAAAGTAAAGTAGGTTTTTTCCTTCTCCTGTAAAGTTATCATTTTGGAAATACAAGGTTTTCTTCCGACAACACTGATATATATTTTTTTCTTCGTAACTAATATTGTTGCTCATTTATTATATACGATAACGGTAGCACTATTAGATACATTCCAAATATCTTCCTTTACCTGTTGTGGAAATGCCAGTAGCCTACCTATTTCTCCTAGCAGTCTTCATATGGTGAGTGTGGTGCCGGCCCGTCAGCGTTAGTCAAGTAAGCAGCTGAAAACACTCTGCGCATGTTCAACGCACTTTCAACAACCAGCCGTGGGGCATGACCACGTTGGCCCCATGCTGAATGCAGCCAATAAAAAAAAATAAACGTACATTTGTCCAGACGTTTAGTAAACGTCGTTTGCGGGCATAGCTAGCTGATCAGTTGTGGTAGCCACTCCTAATAGCAAGGTAATATAATGAGTCAAGTCAAAAAATGTAATAACAGTTAAATTTGGTACCCTGCCATTGGAGCAGAAATTAGAGATTAAACATTTGGGACCACAACAGCCAGAAGATTTCAACATCATTCAGTCTGGAAAGGACAAAAAATCCATGTGAATCCAGAGAGGTTCAAGAGAAAAACATGGCTAACTACAAGTGTAACTTAAAACACTGCTCTGCTTTCTTTGCCTGCCCTTGCTTTGTTATCATTAGAATTCATTCATGGTTAGTTGGACTTTGAGAGAAAAGTTTTTGACAAGTTTGCCCAGATGAAAGACTGTTGTGCATCTTTTCTTTTTGAGCAGTGAACGTCACTGGTGAGTCATTCTGCATTATTACAAGGTGTGTTATCCTAATGCCTGGAAAGCCAAGTGTTTCCCAGCTCTGAAATGTTGCTTTGGATACACGTAGTCGCAGGCCACGATGACTGTATACCGCTTGATAACTTTGAATTCGTAATGCAATGCTGTATAACAAGGTTTTGTGAGATCTAATGTTGTTATCATATCACTTATTCTTCACTTCCACTAACTCCTGCACCACATTACATTCATTTGTGAATTTGAGATTTTATTGATGGAGTGCATCTGTGTTTGGATCAGGTTTGTGGGTAGTTCCATTGACGAATCGGCTGCTGCCCCTACAGTTTTTGTGCCCCACCAGACTTTCTGTGCCAAAGACCCCTCTGATGTGTATATCTCAAAAACTGGTATATACATCACTACATTCTCACTGATATCCAGCGCTGAATCTCAATGGTCTCTTTACTTGACAAAAAAAGTGCACTTCACAGTTTATGACAGACTGTAGAAGGATGGCTTTCTAGTGACCCAAAACACCAAATAATGTATGACATGGTTAAAATTAGCAATTTTAGATGTAGTTGTTGTGCTATATATAATTAGCCTCAAAGCCCTGTCCTCGTTTGTGCTCTATGTCAGGGTATTAACTCAGGACCCTAAAGGGTTATGAACATTTTCTAATGCCCAATGCCACAATGCTCACTGCAGGCAACGGCAATTCTCGTAACAGACATTCTTGGAACAACTGTCCATCTAGATCAACCAGAGCTTGCAGTGAAATGTGGCTGAAGAGCACAGCAACCACACGATACACATCTCTATCTACATACTAGTACAGATCTATCGCATATATCTATCTTGATATGCTACTGAGGCATAAATCTTTAGTGCTCACTAGCATATTTACTGCAGTTTAGGCCCACTTACATAACGCAGACCAATTTTACAAGAAAACACCTGTCCATTACCCCAGACTTGACTATAGAGAAAACAGTAATGAGCTGTACTGTAACTACACAAGACAAATCAGTAATTCTTTGTAGGAACCTGCATAAATAAAGTCTTATCATTGCAGGCTATCTAAGTATATGCCTTTTTCATGAAACTCAAAGTGCAATCACTGGGATATTCAGAGAAAGACAATTATTTCAGAAGCAAATATCCACTACTGTTGTTCATTTCAGAACATCACAGTTATAGTATTAATGTGGCACAGACACCCATTTATTTGCAGAGGACCAATTTTCATTTTTTCACTCATGCACAGTTTTAGTTCTTATCATTGTACTTGGTGCAGACAGCCTGTAAGTCGTGGCTCCAGCAGGAGAATATTAATTAACTGTAAATATTAGGGCCTGGAGATTGAATCTGGCACACATTAGAGCTGAACGTGTTGGAGCTTTCATGATAGCTTCTCAACCGCCTGAAGGGAAAATGTCTACTTTTTCCCCCTCTCAAAAAAGCAGAATACATTTACATGTTTAAAAATGTGCCATTCCTCTCATGCTTATAGTTTTCTTCCTTTGATACCATAAAATATTAATGTAATAACTTCCCAATGCTGCTGCTAATCGGAAGTGTAAATTCAAGTTACGTGACAAAAGAATGTATAACGGAGAGCTATGAATATCAATCTTTGCCTCTTAATTGTAAAGAATCCATGAAGGAATGTTTTCTTTTATTTTCAGCACCACATTTAGACGATCATTAGTTTATAAAGTAACACAGTTCCTTTCTTCTGTAACGTAGTATCTGTAAGCTGTCAGTAAACTTCAAAGGAAAAAGACAAACAACATCTTTTTGGCCAAAAGTTTGTACAGTGCAGTGTGCACCAGCTGCTAAACAGAACTCCTAATCACTGCAATGTTCCCTCTGAGACTTGCCTCTGGCTGCCAACTGGTCAACATGTCACACGGTTGCACGAAGTGGCCATCTGATAGTACTGAGTATCAGAAAGATATGCACAAAGTTCTTTTCAAGTGATCTTATGCTGCTGTGGTCAGCGGTAGTTGGATTTTTGGATCTGCATCATTACTTTTACAGTATCCCTTTGGGGTCTAAGGGCATTTTCCCAATTTTTGGACCACTGCAGCAACTTCAGCAGCTGTAAACTCTTTGCAAGCTATTTCACGTTTCTAATGTCAACTGTATGAAAAACACAGGGTTTCTGATGTGATGGTCAATTCCTTAGTGATTTTGTGTGTCCACTGGTCTGTTTCACACAAAATGTAGACAGACACACAAATCCACCAATAACACATGGAGACAGATGACGTGTATCTCAACTCGTCTTCATAGCCTCATAACTCTGGATGTGATGTCATGTATGATCTCGCGATGCGATGGAATGGAAAGAGCGACTCTACAGATTCAGGAAATGTTTGAACTGTATTTCTACTTTGAACCGTAGCGCGCTGCATTATTGCAAAGATAGAGAAACATATATAAACATCGAATTTGACATGCAGACACGTTCATGGACCCCAAAGGGCTAAGTAACAGATCTTGATGGACACCTCCATTCATATGCATTTTCCACATAGTGTTTATATTTTTATAAATTCCTTAGAGGCTTCTTTGTTTTTTCCAATAAAGTATTTTGGAATCTTTGAAAGGCTATGCATGTTCTTTTACTGTTTCAATGAAGTCCATTTGTACTGTCTTTTTTGTTAGCATCTGATTGCTTCATTACATCATCAACATAATCAACCTATAGATCACTTATTTACTAGTATAATTGATAGAACAAATTAAAGATGTCACTATCTTCTGTTCTTAAATATCTCTACTTCCTATTCTCCCCAACAAACAGGTTGTCTGTCTGTCTGAATAAAGAACAAACAAACAGAAAACACTCTGAGGCTATGTTAAAAACGCCAAACCATTCACAGCATTCAGTGAAGTATGAAAATAATGAGTAGTGTCCTGTTCACCCGTCTCCCTCTCCCTCTCTCCCTCCTCTCCATCAGCGCACTGATAGCCTCTCACATCCATCCTGTGCTCATTATGCATAGACTTCGTTTGGTAAATCACACCCCAGAAAATAACAGCCACCTATTAAACCTGCTACAAGCATGTCAGTTTGAACTAGGCAGTTAATGTCAGCCCACAATAACTAAAACCTACATTAAGCTGTGAATTATTTTTTCAAGATATCAAGATGCGGCTCTCTAACTTAGCTCTGTTATCAAAGGGCTCATATTGTATATTTTTCTCAAACTTTTATTTTCCTTTAATGTTTGTATGAGTTTATGTACCAAAAACATCCTTTAATTCATTTCACATTACAATTTTCAACATCTATTTATCTTTTATAAGTAAACAGTCTGTGCCTTTAGGACCGACATATGTAAAATATCTCTGTTCTGAATGGCTGCCCTTTTTTGCGCTTCAATCAAAAAACAGTTGGGGCATAAAAATTCCTTTTAACTTCAGTGTGACTTGGAGAAGCTAACCTGCTGTAGTCAGCAATAGGGGGATTAACGCAAATGCATTTGGTCTTTGTGACATCACAAAAACAGTGAGCTCAGAACAGGCTGGTTACATGTAAGTTCCTATATATGGATTGTATAGACCGGGGAGTGAATGATATATTCAGAATATTTGGATATATTTATGTTCACAGAGTTCACATGACATGTATCATCCCACATGTTCAGTACATTACATGTAAACAGACAACGCTCTGCTATGCAGTAAAACAAACTACACCTTTTCACACAAGGACAGAAAACTGTGCATAAGGGAGAAAACCATGCATACAAATTAACCACCACTATTACTGCTGCACTGAGGACAACCAGTTCAAAGATATCTTTAGCTCCTGGGACTGAATCTGAGAAAGCAATCAAACTGTGTCTGCCCTCACTAGGCAAAAAAGATGCATTTATTTATTTATTAAACACCCACATTCATCCTTTTAATTAAAGGTGAATCACTTAGCCCATGGCACAGAGATTCAACTCCAAACAGATCAGATGCTCTCAAACAGACAGCTTAACACAAACTGGCAGCGAGTCCCGCGCAACTGTTGCACTGGTGAGGATCTACAGTGAAAAGATGGACATGCTGTCTATTTTTACTGCTCCTCCTGAACTCTTTGGTCATCCAGCCAGTACAAAATAAACGCTTTTTTCATTTATACTGAAACCAGACTAATCTATTTAACGCAAACAAAGAGCTTCGACTTGCTGCACTGAAAAAATCTCCAAATGGATATCGATGCCACACCAATTGGCTTTAGCTGCTGTAATTAACTGGCAGATGCTACAGCAGTGTTTTCCACTCCCGTTGCTAGAATCCCTCTGCACTGCACACTTTAGTGTTCTTCTTGCTCTAGCATACCTGTTTTAAGCTCATGGCTTCATAATAAGCTAATGACACTTCAGGTCAGGTGCTGAGCGGGAAAAGCTCTATAACGTGCAGAGCCGGGAGACTCCAGGAGCAGGACTGGAAAAGACTGTGCTTAAGCATGGGGTCAGAACAGGTGCACGCATCCCTGGAGCGCTTTTCCCTGCCATGCTGTGTCTATCTACTCTTAATGCTGGAGACTTTCAACAGCTCAGGCTGCCTGAAGCAGGAGGCGAGCAGACAAGGTACCAACTGCAGCAGGCAGGTTCGTCTCCATTACACACTTATCAACTTCTGCAACGCTAATAGAGGGAATTAAGAGGGAATTAATTGAAGCCCCTCTAAAGAAGCCTAATCAGGCTCCTGAAGGTGGGGAAAGAGAGGCCAGTGGACAGTTCTCAGAATGTTTAGGGTTATATTAAATCATATTTAGGGTGGACAATATGGTAAAAACATAACATCACAATGCCACTAGACACTTTAACAATGCACAGATCACATGAGGTTTTTATGAGGTTTGATACGTTGGAACAGGAAAAAAGTCAGAGTAGTACCACATTTATATATCAGAAACTATGTGTGCAATGATTTTCGTTTAACATTTAACAATTTTTCTTTGCGATACTAATATAAAATTTTTAATATTGGCCAACACGGACCTGCTATTTTTTCTTTAAAAATCATTAAGCCTTTTACTTACGCACTTCACGTAAGATGAGTGTCTAAAAGTAGGCTCTACTACTCTACTACCCCACAGGAAAAAATATACAGCTAACAACATCACACCACACAATGTGAGTGCTATTTCAGGATCGGTTTGTTACAGGATCAGATCAGATTCAATCTTATTTCCCTCTGATATCCAATACAGTGTTTCTGTTGATATCAGCCCGATAGCCATCAAAACTCATATGTCATCAATGAAAATGTAGTTGGTCAGTGCTCAAGTACTGAGGATATCCGCAGTATGCTCAGAAAAGTAAAGAAACCTGTCACAATAATGACAAAATATCACCCATCCTATTGCCCACCCCTAGCATATTATATTATATTATATTATATTAGATTAGATTAGATTAGATTAGATTAGAAGCCTACAGGATTTTACCTGCAAACGCACACAGACTCAACACATCACTCCTTTTTGAATATGGTTCTAAATAGCACCAAAAAGGGTTCTTCTACTGTTATGATGTCAAGCTTGTAACAATAGAGGAACCCTTTGTGGTGCTCAAAAAAATTTCTACTTAGAACTATACGCAACACATTCTCCATCAATCTGTGGAACCATTTCAAATAACCATTTGCTGAGAACCATTTAAGCATGAAATGGTTCTTCATGGAACTCATGATTCCACGTAGAACCATTCCCTTCACTAAAGAAATCTTGAAGAACTATCTTTAAGAGTGTACTTCATTCATTTCTATGGAAAGTGCATAGCACTGATTTCTCTTCCAGCTGTGGAGAGGCTGAGGGGGATTTAGGCACATATGCTGAGAATTATCTCTCCCTTTCACTTTTAATGTGGAAGATTCTCAACGCAGACTGTCCCTCATATGAACACCCGGCTTACTGTCACGGTTATATAGTTAATAAAATGAAAACGTTTTGTCGGAATTCCTGCACAAAACACCTTAACTGGCCGAATTGCTTCAGTGTTCAGGCTCATCTCACCGCAGCTCGAGTTAAAGGTGAGAGCATCTTACATGCTTCCATATCCCCTTTAAGAGCAAAGTTTGGAAAATGTATTTTGTAAATCAGTCTGAAAACACGTCACGAGTGGAGACGGAGAGCGAGCAGAACGGACAGCTTTTACTCTTGTATGTTTATCCCAAATAAAATAACTCCCTCAGCCTGATATTATAATTTGAATGAAATGGAATCATTGTAGGTCCACGAGCTCCAGAAAAGACGCGAGTGATGAAGGCAAAAAGGAGCACGAGCCGCGGCGGGAGGGTTACCTTACCTCGCAAGCAGTCGGCGTTTGGAGAGGAATCCGCGGTACTCATCGCTCCACCTTCAGCGGAGTCGGAGCAGCAGGTGAACCTGGTGAAATCAGGCGCTCGGAGCCCGATGATGACGCCGGGCTGTCTGCTCTTCTCTCAGCCTCAGCACTCACTCATGTGAGGGCAGGGCAGGACCGAGAGCAGCCGGGGCACTCCGCTCTCAAACACCGCCGGTTTTGACTCTGTTCCCGCCTGCGCGGGGGAGTCTGACTGGCGTTATTTTGTTCCCGCCCGTATTCCGACAAGCTCCGCCCCCTGAACCGGGATTGGCTAGTAGTTCATATTTACAAGCAATATGCACATTTAAGTAACAGTATTGTAATTTCGGTGGAATAATGATTCAAATAGGAGCACAAGCAGCTGCCAAGACCAACTAAGTGCTAATCCCTATAGAACTGCGGTGGAATTTCCTCGGACGTCCAGCGTTTAGCATCTATCAGCAAAGGAACTGAAGCTTGTTAAGTGCCATTCTTGTCTTTTTGGGATCCTTTTATTCTAAAATAAATCACTAAAGTTCAAAGACGCAAACAGTCCAGGTGCTAATCCAACACACCGAAATAAAATGAAATTTCAAAAAATTAATGTCAGCAACATACATTTAGGCCTCTCACATATAGGCCTACGTGCGTATAAGAAAGCGTGTTCCCTTGAAAATATCCAGACCAAATCCATCAAAATTTTATTTATGCACATGAAAACAGTACTTACTCATCTTAAGGCGGACTGCTTGTGCGTATGAACTGCCGGCCAATCCCAATGCAGGAGGCGGGGCTTGTCGGAATATAGGTGGGGAAAAAATAACGCGCGGGAAAGTTGCACCAGAGGAAGAGTCGCGTCAGGTGATCGATCAGGTGGCTAAACTGTGGTGCTGAAATTAGACTAATCTCCTCAGTAATTTCTCAGTTTTTAGCAAAGTAAATTAGATTCGTCATGGCCAATTTTGTGAAGGCTCTGTATAGAGTACTGGATACATGGGGTCAGTGTGAAATGATATTTTTTAATAATGTTTTTTTCCCGTTTTGTAGCGTGAACCTGTTGCTGCATGCCATCTAAGCTACAATCTATGATAAATACTATTTAACGGTTTAGCTTTAGGATAGTTCATGTCACCAATTATATACTGAAAATACACACACAAGTCTGTATTGCAGTCACCGTAATTAACATGGCTCTAAAAAGTATTTGGACACTATTCATTAAGGAACTTTATTGACATTTTTAGATCACTTCATAAAATGTTTAGCAAAATGCTATTTGTTTCAGGGAAAGCACTTTTAGCACAACATCAAAGTGATGGAAGATGTGGAGAAAGCCTGGAGAAGAATTCCAGCCAGACTACACTATAAGTATGGGAGTCACCATTAATGTTTGTTTTGATCCTGTACAAGGTTTATATCTCAATACCAAAACTGAGACTTCTCAAAGTATTCCTGCACATGTAAAAAAGAGGAATTCTACAGTTAAAAGCAGTAAATTTGGTCATTAAAAATCTGAGAACCTTAATAGTGTTAAATAATCTGACTGGAGTCCATATTCCATTACAGAGTCTCATGTGGCTGTCTGGGCCTGTGTGTTCTACATATTCATTTGCAGTAATATATGCATATTTGTTTCACTTTGTCACATCAAAGACACATTCAAATAAAGATATATTCGGTTTGCTACTTAAAGAAAACAAAGTATTGAGGTTCGATTCTCAGAAAGAAGGTATTGATACTTCAATATTGATCCACCCATCCCTACTGCACTAAGACTACAGCAGTCTGGGGATGTTTTTCTTACAGTGGTGTCAGTGAGGTTGTGTATATTGATGAGATCATGAACTGTACAAAGGCATTTTGGATGAAAACCAGCAGAAGTCTGTATAAAAAACTGCTCAAATGATAAATGATTGAGATCAGCCACGTTTTCTGAGAATACTTTGCCAAAAAGGAAATGAAAGTGTTGGAATGATCTGTTTAAAATAAATACCACTTGGCTTAACATGTTGTTTCCCAACACAATGAACTGAAGTGTAGCACAAATGTTTAAATATTTTTGGGGGCCAATTCTTTTTGGGGGTTCTTTTTTTCTAAATATTGCTACCTGTACCTAACCCAAACCAAATGTTTTTTTGTTTGTTTGTTTGTTGTTGTTTGTTTGTTTGTTTTTTGAAGCTGAAAAACAGACAGAACATGAAGACTTTTTTCCATGATACTGTGGGTCCCCACAACGCATAGTCACACACACTCTTCATTAAACATTAAACTTTCATTCAAGTTTTCAGGTGTCATCATAAGGAACCGTGAAGCAGTCCGGCTCTAGAAATGACCGGAGACTAGTGGCATCCATTTCATGTGGCTCTTAATGTGTGTGTTGCCTGTGAGGCAGCCTGCCTGATTGACTGTAAAAATACACTTACTCCAATCAATAACTGCAGCCTCGTTTACGATGAGTAGAAGTCCATAAACATCATCGTCTCTGCTTCATACATCACGTATATGATAAAAAATCAATACAGCCAGCCGATTCTTCTCCTTTTTTTCTGTCTAGTTGAACATCTATAGCACGTCATCATCTTTATACTGAGCAGGATCGGATAGATAAATCATGGCATAATGTAATCACTCAGTCTTTTCTTCTTTCTTTCTTTACTGTCCTTGGCTCTGAGAATTCTCATTTTTTAGGAGATGGTCCTTCTTATTCACTAGAAACGTCCATTCGTATTCATTCAGTTATCTATTTATTGAATACAACATAGACAGCTGTCCTTGAACTAATGTCTTTGTAATGCAACATAAAGGTTTGAAATGGGGTCAGATACTCCCAGGAGTGAGCTCTCACAACATTAGATGTTTTCTGTCTCAAATCCCGACTCAGCTGTGTTCTCCTCTACCTTCCTTTCTGCTCACCTGCCACGCTCCCTGGATTGCTTCAAATGTGTGTCACTATACTTGGCTAGTGGTGCATCTGTATTGAGCGGCAAAAAGGGGGCAAACAGAGGGCACATTCATATTTCAGCAGCCCGCTGCAGTCACTGAGAAAACATACCAGGAAGGTTTGATTGGTTAAAAATGCATGTAGTTTGAGGTTGTGGAGCTGTGGATTACGTTTGTGTAATCTGCACAAAGATTATGAGATATTTAAAGGTAGAACTGTATACAAGCTGCAGTCAAATCTGTACCAGGCTATATAGAATGTGTTATATTAGAAGGCCATATGTGACTCACAGAGCTTTCTTTTCTTGCTTGTTTTAAGTTTTGATGTAGTATGTAAACATTGTTAAAGTTTTAAAACCAGTCCATTTCTGGGAGCTAAGATGCAAAAACAGCCCATTTTGAATTTTTTGTCGTTTTGATGATGTCTTGAAAACCAATGCCTGTATCAATGTACATGTATCTGCCTATTCTGCCTACAGCAGTTTCAGTCTGGGTTTCCTTTTGAATGAGGCACATCAGCCAAAGAGCATAGGGTAAAAACAAATTGTTGACAGCCAACTTCATGCCATCACAGGTTATTTTAGTTCCCAAAATTGCATTAATATCTCCTTGCATTGATGCCTGAATATAATAACCAAGTATGCATCAGGTCACTTCTTATCAGCTAAGATAAAGAGTATAAAGAGTGAGATACTGTAGAGAGTATTCAGGAAGAAATCAGATTTAAATGCCACCTGATAAACACAAAAAGCTCTTTATCGCCAAACTGCAGCTTAGATACTGAAATCCCAAGCCTCGTACGCTGGCCTATAGAGACCCCTGCATATTAAGCAAGCATTCAAGAATCACCTTGCCGTGGCATAGCACCTTCTATTATGGGAGCAGAGGGAGATGGGTAGATAAGTGGTTCTAACTGCTTCTCTTTCTCCGTCTCTCACTCTATCTCTCTCTTTCTCTCTCTCCCCCTCAGGCTGTTGTCAAAGATATCTGGAATGAAACGGAAAGACCAAGGTGTGAGAGAGAGAGATGCTGGTAGCGATTGCCGGTCGTAATCTCTCTGTTGCACAGCGGAACCAGCAGGACCTGTCCTGAGTCAGGCCACTACTCCATTCTGCTGTGCTCCTCTAACACTGATGAATTTTTTATTGGGCAAAGTCAGACTGAGTTTCATAATACCTCCAGGAATACATCTACTCGTATTAATAGCATTCTATGGAAATGCAGTACGAAAAACTGTGAAAAAAATGTTGAGCAAAGTGAAACAAAGGACCATCTGCTGGCTCGAGTGATGTCTGTGGCCTCAGTAAGCTCCCAGGAGCCTTGCACGGCGCATCAGCTCGAGTTTGGACAGTGCTGTTGATTTAATAAGAGTGACTCATTATGATTTGTGAGTAAAGCAATAAAGGACATGGTGCTGATATGTACACTGTGTTGTCCGTATATTAATAACACCTTCTTTGTACCTACCCTCACTGGCCATTTTATCAGGAAGAATTACCATATAGGAGCACTTTGTAGGTTACAAATACTGATTTCACAGTCAAAGGGTTCTTTAGCGCGATGCCATAAAGGGACCTTTTGGTTCCCTAAAGAACCTTTCAAGGGATGTTTCTTGAAAGCAGTGATTCTCAAACCCCAAGATGGTCCACAATTGAGCTAAGCAATTAAGAACAGTAAATACCTGCTTCAGGTGTTTTGGGAGCTGGGTTACAGAGGTGTAGCCAAGGAGCAGCCAGTGCCACCATAGAATGAAGCATGGCCATCCTTCTGGCCACCCCAGTTATGGAAAGTGAGACGGTCAGCTATCATCAGTCAGCCACCATTAATAAAACATCAATTATGCTTTATGGTGAAAATCTGCCTTCAGGGTAACACTCAGTTATAAGAGTCTGATGATGCTGCATTTAATAATGTGACAGGTTAATTTGCTGAGCAAACAGGTGAGTGTGCTGGGTCCCTTCAGCAGTGCCGCTCTGTAAGGTACATTATGTAGTAGGCTGTATGATGGAAAGTCGAGTTAACTATCAAAAACTAGTCATCTATAATCATTTATCATACTAACTTATTTATTTTTACAGTTAAATACGTACATATGTTACAGGCTGAATTATACAGTGCTGTCTGGCTAGCTTTCTGATCATTACACTCATATATAACCTGTAGAGAGGGCTACCTAAATGAATAACCTCTATGGTCTGT
Organism: Colossoma macropomum; assembly: GCF_904425465.1. Taxonomy (NCBI): domain Eukaryota; kingdom Metazoa; phylum Chordata; class Actinopteri; order Characiformes; family Serrasalmidae; genus Colossoma; species Colossoma macropomum. The sequence goes on along the minus strand of NW_023494791.1, from coordinate 24,574,203 downwards.
CTATATGAAATGTTTTTGTAACAGTTACTGTTGTGCATTGAAAACAGTGATTATTTTAATTTTATTTAATTTAATTTACTTGATTCTATCACAGTCTTTCCTCATGAATAACTATATGTTACATCAACACTGTGGGTTTACTATTTTATTCGTGCAGAAATGATGGACAGATTTAATTATGTGTGGAGAAAAAACAATGCATCACATTTCATGTCATTTTAATACTGCAATGCTGTGTTATTACGTCTAGCAGCGTGCCACCTCAATAAAATCTGAGTCTTACCTGGCCACTTCATTCTAAAAGGTCTAGCAAGACCCCTGCTGGGTTAGAGCAAAATTATGGACTTGCTGGAGGCCCTCAGGACTGATATGAGAATTACTGCATTAAAGAACCATTTTTATATATATAAGATCAAGAACCTTTTTAAGGTATAAATAACCTCCACATAATGTAAAGGTTATACATTGCTTAAAGGCTTATCTTGGAACTGCATATTCAAGCCAAGAACCATTTAATAATTTATAGTTATTTAACTATTAAATAATTAACTATTTTTAATACATTTTCTGTATTTTATGGAAGGTATTTGCAGAAGGCCAGTATCTGCAGATCTTAGATCATGTGCTGGAACATAAACAGACAGATATTCTGTGCTGTAAGTGGGAGCTAGGCTATTTAGAGTCTTAAAAAACTAGGCATTCACAACAGAAACCAATGCTGAACTTTTTCAAATAACTGATTTGCTATTAGATATGCATCTAATTGTTTGAAAACAACTCTTTGCACCTAAAGAGGCAACAATGAGTCACTGTAGCGTCGAATCTGCCATCAGTCCAGCATGAGAGGCTGAAGATTTAGCATTGCCCCAAGGGCATATTCTAACCTCTTCTTAATCATGTTGTAGGTGCTCCCAGTCAGACCATTTTAGGACAGGTAGCAATGAAAGCAACAGTAAATGCAATGATGACTGAAGCTCTTGGCAAGCAACCATTATCACCACTGCTGTCCACTCCCAGTAAGAAACCACGTTTGTCAGCAAAAAAAAGAAGTGATGTAAATAGAAGCAAAACAAGAGTTAACATTGGCACTGGTTTCCACTGCTGGAGATGGCCTTTGGCAAGTAAATGAAAACAAATTTGGTGCTGAACTCACAATATTTCCTCTAGACTGGTAAGGAGGGGTAGGCATGGAGAGGGAGGAGGGGGGACTTTCTTACGATTAGGATGGACACCAAATTTTCTGGTGATATGTTGCCCCCTATTTGTTTGGAGTGTGGAGCATGAATTCGACAGATTGCGTGATCTTACATATCGCTTTTTGAAGAACATTTACTTTTATTAGTGTAGTCCATTTGTTGTTATGTACAATCTATCAGTCTAGAGTCAATTTAACACCCCTCTGTCCATTAATGGAAAGGGACTACCATGGGACCACTGCTGACCAGGTATTACAGGGTGATGGGCAGGCCCGGATTATGTAATGTGTTTTATGGATGCATGCCCAGGGGCCTGAGCCACTGGAGGGCCCCTGTGAGCAATTATGTCCAAATCTAAGCAACTGTTTTGATTCGCAGTGGGAAAAATTAACTAACTCCTAACAGCGAGAAATACAAGCAAGCGACAGTAACAAAACCGAAATGCTTCCACTGTAATCAATGTTATGTTGTAATCTAGCTGAAAGCGCAATGTGGTGTGATTTCTACGACCCTTCCAGTAAACAATTCGGAGAGAAACAACCAAAGCACTGGAAATTAGAGGTGAAAACCATTTGTTTTGTGTTAGCTAGTTAGGTTAAGTAAGTAGATACAAGTTAGCATAACCGAGCTGCCCAACACCAGGGTGGTATAATGTTATATTACTTAGACCGCTGATGTTAAATGTGGGGATAAAACGTAACCTGTTACAAACTTTAGTAAATACATGCCCCACAGCTGGACAGCTCTATCAGTAAAGAGGCTATCCGTTGATACATCTGTGGTTTGTTTATGTTCTGATGCGCACTTGCTGTTTCCGGTGTAGACATCCTGCAGATTGTGCAACGCAATGTGATGCTACATTTGAATGCCATCTTGTTGTTAAAACACAGTGCAATTTTGTTTTATGGCCCATCATGATTCTAACACTCACCATGTCTTTCCTGAAGTCAGTTTTTTTTTTCTCCTTCAATCACCGCTAATAACTGTTACATTATCCTTTATTATCTCAAGCTTTCAGATTTTTAGCACTGAACTAGTGTTCCTGTGAATGTACTTTGAATATGAAGCTCCAGGAATTCAAAAAATGTGCCTGAGGGATTCGTAAAAGTGAGACATAAAACTTCGACAGAGTAGAAGATGCCCATTTCCAAAGCCAAATATAAAATGTCAACCACCCAAGTTAAAAGGTTGATTTGTCCTTGTCGGCAGTGATCTGTGTCATCAGAGATAACATATAAATGGAAAAAAATGCGGCAGAATACTTTAGCTAGGCTGCTTGACAGTTTGGCTTTTTAAATTTGCTGCTTTTTTCATCTTTATGCAAATTTTACCTGTCCAATTTTAATTTATGTCTTCTTCACTGGGGTTATTCTTGTGCTGGTCTTGCTTTATAGGGAAATGTTGTACTAGTTCTTGTGTTTATGTTAACCTGAGTTCTCATTAATGTGTGCAAAATCTTGCTACTGTTTTGTCTTAATTGGGAAAAAATATGCACTCATAGGCCTTGTTTGACTTGCTGTGATATCATAACAAAATCACTGACTGCCCAAAAAAGGTAACCAGGTAGGGGCCCACCAAACATTTGTGCCCAGGGGCCCATAACTTGATGATCTGGGCCTGGGGATGGGCCATTCTGTGGCATGGTAGTGTGTGTTGTACTGTTACAAGCTAATTTGTCTGATGAACTGGAAATTCAGTTTATACTGCTGGTACCTGGTCTTAGATCAAGGCTTTTACAGTGTTATTTGAGGTAATTTGTTAACCCTGGCAAGTCACTGCTTACTGAACATGGCTGGTCTCACTAATATTTCAACCACCAACAATGAGACTGCCCCAGAAGCGTCTGACTAGTGGTGGACCGGCACAGTACCACATCCTCGCAGTGGAAATAAAACAAAATCTCTGCATCTCCACAAAATCTTTGGTATGTTAACACAATATGTATAAAGCCTTGAACTGTTTGAATGAAAAACCTTACATAACAAATCAAGTAGATAAATCTTTTAGCATTTAGAGAGCCTGGTAAAGTAATGCGTTGGATGAGCCACCTTCATTGAAATGTACACCAAACAGCCATAACATTATGACCACCTCCTTGTTTCTACACTCATTGTCCATTTTATCAGCTCTACTTACTATATAGGTGCACTTTGTGGTTCTACAATTACAGACTTTAGTCCATCTGTTTCTCTGCATACTTTGTTAGCCCCCTTTTACCCTGTTCTTCTGTAGTCAGGCCCCCCATGGACCCTCACAGAGCAGGTACTATTTGGTGGTGGTTCATTCTCAACACTGCAGTAACACTGACGTGGTGGTGGTGTGTTAGTGTGTGTTGTGCTGGTACGAGTGGTTCAGACACAGCAGTGCTGCTGGAGTTTTTAAACACTGTGTCCACTTACTGTCCACACTATTACTTTGTTGGTCCACGTCCATGTGTGTCAGCATAGTTTGTGTTGGTCGTCCTCTAGTCCTTCATCAGTGGTCACAGGATGCTGCCCACAGGATGCTGTTGGCTGGATATTTTTGGTTGGTGGACTATTCTCAGTCCAGCAGTGACAATGAGGTGTGTCTGATCCACTCGTACCAGCGCAACACATACTAACACACCACCACCACATCAGTGTTACTACGGTGCTGAGAATGATCCACCACCAAATAGTACCTGCTCTGTGGCGGTCCTGTGTTACGCAGCGAGGCCGTTTCACTACACTTCACGTTCGACCCGAGCGGCCGAGCTGCAGGCTGGGGGCGGTGAGGTGGAGGCGGGCGCCCGGGGCGGCGGAGCTCAGGACTCGTTCCTTGCCCTCGTGCCTCTTGTTGCCGGCACCGTCGCCGTCCTCCTCCTCCTCCCGCCGTCACTCGGAGCTCGAGCTTTGCGCTCTGTCCCCCACCCACTCGCGGCTCTCTCCCCGCCGTCCTCGCCGGGGTTCGTCGCCGCTCGATGTTCGGGCCCCGCCTTCCTGCCGGCTCTCGCGGCCGTCCTCGTCTGGGCCCAGGGGGCGGGCGAGTGCCACAGGGGGCTAACAAGGTATGCAGAGAAACAGATGGACTACAGACTGTAATTGTAGAACCACAAAGTGCACCTATATAGTAAGTGGAACTGATAAAATGGACAATGAGTGTAGAGACAGCAAAGACAATCTTGACTATTTTTGCAGCAGCAAATTGGTATGAACCAAATGCCAACTGTTTACTGGTAACTGTGCTATCAAGCAGTTAAATTTCCTAGTGCGCAATACCATATGTGCTTATACTATTATGCCCCCCAGACAAGAGACCCATGGGAGTTTGATGCCTGCTTTTGCCAAACGCTGCTATACAAAAAGTATTTGAAGAGCTCTTAGATAGCATGACTTAACAAAAAATCTCTCTGAGTAAGTGAAATGTACTGGTATGTCATCACAATTTGCAAAGTAGAATAAACCAATACTCTGCTGAGGGGGAAGGGGGGGGAGCAGTGTTGTAGTCATCTCTTAGGCCCAATCCCATTTCTCCCCTTGCCCCTATCACTTAGCCCTTACCCCTCCATGTTGTGCATTCACACCTAGGCGTAGGGTGTCCTGATTTTTGTGGAGATAGAAGGTTATGGTAAGATGTAAGGGCTACACGGCCCCCAGCGGAAGTTTTCAAGAGGCACACTCCAAACAGAGTGTTAAGATGGCTGCGCAAGCAACCAAACAAACCCACAAATTTAAGTATTTTCTCGATTAAAAATCACGATAACCATTGTATTATCTTAGTTTAATGTCATTTAAATGTATTATGGTCCTTTTCTTCATAATACACATAAAAACCGCTAGTAGTAAGTTGATGTCTCTAGCTAGCTCAGTTTCCCATTCCACCTTAAATGGTGCGGCATTTCTGACACCTGAGGCACCAGAATGTAACTGCTGCTGTATTTGAGGTGGAACGAGAAAATTCAAACAAGGAGCTGGCGAATAGATGACTTAGATGGTGAATAGCTTAATTTCACCAAAGAATTGGGGTGGGCGATAATAAATAATTGTTGCATAATCCCTCTTTGAAGGCATATGATGCCCTAAATTGAACTAAAGCCCAGCAGTGAGGTTGCTGAACTTTACCGCTACTCTGCTATCACTGCAGACTGACAGGGTCACCTACAGAGCAGCGCTAGTAGCCTGTTAATGAAGTAATGTTCTTTTTATTTGAGGGTTGGCCCATTTCATAGGGGAAGATTTCAATCACTACACTTGTAACTGTTAATAACTGTGATTAACATCTTTGAAATTGTCGTTTTAGCCGTGAAAAGGACCATACTCAGTGTGCTCTATTAAGATGCTGGTTATATCGGGTATTTTTATCTCCTCACAAGTAACGACACCATAATGCCATACATTCAACATCTTTATCCTAATAACAAAGGCAGTAGTCTTAATAAACAGCCTACCTCATCACTCTGTGGTAAATGCTAGCAAACTAAATGTACTCCAATTGGCACAATTGATTCTAAGGGCATTCTTTCTGTTGATGGGCAGGAATGGGAGGTGGATCCAAACAGCTAAAGGTTGAGCATCTTGAATCTTAACTAATGCAAGAAGGTTTTTTCTTTCTCTTTTCTCCTCTCCGTTTTTTGGAGATATTAGGTTTTGTTCCAACAGCAACTACATATAGTACCAAAAGTGGTACTAAAAGCTTTCACCTGGAAATTACTGTATCTATGAGCTTTTTCATTTGTATCTCAGTGAAAAACAAATAATGTATCAGTATCATTCAGCAGGCAGAGCAACTGCATTATTGTAAATATTCACAAAAGCTATTGATATACACACGAAAAAGGCCAAGAAACAAACAGCACTGAGCAAATGCTTTATTTACCATATATCTTTTTTGTGGGCCAATAACTAGTTAGAGCCCCAACCTCAGACATAAAGATGGATGATTAGCAGCGATATAAATAATGGTAGTTTGCAGCATCACAAGCTGCGTATTATTAAAGGCCTAAAGCAGTCATAATGCATATGAATGGACTTGGTAGCACACCCACACACACATCCACACATGTACACGCACATCAGCCTGCCTGCACATCCGGATGCTCCAGCAGCCGGTGTAATAACTTCTCATCAGTCTGTTCTGATAGCGCTTGTAAATATGAGGAGACAAGTCGTACCCTCCCGGCTGCCATAAAAGCTGATTAGAATTGAGGGAATGCTTGTAATTCTTAAAATTCCCATTCTTTATTAGTTTGTAAGCGGCAAACCTCTTTTAAAATATGAGTCCAATTAAAAGCCAATTAAAAATAGATGCCGTTCATGACCATGGTGAACTTTTATCTCTGAGGTCTTCTCAAATAGCAGTTGGCGCTTAATGTTTATTTAATGGCTTATATTTGGAGTTCAAAGTACCACAGAGAAATCTGCTTGTACTTCTGTTTCTCCCTGCTCCCGTAAACAGAAGTTCGCGAGTTTGAGGAAAAGTGCTATTGCCATGCCGCTGGGGTTGTTCAGAATAGCACTGTCATAAAGGCAACAGGGTTTTGCTCTTTGTAAGGTTTTCTTACCAGATCAAGGTAAACCAAACTTGTGAATGAATGACATTGTATGTAACCCATGTTTCTAGGCATGAAGGCCGCAGATTTAGCCGTTATTCATGTTTTAGTATATCAGAAATCTCTGAGGTTTGTCTAGTATTTTCCATTCTAGAAATCACAGTTGAGCTTATAAACATGGCCTTGTAGTTTCCTGCCCTGTAGGCATTTTCTTACCAGATGACGGTAAATAAGAGTTTGTGATTATAAATGACAATGTACATAACCCATGTATCTAGATATGAAGGCCACGTTTTTGGGCCTTTTTCATGTTTTATTATATCAAGAATCTCTGAGGTTTTCCTAGTTATTTCTGTTATAGAAATCATAGTCGAGCTCATAAACATGACCTTGTAGTTTCCTGCCCAGTAGGCATTTTCGTACCAGATGACGGTAAATAAGAGTTTGTGATTATAAATGACATTGTACATAACCCATGTATCTAGACTTTAAGGCATTTTTTGGGGTCTTTTTCATGTTTTATTATATCAAGAATCTCTGAGGTTTTCCTAGTAATTTCAGTTATAGAAATCGCAGTCGAGCTCATAAACGTGACCTTGTAGTTTTCTGCCTAGTAGGCATTTGTGTGAGTGTGTGTGTGTGTGTGTTTTGGGGGGGTTCTGTTTGAAAGTGAACTCTGTTTTACTGCACATGTCAGCACTGGAGTAAAATGATTCCTCCATTTCAGAGACCAGAGGGTGGGATTCACACACTTGCTGTATTATAAATCCGTCTCCATGACGACATGAAGTACAGGTGCTTGTATAGATGCTGAAACGTTTCCTTTTTGGAAGAAAGTTCAAAAGACGTGACCCTTTTTTTCGCCCGATCCTCAAGCAGTGCCATAATCTTCAGCTCTGATTCTCACTGGCTAACATTGCAGCTCAACAATGCGCAAACACTTCCGAGTGAAGAGCTGACCCTGGCATACTGATGCTCACTCTAGCAGAGCTTCCATCCAAATCAAGAGGGAATGAAATGGAACTTTAGAAATGTGTAAAGAGGTTTTTGCTTAAAAAATGATGCTTTTAGGGAAGAATAGGTCAAAGGCATGTGCAAAGGTACATAACAGGAGAGTTTGCATAGAAGGAATAGTGATAGAATTTAAGTGGAGGAACTTACATACATACATACATCATCTAAACCGCTTATCCTTCTGGGTCGCGGTGGGGTGCTGGAGCCTATCCCAGCAGTCATTGGGCGGAAGGCAGGATACACCCTGGACAGGTCGCCAGTCCATCGCAGGGCAGAACTTGAATTGCTGAAATGTTTCTCCTTTTGATTGGAAAGTGTAAAGACCATTTCTGGTTAAATTAGCATATGTTAAGTCATCTTAGGCATACTGCAGCTGTCCAATGGAAAACATGCATCTCAGAAACTAACTAAGAAAAAAACATTCTGTACTTTTAATGAAAGTTAATGTAAAGAGGTTTATTCCAAGTGATTCTTGAGCATTTCTATTGGTCCATTCATCGTGACATTTTGAAAGGATGTAAAGGCCTTGTGTCAAAATGTAAAAAAGTAAATAAAATGAAAAATAAAATGAACATACATGTTTTTTTTTGAAGTCCAGTCAGTCCTCATAGCTGTGAAACTTCTTCCTGAAAGATCCATCATTGAAAACTACATTTCCTTTCTTTTTTCTTTTTTTTTTTTAAGAGTTTAATGTAGTGCAGAAACATTATTAAAGTTTTAGAGCACACTATTCAACCTCTATGGTCAATATAAGGAAACAAAGCCAGTTTTAAATCATTGTTTTTGTGATGTCACTAAAACCAATATATTTACATACATCCGCCCACTCAGCCAACAGCAGTTTAGCAGTTTAGGACTGGTCTTAGTCCTTTCTTAGCCCTCACTGCTGAGGAAGATGAGGAGCAGGAGTGCTTTGTGTTGCTGCAGGACAGAGAACAAGTGAAGGAAAATACTGTCAAGCAATGCAATTGTTGCAATGTTATGCATTCAACATTTTTCCACATTTAGGAGTTTGTTCAAACGTACTTAGGAGAAAGTCCCACGCTTTTCACTTAAGTACAATTTCTCTATACTTTTTCCATTTATAGCATTTGGCAGATGCTCTAATCCAGAGTGACTTACAAGTTGATCATTTTCACAGAGGTAAGCGAAGGTAGTGTTAGGAGTCTTGCCCAAAGACTCTTATTGGGATAGATTAGGGAGCTTGCCCAGGTGGGGCATTGAACCCCAGTCTGGAGTGGGGAGGGTGGAGGTGTTACCCATGTCTCTACACAAACTATCCAACAGTTACATAAACAGCCTGTTTGATTCTATTGAATAAAAAGATATTGGAAAATGATCATGGAGAACCTGCAGAAACACAAAACAAGCTATCATTTCATTTATGGAAAACTTAAACTTAATAACTGGTTGTGACACCTTTAGCAGCAAAAACATCCAAACACTTTCTGTAACAAGATCTCAGTCTTTCACATTGTTATAGAGGAATGTTTGCCCCACTCTTCTCCACAGAATCACTTTAATTCAGCCAGAATATTGGACTTTCAAGCACGCCACAGCATTTCAAACCTTCTTTAGGTTTCCTTTGAGCAATTCAGAAATGCACTTAAGCTAAGATCGCTTGAGCTTCAGATCATGGACTGATGTTGGGAAATTCTCAGTGCAGGATTTTGTGGCACAGAGCAGAATATAGATTTCTTGATCATGGCATAGCATGCTCCTCATTGAGACCTTTTTGCCTACTTCACTGCAGGAAAGGTTCTATTTAAGCAATGTTTAGATTCAAAAGGGCTGGCCGTAATCAGGCCTGGGTGTGTCTAGCTTAACTGATCTCAGTTATCAACAAAATTTGGTTAACTGATTGATTGAGTAACTAATTGCTTTTTCACACTGTTGGATAACTTATTTCCTTCAATAAATGAAATGATCATTTTAAAAAATGTGTTTTGTGTTTACTCAGGTTGACTTTGTATTATATTCAATGTTTTAAGATGTAAAACAATTACGTGTGACAAATATGCAAAAGTAGAGGAAATCAGGAGGGTGCCAGTACTTTGATACAATAGAAGAGAAATGCAGGACGCGGGCCTTTAAGTCATTTCAAAGCACCTGAAGTAGGTTTTTTCACTATGCATACTTTTACAGTCTGCTGTCATGTTCTTCACCAGTAAAACAGCACAAGGTGAGGTGGCACATTTGAAGCAGATGTGGCGCATTGCTGTAAAAAAACAGCAACATAAATTTAATTTGCATCTCTTTTCAGCTTTCATTTCCAGTTATAATTTGTGTTTAGCTTTGTCAGGTGCAGTTTTGAACAGGTGATGTGCGAGATGTATAAATGTGTTTTTATTCCTGCATTTGCAGCTTACAGCGCTGCCATCTGCTCCGCTCAATACCCCAGCAAATGTATTGTCGTCTGGACATTCTGTCCACTGAGGCTTTTTCTCCTCCGTGAATGAGTCATGTGCTTCAAAGGAATGATCCTTTAATTATAACCATGCATTTGATGAAAGCTGTGAATGATAAAAGTACTCAAGCCTACATGTAGTGCCTCCATTCCAGCATGACACTTTCTGAAACTTCCGCCACACGAAGTCGGTCACTGCCGCGTGAATTACTGGCCGACAGCCTTCGTCTTCCTGTAGACTCCTCGTTTTTTCCGGAGCCCTTAAGCTCGGGATGAGGGTCATTTTGTTCGGTAATGGCCTCTCTCCAGAGACTCATTTACTGTCCTCTCTCACAGCTCGGCCTCAGAGAATTAACCTCTTGAAAGAAAGAGAGGGCAATCTCCCCCTTTCTTTCACTAGCACCCACTATTGCACTCAACCACTCTCTCTCTCTTCTCATTTACCTCATTTCTTTTCTTCTCTCTGTCTGTTTCACACCCTCTGCATGAGCAGAGAAGGACTCTACCTGGTCTTTGTTTGCCAATCTTCACAAACATTGGAAAGACAATGCCTTTATTCAGTTAGTCTTCTGTTCATTGTAACAGTTTTGACAAGAGGTAAACCATAAGCATGTGCATGAGAACAACAAGATGAATCATCTGAACTTTAATACTGTCACTGATCAAATGAACTGCATTGAATGAATATTGCCTGTATGTATACTGTATATGCTGTCTTGTGCAAAAAGTATTCAACCCCCTTGATAGCTATAAACATTTTTTCTTGATTTCCAGTGATACCTTTACCTATTTTTCCAGTCAGTATTTTTTATTGTAGACTCATATGCTCTAATATATGGAGCCCTGCTGGAGACATCCTGTATGAAAAAAAAGGGTGGCCATGCTGTATTACTGTGTAGGAACAAGATCCGAATGCTTGGAAATGACTTAGTAAGACATGGGAATGAGATAATTAAGTTGTTGTAAGAAGAAGAAAGAAAGAAAATGAAAACCCTAAAATTATTATGCAAAACCGTTTCAAGAAAGAAGTTAAAACACTGGTGGCACCTCAGAACCCTGAGCTCAGGAGCTTGCAGGTGTGACTGAACTCCAGTTATATCAGCATGATTGACCTCACTATGTGCTTGAAGTGTGTTTTGCTAAATGCCTTAATCTCTTTCAGAACTCAGGTGATATCAGGAAGAAGGCAAGATCTACATGCTAAATATCAGTATGGAAACCTCTGGGCCTTAGGCCTTCAGAAGAGGCCTAATGACTTCTGGTAATTGAAAAAAATATATGTCTGTAATAAGCACTGCATGACTGTTAATTGTTATCAGTCAACTAGTCATTCAAAAAAGTAGTCAACTAGTTCACCAGTTATCATTACCATAGTTAAAAAAGGACAGTGTTCCAGGCATCAGTGAAAAGCATTCTGATAGCTGCTTCCTGTTAGCGGCTAGTGGTTACATTTTGAGACGTGAGATATGCAAGGCAGAATAGTTTTTGTTGTGTTTCAGTTAGTCTCAGGCTCAGACACTCAGCTGTCTGATGTGAACTGCACTCTAAAACATGACTGAAGAAGCTACACAATCTTTTTTGGCTAAAATCACCACAGCTCTCAGAATCTCATGTCTTGTGGCTATCTGCTCCTCTGTGCACAAGTTTAATCAGTCAGATTCAAAACAAATGTTTTACTAAGCTAAATGCTGGTAGCAAGCAATTGTAATCTCTGCACACCAGTGAGTTTTTAGCAAGATAAAGTCACTGGATTGAAAAAAGTTAATGTTGTCTGAATTTTAAAAGTTTCCAGAATTAAGTTGAAACTATAAGTAGCAAATGAACAAGATATTCTCAGTGGCCAGTGTATTATGTGGCTTTGGTTTCAGTGTAAACATTGTGCTAAACATTCTGTGATTTTACATGCATTTTGCATGTCAAATGGCCCTGTCCTATCACGGTCAGCAGTTCTTGAACCCTGCAAAATCTATAAGACTTTATATATATATATATATATATATATATATATATATATATATATATATATATATATAAATGTCATTTTAAAGTTACAGTGACTTTTTTTTCACATGCTGTTCAGGTAGATACAGCCAGACTAGCTGATTAGGCCTTCAGGAGCTTGACTGGAGGTCCTATAGATTAGATTAGATTAAAGGGAATTCCACCAATATTTCAAAATTTTGGAAAAATGTTGCAATGTAAATAAAGTCATTCAGAGTACTTTGGTGTGAGCTTGGATTTCTTTACAATAGTGGTGATAGGAATGACAAATATAGACATTTTATTTACTAAAATGTCCAGAGAACCTGTTTGTGCCTTCTGAGTTTTTACATGTCCCAGCGACTCCTATTGGTATAGCGTAGGGTGCTTGTTAAGAGCTTGAACCCCAGTCTGCAGTGTGGACAGAGGTGTAAGCAATGTTGCTATTTCATATAATCAGTGTCACTATTTCATAAAAAAAAACCTCCTGTCATGTAGTTTTAAGAGACCAACAATTAAATACCAACGTAATTAGGAAATGACAGGGGCATCAAACACTCACATTTTGAAATACAATTTTGTGAGAAAAAACATCACTCTAGGCTTTCTGGGGAAAAAGTACATCTCTTTAATAATGCTGATTTCTACCAGCTTCCCTATGAGGTTTCTAATAGTTTTTGCATTTTGTGCTACATGAGATTTGACAGTTATAGCCCATATTGAAGGCAAAGCTCTAATAGTCACCTTCTGCCACTGGTATATAATAATAACTAAATTAAATATTTCCTTGTTTTTTGGAGCTATGACTTCATATTACTATACTAGTAATCGACTAATGATTGTGACGATTATTCAAGTAATCAGAGTTTCGAAAAAGGCTACACAATAAAAATGGACTTAACCAAACATAGTCATTCATAGCCATTCAAAGATTCCAAAACATTTTTATGGGAAAAAAGATAAGCTGGGGTGAATTCAAAAAGATAAAAGCAATTCAGAAAATTAAACTAAAAAATGTGCTTATTTAATGCTGCATGGCTAATTTTTCTGGCATTGCTTTATGCATAAACTCTTATTTTTAAATTTATATTGGCATCAGAGCACACTTTGGCACACTAATTAGGTCTTAAAATAGTAAGTCAAGGTTTTCAGTTGCGTTATCAAGCACGTGACATTAAGTATAGAGGTTATGTGAACTCTGGAGCAGTTCGGTTGAGTACTGTGTTTGGGAGTGTAAAATACCGTCATCCAGGTTTAAGTTCTGATTCATATCCCCCGGCAAGATTCTTGTATGTATATATATCTTTTTCATTTCAAGTTCAGAAGACATACAGTAGGATCAGAGCATAACTAAAAGCCTGGCAGATCTCACTTATTTTTCTTTTCTTCCTCTCCAAAGCTATATTGAGAATCTCTGAGCAGACTGTTTTATTACGAAAGCCAAAAGGGGAAAGTGATAATGTGGATTAAAACTTCTGCAAACATGAAATTTACCAGTAGTGACAGAGAGACACTGGAAGCAAAGAGCCCATTGCATGCCAAATCTTACGCAGAGTACTTTTAAGTCAAGCATTGAAATCCCAGCATCCCTCTGGCCCTACTATAATCCGCCTTAAAAAAGTAACTCTGACTAAACGACAAGGTAGACTTGCTAATAGCTAGTACAACAGGCTAACTCCATGAGTAGCGTCCTTAAGTTATTAGCGTTTGAGAAAGTGGGTCAGTATCAAGGAATGAGGATAGAGAGTTAAGCTCCTTAAGTATGCTTCAAAAATGAAATTCATATGTGGAGTAGAGGCACACCAGAAGTGAAAAGCATGCCAAATATGCAAATATATGTAAATACATGGAAGTTGAAGTGTTGCTAAGCTGAGTTCGCCCACTTGCTGCGGAGAGAGTAAACAAGGCCTTATGGGGCCGTGTTCACTTCACTTTGGTTTTGTAGCATAGAAAGTCATCCACGCTGTACCTATGGGTGAATATTCATTTGATAATATTCAAACATGCGGAACACTGCATAATAGCAGCACCATTAAAATTGAGCTTGCTCTAATTAAGGTTTTATTTCTTCTGCATATCCCCTCTCTTCTGCTGCATTCTACACTAATTGCCAATTAATTTGTGCACCTGTTTTCTGCTTTCCAATAAAAGATTAATTAATTGTGACCTCCTGAACAATCTTGGCATCACTGCGTAGCAAGACCACATTTTCAAGCAGCAATTCTTTTAGGCATTTAGTAAATCAAGCCTTCCTCTGACCTAAATGTGAAAGCAGATACACACACCAGTTTAGATGGGTCAGTGGCTTATGAAGAGTGAAAAGACTAAAACCAGAAAGTGAGAGTTTGTGCTTAAATCATCTCACTGAAAATTAGCTGTGCACCATTAAATCAACACAAATCCTGTTCAATAATTGCCTCTTTAAGTTATTTACAGGTTAATGGACAGCAGTTTTTGTCTAGTGTAACTGGATTACAGAGCAGCAACGTTTGCACTTGCTAAAACTCTAAAAATCCTTATCCTTTTTGCATTTTTTTTTCTCCCTAGTTTTCTTCAAATGTAAGTCATAGATAATTCACTATAGTCACTACAGGTGTTTTCCTTGTTGCACAATATGCACCAAAAACTGCATCCACATAATCACAGAGGAGATTACTGTGCAGGGATGAGATCACTTGCTGGTCAGTTTGTGCTAAATACTCATATTAGTATATGTAAACTTTCAAATACCCAGACTGGCAGGGTTAAAGGTAAATGCCCACCTCCTTTCATGCATCTGAAGTTTTCAACTTTTCAAATAATTGAAAGCCTAGCTTTATTATTCCTAAAATAACTCTTGCACACAGCCACAGAGAGATGCAATTTGTGGTCACATCACATGATGATGCAATACACAACTGCTTGTTTTTGGAGGTCACTCATTGGTTAGTGTACACTCCCTGAGCTTGCTTTAATGCAACTTTATTTTCATGTGAATTCAGTCTTACACCAAGAGGACCCACCTTTGGTCTCCAGAGAGCCAGAATCTTGCACAGTTTGTTGATCTTCCTGCTCAAACACTCCTGATTGAACTCATCAGTTAATTATCAGGTTTAGTAGGTGTGATACAGCAGGGAAATCACCCAACTGCAATAGACTCGAGGCCTCCAGGACCAGAGTTAGACCCGCCTGCTTTAAACGAAACGCATCCAGGACTTTTCACCAAGGATTGGTCTGGGTGCTGACTAAGCAGATAGTGCTCAAATGAGGAAATCCTGCAAATGGCATAGCTCTCTGCATCTGCATAAATAATTAGAACTAGATATTTTCAGACAGCAAGCAATTATGTGTCCCTACATTTAGAGTAAAAGCTTTCTGTACAGCAAGGCCAGTGCAGGCTGAGGTCAGTGCTCAGTTGGTATGTTGCAGTTCCATTTAATTATTCTAGCCTTTGGTAATTTAGCTGAAAATATACCAGGTACTCTATTAACTACATAACAGTCCTTACCTTTTTCAATGTGGAAGGACAAAGTCAGTTTTATAAGAGTCTTTTTATAAGGAAGGACACTGTTCACTGGTTAAGATATGAATGGGATAGCTTGTAACTCTCAACATGGTGGCTGCTCTTCAATGCAGTTGAGTACATTCTTACTGTAACAATACTTGTTTTCACTAGAAATTATGGTACTTTTGCTTTTACTTGAGACACCATGGTTAATATATAAAGATATAAAGATTCATGTCTGAAAGCCAATCAAAGCAAAGCAGTGTTCTGCTCTAGCTTTACTGAAGAGTTTTGTCCAGCTGTAAACTGTGTTTGAAAAGGTTGTGTTAGAGGGATGCAGTCACTGGCTGCCCTGCCATGATGTACAGGGCCTTGGTGATTGGCTGCTAAAGTCTAAAGAAGTTTTAGTCTAGAGACTGAGCAAGTAGAAGATTAATTATATCCAACTGGATTTTTGTCCTCAAAGTCCTTTTGAAACTGAAGTACCAGAACTAAATCTGGGCACCGTTACAGGGAAGAATTACTCAAGTCCAAGTCCTAGTGATAAAGTCTGTCCACCCTGCAGCAATCTTAGAAATGCCTCCAGGCAGTTCCTTCCAGTCATGCAAGACTGGAATCTGGACTTAAATAAGACATCCTGAGGTTTTATGTTTGACATATTGGAATTTGATTTAAAATATGAATTCAAAACCATTGTACTACATCGATATAACTACACAGAGAGTAATAAGAAAAACATCGCTTGATTGAATTTCACACTGATGTTATTCATAAGCTCACTAGAGAAAAAATGTACCTAATAATATGTAATACTTCCATAAGCACGAAATACAGCTGTGATTCGATTTGGCATGGACTGGACAAGTTTCTGGATATACACTATATTGCCAAATGTATTCACTCAGCCATCCAAATCATTGAATTCAGGTGTTCCAATCACTTTCCATGGCCATAGGTGTATAAAACCAAGCACCTAGGCATGCAGACTGCTTCTACAAACGTTTGTGAAAGAATGTGTCACTCTCAGGAGCTCTGTGGGTTCCAGCGTGGTACCATGATAGGATGGCACCTGTGCAGTTTTCTTGCTACTAAATATTCCACAGTCACCTGTCAGTGGTATTATAAAAAATGCGGGAACAACAGCAACTCAGCCACGATGTGGTAGGCCACGTAAAATGACAGAGCAGGGTCAGCGGATACTGAGGCGCATAGTGCGCAGGGGTCGCCAACTTTCTGCAGAGTCAATCGCTACAGACCTCCAAACTTCATGTGGCCTTCAGATTAGCTCAAGAACAGTGCGTAGAGATCTTCATGGAATGGGTTTCCATGGCCGAGCAGCTGCATCCAAGCCTTACATCAGGCGCAATGCAAAGCGTTGAATACAGTGGTGTAAAGCGCCACCACTGGACTCTAGAGCAGTGGAGAGACTTGAAGTGACGAATCACACTTCTCCATCTGGCAATCCAATGGACGAGTCTGGGTTTGGCAGTTGCCAGGAGAACGGTACTTGTCTGACTGCATAGTTGTTGTTTTTCAGGAGTTGGGCTCGGCCCCTTAGTTCCAGTGAAAGGAACTCTTAATGCTTCAGCAGACCAAGAGATTTTGGACAATTTCATGCTCCCAACTTTGTGGGAACAGTTTGAGGATGGCCCCTTCCTGTTCCAACATGACTGCACACCAGTGCACAAATCAGGTCCATAAAGACATGGATGAGCGAGTTTGATGTGGAAGAACTTGACTGGCCTGCACAGAGTTCTGACCTCAACCCGACAGAACACCTTTGGGATGAATTAGAGTGGAGACTGCGAGCCTGGCCTTCTCATCCAACATCAGTGTCTGACCTCACAAATGCGCTTCTGGAAGAACAGTCAAAAATTCCCATAAACACACTCCTAAACCTTGTGGAAAGCCTTTCCAGAAGAGTTGAAGCTGTTATAGCTGCAAAGGGTGGGCCGACATCATATTAAACACTATGGATTAAGAATGGGATGTCACTCAAGTTCATATGCGTGTGAAGGCAGTTGAGCAAATACTTTTAGCAATATAGTGTAGGTGACATCAATGTTCAGCCACACTTGCATCAAAGAATTGCGCAGTTCAGCCAGATTTCGTGGATGCCTTCCTTGGCGTCTTACTCATTGTTCCAGGTAGTCCCACATATTTTCAAGAGGATTAAAATCTGGGAAGTCCAGATGTGTGAATGCTCATGAATCAGTCACATTTGCACCACTGTGTACACAAGAACTCTCATCTTGGAATACAGGGATAGGATGTTATGTTCAATGTAGGCACTGTGGTTCAACCAAAGAAGCCATTTCTACATGATTAAAACACTCCCAGAACATCACAGAATCTCCTCCAGCTTGAACCACACCTTGCACGCAGTTCTCATTGAAGGCTTCCTGAGTCTATGATAAACACCTAGCATCTTTCACATACAGGCAGAAACGGGATTCATCTGACCAGATAACATGTTTCCAGTCATGAACAGGTCTGTTCGCCCATTGTAACTGGGCAACTTTGTGAGCAGAAGTGAGGAAAGGCCTCTTGCATGCCACTCTGCTCCTTATGTCCATGGTATGCAGTTCCCTGTCAGTGTTCTTTAAGAAATTGGTTGTGAAGGACCTGTGTTGACTTCTATAAGCAATTCTTGTCTGAAAGTGAAACGACTTTTATTCGCAAGCTGTGAAACACGCTGGTGGTCCCTGTCTGTCAGTTTCGCCTTTTGGCCACAATTAACCATATGCTTTGATACACCTGCAAATTCAGCTACTTTCTTGACACTATGGCCTTTGGCACGCCTGAGTGCAATTACTCCTTTTTGCCGATTATTAACATCTGCTTTGCGCCCCATTTTCCACACATCAAACAAGACATTCACTGTGTTGTACCACCTCTTCTCAATCTATGAATCGTGTCGCCCACCCCAGACATATTTATAGCTGCAGGAGCCTGAACTTACTACCACTATAAACACGCAAGGTGACTAATTTTTTGTCCGGGGAGCTTATATTGAATCTTTTTCAGTCTTTTTACTTCCAGGGGTGGATAGATTTTATTCAAAGATGTCTGTTGCCACCCTAGGTAGTGATAAGTGCAGCAGAACAAAGCCCTGAATTGCAACAAAGATGGTGGTGAGATGTGAGTGTTTGCATGCCTGTAAGTGAGAGATTGAAACAGAGCAGAGAGAGAGTCAGAGAGAAAGAGCAAGAGACAGTGCTTTACATATTTGTAGCGTTCTGCAAACCTCCAGTGAATCATAATAATTTAATGTGCAGCTGCTTAAATATTTCATTAGATTCAAAGCAACCTGTTTGTTAGAAAGCTTTGTGTGCATTTGTTTCCAACTTTTGTATTTGCTTAACACTGAACAAATATACAAATAGACAAAGTGACAGGTCCTTCTCAACTGCAGGCAAGATGTGCAGCATTTAAACAAAATAAATGACAACAGAGGGGGCTGGCCTGCTGACTGACTGCAATTCAACCATTTAGTTACAGGTTGACTATAAAAGTTTAATGGCAAAAAATGATCTTTTTGCTGATGTAAATGATGTTTGTAGGGTGGATTAAGGTAATACAAGACAGTGTGTTCATTGGAAATATTCATAGGCTTGAAATGAGAAAAAACATTATTTTACTGAAGTCTATGAACACCATTTCCTTTTGCTCACCAGACTAGTAAAATGGAATAAACAAGAGTTTCTAAAAGTGTCCCCTGTTGTTTGAAACCCATTATACCTGAATGGACTGTGGGTGAACTGGTTGATAAGTAGCTGAAAACAGGGATGCAGATTTAGAAGATGATTTCTTCCCCCTCTGGGGAGACTCTCCTTGGCCTCTTCCTGGCTCCACCTAATCTCCTCCACTACATACACCTGCAGTTTGTTGTCCTAGACTTGTTTAGACTCTCATATATCTCTTTGTATATAGGTTGGTATAGTGTAGCAGGTAACACCTCTGCCTATAGTGTAGAATGGGGTTCAACACCCAGCCTGGGCAAGCCTCCTACACTATACCAATAAGAGTCCTTGGGCAAGACTCCTAACACTATCTTTGCCTACCTGTGTAAAATGATTAAAATGTGAGTCGCTCTGGATAAAAGCGTCTGACAAATGCCATAATTGTAATGTTTTCCCGGCGTGTTTGCAGTGAGTTCTTAGCCTTTTTACTGTGTATTTGTTATTCCTGTATTTTTGACTCCTGCTTGTCTGACAGGATTTTGACTATGGATATGTCTCTTATGTTGCCTGCTTGTGTTTTGACCCCTGCTTGTATGGACAATACTTTTTGGATTGTCCCAAATAAAGCCACTTCACACTTGCAAACTAACTTACATGCCTCCCTATGTTACACAAAAATGCCTCCCTTATGTTACACTGTCATGCCCTCTTACACTTTTGCCTCATTGTATGCCTTTATAGGAGCCACTCAAAGTGCAAAACACTGGAACGAGTCCATTCTAAAAAAGCACCACTCAGATTTTTCAAAGCTGGTTAGTAAATACTGACAAGCGCTGTTTACCACCCGAGAAAAGCTCATCTTATTTTTGTTGCTGACATGACTGACACTGTTTGCACTTAGAGAAAAGAGAGTATACACATTTATTTATTTTGATAGGAAAAAAAAACACAAAACTGCAACCATGCATGTCACATTATTCATAATGTGAAGAATGAATAAAAAAAATGAAACCAAATACTTTTAGAAAAGTAATGTTTTAAACTGTTTCCTCATATTTTGGGTAGGTTGTACAACACTAGCAAAGAGCAAGTTATGCCTAAATAATGATGGGAGAGTTTAATTTTCAAATGATTGTTAAAAGCATATGTTGAAACTCTTTGGCTCCATAAGTCCTGCTTTACTAAAGCTACTCCTCACTTCCTTATTCCTGTGTGGTTTATATGTGTGCTGTGATTTATGTGTGCATGTGGCGGAAATGTCACAGTCATTGTTTGGTGTGCCCCATGTAGCTAAGAGGCAACGTTCAAAATCATATCATTCTTACACGACTTGGGTGCGCTAAGTGAAATTAAACAGGGACTTTACAATTGCACATGGTTTCCAAACACACTCAGCATGGAACTCATGTTCAGCTCATCCTACCATAAGCAAATGAATATGCATTTTAAAACACAAAGTCAAAATAATTACTTATTTTCTCAAATTTCTGGCATATTATGTTAAAATAATGTCTTATTTGCTGACAATACTTATCTATTACGTTGAAATGATGTCAAATGTTAATTATGAAGTCGCACCTGTGTTCATTTGCATGGAGGTACTTAGTAGATAACCCATTAATCTGACCACCTCCACCAGCAGAAAGGGTTAGTAGACTGTGGGTAATTAGTGCCCATCTTAGTAAATCTGCACCAACTGGTGTTCAATATATCTTGCTGTTTTTTTTTATATTTCACAGCATTGCATGCTGTCTTACAGCTACTGTAAACCTGCTTTTATCTTTAAGTATACTGTTCCTGAGAGTTTGCATAAAACACATTCTCAGCTGAGTGAAGATGACACAAATGCATTAGCAGTAGTTTTTCTTCGACCTTTGTCATATCTCAGTGTGCTCAGATACATCAGCATACAGTACAGCCCTGTAAGCGTTTGTGTCAAGCTAGCATGTTTTATCTGGTGCTTTATTCATGTTTAGCATGGGGAAATTATCCAGGCTACAGAGTCCGGGTTTGCCGGCAATGCACAAGCACATACATCAGCTGATCTGATAAAGACTGTATTGCAAATGGCTGCTGGGATGAAAAATTGTTCTTGCAGACAAAATTGTTATCTTGTCAGAACTTGGGGCCATCCAGACAGGCTTTGATCACCTCTGCCATCTTTAATTGCCCTG
This sequence comes from Colossoma macropomum, assembly GCF_904425465.1. Classification (NCBI taxonomy): domain Eukaryota; kingdom Metazoa; phylum Chordata; class Actinopteri; order Characiformes; family Serrasalmidae; genus Colossoma; species Colossoma macropomum. The sequence continues at coordinate 24,552,756 of NW_023494791.1, read as the reverse complement.
GAAATGCCATTAAACTGATATCTCCCCAAAGAAAACAAAAGATCATTTTCACAGTTTAGCCCCAAACCATTTCACACATCTTTTTTTCGCTCTCCTCCCCTTATTTCTTTCTCAAGGAAACTTTGATGTTTGCCGTATCCTAGAGCGATGCAAAAGTACTGAGCGTGACAACTTTTTTTTGTCACAGTTGGGAGTTATCGTTCTCTTTCTTGTTCTCTCACTCTCTCTCTCTCTCTCATACACAAACACTCATACACGCACATGCTCACCCACTCGTACCCCCTCACTGTTTCTCCATGAAGATTTCAGCAGCATTCTGCTGTCTGGAGGAGTCTGGCTGAGCCACATTACGGCAGTCTCCATGCAGAGTGCTTAGTGGGCTCACCCAGAGAGATCCAGATCAAAATGGCATCACTCAGCTGTTGAAACAGAATGAGAGCCATGAGAAAATAGAAGCCAAATCCCTTCTCTCTTCTCTGTTAGCTCCTATCAGTGAGATAAACTCTATCCCTGGCTAAGGATTCCTTAAACCTGGCTTTAAACCTACTGCTTCTTGAATACAGACTCTCACTCCCACACTATCATTGCTTACTCTCATCATTCTCTCAACCCCTTAAAATCCCAGATTTATTACATACATAGGCTTACTATTCAGTAACTTAATTGACTTCAGTGCAAACTAGCTGAACTATTCTTAGGTTATACAAGTGTGTAATAACACTTTGGGCCAACTGGTGGGCCCTGGCCATTTCAGGGGTTAAAGCAATTTTTTCATGCTATTAAAATGAAAACTAGTTGACTTTTAATGTCATGTTTATTATTGTGAAGTAATACTAGTGTGACGTATTTACTTTGGAGCAGCTGGTCTAAATTTTCATTACATTTATATCCAGGAATTACCATCAGCTTGACTTGTTGGTGTATTTCCCTTATGAGATATCTGAGATATTTAAAAGGAATAAACACATACATATGCACATACTCATAACAGTGTAAATGCGGTTCATGTCCAACACAGGCCTGTCGAGACCGTCTGTGTTCATGGACTGTATAAGCTATTGTAGCCCTGCAAATGTGCTGCTTTGAATTATTCAAACAATGGTATAGGGCAGCTGCTGGAAGAAACGAACTCACCCAGCCTACAGATTTGCCTATGTTTAGTTGCCACGACTCTCTCCCTCACTGAGGGGGTTTGGCTGTGCTGAAAGGGAAAATTGCCTTCCACAGTCAGAGAGACGGGATCCGCCCAACTGCACAATGTGCAATTAAGTAAGCAGGCAGCTGGCAGGAAAGAAAAAAAGTCCTCCGGTCAACGAATATGAAAACTAATCAAAATTCAGCACGCACCTATCCTCTTTATGTCTATAACATACGAGTATATTATCACACGCTGTTCCACAGAGGAAACAGAAACATCACTCATTTTATAGGACTGTTACGATTAATTTACTAAACTCGATTACTTAGATTAAAATATCATCAAATAAATCTGACCCTCACAATTAATCAGTGATTATTTGATAATTTACATGATGATAATGTGTATTTTTAATGATTCTACTGGTACTACTTACAGGAAGAAAGAGCCTGATTGACACTCTTGGCCAACGGTATGTATGAGAGCAAGTGCAGTGCAATATCTGCACTTTATTTTATACGATTTACAAAAACTGCAGCTTATCACACAAACTGCACTTAGCCCCCCCACTAACTGCTGGCACAGTGAAATAATGGAGCCATCAACAAGCTGGAGACTAAACAGAAAATGAAAGTTCAGCAGCAAAGAGTGTTAATAAATGAAGGGCTTTCCCACTAAGACACTCTACCATGGTGTTACTTTATTCTGTCTAAGAAAATCGCGTTTGTGAAACAATAACAGGCTGTGAGCACATATTGTGACAGCTCATGGTAGACTTTGCACCTTGTCTTCTCACACCCTACATCTGGTCCTGAGAGTTTGCATGCTACTCTGATGGCAGTCTCAGCCTCTGATGCTCCGCCTATACATAAACATCTGAGCATCTGATGTCTGTTACATATTAAGTTAGCCATAACAATCAGTTGAATTCTGATTGACGATCATGTCCATGTATGCTGACCTCCATGCAGCAGGTTTTATCAAATTTTTTTTTTTTTCAGCACATAAAGGAAGTTTTTTTGTATTTTCCGACCTTAACACACATATGTTCCTGGTTTCACGTATTTCCATGCGCACACCTCATTTTTAATGTGTGCATGAAACTGACACAATCACATTTTTTTACATTTTTTTTTTTGACACATGGTGGGTTTTTTTTTGAGTGGGCGGTGTTGGGGGGGTGGAAATTTTCTCCCTAATTTAGTCATATCTAATTCCACCCACACACAAGATACACCAGCGCTAGGAGAGCAAAGACAAACGCAGGCTTCCTCCAAGTCGAATCTTTTCGAACTGCTGCTATACGCCATCACTGGACAGCTGAACACACTTGGAGGAGAGATCTAATCACCATTTCTGTTGCTTCAGCTACACCTGCACTGGCGAGCATTGCGCTGTGTGATGGGGGAAAATGAGGGCTGTCCTACCCACCCTGAGAGAGCAAGGATAATTGTGGACTCCCAGGCACAGATGGCTGTAGCATCATTAGGGATCGAACTTGTGATCTCTTGATGATAGGGCCAACTCTTAGACCACTGCACCACTGATCTGAGTATAAGCATCATTGCCAGTAACATTTTGCAAGCTACTGTTTTGCACTAAACTAACTGAAACACAGCCTAAACACTGGCTTAGCAGACTGGATTTGGCTGATACCTGATCTATTAAAATGTGCCTGGATTGGCTGTGATCACAATCATTTAGATCCAATCAGGAAAATCCCTAGTACACATTGTTATTGTTAAGGTAAATCCCTTATTTGTGGCCTTTTTAAAAAAGAATTCTCTGATTACTCTATTATTCATCAAAATAATTAGTTGATTACTTGATTACTGAAATAATTGACAGTGGCAGCCTTAATATTTAGCATGACCAAGTCACACCTGCACTAAACCAGCATGGCATCCCATTTCACAAAATTCAAGCATTTATTCAGACATAAAAGTCCATTTCTGTGCACAAATACTGACGCAGTCATAAACAGAAACAGGAACTCATTCAGATAGGAATGGGCAAATGGTTTATTGCAGAAACTGATTGAGGGTGGTTTTGTGTCCACCTGTGCAATGTGGCAGAGGCTCTGAATTTAGCCTGACACTGAAGTGTGAATACGCTCAACAACAGGCCTAAAAAATTTGTTAGCTGGCAACTGAACTGGGACAGATTTTCCGCCTGGCATCCCAGCACGCCTTCCTCTGTATCCATGCACAGACATGCGGCCATCAGGGCATCCAGACCTTAGTGCTACACCAGACATCAACCAAGGGGGTGATGTTACGTAATGCACATGTCGCCTCCTAAAGACTGGATCATTAATTCATGGATCTCAGACATTCTGTTTAGGCCAGAACTGCTGGCCTAACCTGTCTTCTTCATGCACCCTCTGGCTTTGAGCCGAGGCTAAAAACCAGTAGAGATGCCCTAATTTCTGAAAGGCTTTCTGTCTTCCCTTGTTCAACTTATTAATGCTGAACCATCACAAAGAGGAAACCATAGCTCACCCAGGGGTTTTACAGTAATTGGGCATGGCTATGACGTGTGTACAGACAGACTAATCAATGCGCATAGGAAGACGCATCAGATAGTGCTATTATCAGATAACCAAATCGCATATCATCCCAGACAATAACTTCAAGCTGTCTTTTAGACAATATCCTGTGGTCTTTGTATTGATTTTAAGGGTAAAAAAAAACTCTCCAGATAAACTGTAGGAGGAAAAAGGCTTTTCTTGCACAGGGAACATTCCATTATCTCCATTCTCGCTCTAATGTGAAGTGATTTTGTTGCGCATAGTTGGATATCTGTTGGTTATTCATCTAACAGACTTCCTCGGCTGGAGCCGTCAGCACGCGTATGACAGACTGTGAGGCGAGGGGCGACATGGGTAAGGCCAGAAGGCGGCCTCCACCTGCTTGCTTCTCCGTGGCCCCCTCCTGCTCGCTCTGAACATGTACCCGGCTAGCTGCTGCCAGCGACGAACACCATGCTAGCGTTGTCCCACCATAAATCGGGAAATGATCCACGTCCTCGGAGGAAAGCTCCCTTCACACTCCATTTAGCCCACAGCAAATATAAATCATAGACAGATAAATCCAAGCTGTCGAGCTTTTGGTGTCCCCTTCCTACTTTTGCCCCCCCCCTCCGAGTCCATCCCTTTTCTTTCCGCCCCTCCTGTTGTTTCTCACAGGAGCTGATTGTTAACCGCTTTAATTGACTGTTATCTGCTCCATGAAGCTATTTCTGTTCGGCACCGTTCTGGCCTGCAATTTGCTCATGAATAGAGTAGACAGCGCTGGGAGAAACCTCCAGCCTGACTCTGGATGTGCAGCGGTTACGTCTCGCTGCAGTCTTAATCACCGTCTTCAGTGCTCTTTCAAGTAATGTGACAATTAGTCTGCCGTGCCTCCGGAGTCGACCAGCAAGAGAAAAGAAAGATGTCACAACCTTTTGTTAGCTGAGAGAGCTCCAGCAGAGGCAGTACTCGTTAAGTTCATCAAGTTCCTAACTACTGTATAAGCTGCTTTTAATAGATCCGGGACTTCCAATTAATCTAAATACTGTATCTGATAATGGCTCATTCTTCTGCCTTTAAAAGGTGAGAAGAAAAAGCAACTGCGTTGATTACAGCTCATCAACACCTTTTCATACCTTCAGGGGTTTTAGATTTATTGACCTGAAGGTAGTTTTTGAGAGCAAAGTAAGGGAGGAGAGAGAAGGAGCCACTTAGCAAATGTTTTAATTGCCTCTAGAATTGCTTGCCTGCTTTCATGGCCATTCATAAGCCTCCAGCTCTTTTCACCACATTTAGAAATTCCACTTCTCCATGAGCTGTAGATTTCTGAGATCTACTCATCATCCCGTCTAGATCTATTTGGCAAGTAGCTAAAGACTCAATGGAGGGTGACTAGAAGTTCCCAGCAGGCTTGTGCAAGCATGCACCTACATCTGCCTGGTCTTCATTCACCATTTCAAGTGCTTCTCGATGCATTAGTTATATGTCTGTCTGTTCTCAGTCCCATTTACAGAGCTATAAAAAAGGAGAGGCTCTCTGTTGGTGTGAAGCTTCCAGCTATTGAGGGAATGTTTTTGTTCTCAATTAGAACACTTCACTGAGCTTATCCATAGCTATTCTTTGCCCCCCCAGCTAAAGAATCATCATCCACCTGATTTATTTCACCCACCCTTTCTGACTCTCGCGGGTCTGAATTGAACACGGTACAAAGAAGATGAAAACTACAGCCCCTCATCTCTTTCTGATGGCTGCCATTAAAAATGAATAGACTCCTTTTTTCTCCTTCAGTGCATGAAAAAAATTGGAGCCTGGTATCATCTCACTCAAGCTTCAGCAGAGGGACCTGCTCTTGAAGCCTTATCTCATCTGTTCTCAGACCTCTTGTATATTATACTGTAAACTGTGGAAAGTCCGGTGAAGGTTTGTGTATGATCCTTAAGGCTGACCACAGTAATTTCTGCAAAAAAGCCCTGCATGTCTTTTAGTTATTGACCCGATGCTGGCAGTCAGAATGCCTTGACAGGCCGATGTTGAGCTGTATTTTGGTCAGGTCTCTGGTTGGACTGTAAATGTAGCAGTCGTTTTGAGAAGGAAAGTTATCATTTTACACAAAATTGCTGTTAAAGATGTAATTGACCAAATATATCAAGTCAAAAGACTTTTATTGTCATTCCATCTATGTACAAGTACGTTCGTCTAGGAACAAGGTTCAACATAAAACACACAAAATATATATATATATAATATATATATATATATATATATATATATATATATATATATATATATATATATATGATCTCATCTCAATTTATATATACATATTTTGCTGCTTCACTTCCAATTTTGTTGTTTTTCAGTTTTTGACATAGTTTGAAAATGCCTGTTGCCGTGATGAATGGACCAAAAGAAACAGCCCAAAATGACTTGGAAAAAATTGTGGTTCCACTGACTTACATTAAAAGCAGAGTAAGTTTTTTGCTTCTCCTGTAAAGTTTTATTCATATATATATATATATATATATATATATATATATATATATATATATATATATAATATCAGTAAAAAGCTGTGATACATGCTGTCATTAAAAGGCTATAGTACTGTTACCATTATTCAGTGTTATGGCCTTAAATTAGCTGAAGAATTCACACTGACTTTCTTAGGATTCAAAGATTAGGAGTACTGACGGGACTTGGCTTGAGACTCACCTGTACTGACTCAGGACTTGAATCGAGACTCGACTACCTCGACTTGGGACTTGAATGTGAAGACTTGAGACTTACTTGTTACTTGCAACTTAGTGATTTGTTCCCACCTCTGTTAATTTCTGCTAACTCTCCTCACTGTTGAAAGTTGTGGATAAAGCATGTTTACATTATCTCTCAATGGTGGCAATGCAAAAATATAGAATGCAAAAGAAAAACAAGAAACAGAACTGAAACTGGATTCTTGACTTTGCTGCTGCTAAAACTGATGGTGTTTCCGAGCTTGATGCCAAAGAGAAGGCTTAAGATTTTCTGTGAAAAAAGGAACATCTTGGCTGTTATTGCTCCAGTGGAAAAAAGTTGGACATGGTTTAAGGGTTTTGTATTAAGGATAGAATGACAGAAGATGTCACATCGGCTATCAGGAGAGCCAAAAAGTGGAGCTCCTAAATCAGGACAGTATTCTGGTACCAAGAAATTGTGAGAGTAAAAAAAAAATTTCAGCTTTCAGACTGTGGCTCTTTCAGGCTTGCAGGCTCTTAAACTAATTTCATATGGTTCATAATTCATTATTGCGTCAGAAATGGTTTATGAATGATCAAGATTTGGGAAGAGAGAGAACATTCATGAATATTTGCTGTAGATTAAATCTTTGACCAACACGTACCATATAATTTCACAGTCAGGGTCAAGCAGATCTTTTGCTACAGAGTTCTTTCTGAGTATTTTTGGACTCTGACCAGTGAATTGCAACCATTTGTGACATACATATCTCACACACACACACATACACACACACTCATCCCCATGCATGTACGCACAGCAGAGTCTTATTTGGAGCTGCTGAATTATTTATAATTGTTGAAGATTTAATGATTTGTGCATAGTGAATGGAGCTCCTCTGGTCAAGCTCAAGGTACTGAGAAGCATGTTAACGGCGAAGGAGACTGCAGCAGAATTCCAAACGAGACTCATGATAAGTACAGGCGGAGGGCTAGCCAGTGAGATGGGGGTCCAGAAACCAGAGTGTGTCAGGCACAAACAAAACGCAGCTTTAATTCCATTGCTGCTTTTCCTCCATCCCCAGCCGTGCGATGAGTCGCTGCAGTGAAACACCCTGGCATTAATTACCTCCCATTTCAGCTGCCACACTGAGGAGGCTGCTCTCAGTAAACATCAAAAGGTCTTAATAACATCAGCAGAGAAAAATATTACATGGAATTGACTTCAAGTGCTTTTCACGAGAGCTCATTTCCTACAGGTTCAGGACAGTGTTAGACATTCACAGCTGGGTTTATCTCAAAGCCAGAGAAAGCCCAATCCTCCAGCATGCAGATGGAGAGGAGAGGAAAAAAAGGGGAAGAGGAGAGCAGAGGAGAGGAGAGGAGAGGAGAGCAGAGGAGAGGAGAGGAAAGGAGAGGAGAGAAGGGGGCTAAAGGAGACGAGAGGACAGGAGAGGAGAGAAGTGCTAAAGGACAGGAGAGGAAAGAAGGGGGAAGAGGAGAGGAGAGGAGAAAAGGGGGAAGAGGGGAGAGGAGAGGAGAGGAGAAGAGGGCAAGAGGAGAGAAGGGGAAGAGGAGAGGAGAGGAGAGAAGAGGGCTAATAGAGGTGAGAAAAGAGAAGGGGTAAAGAAGAGGAGAAGAAAGAAGGGGAAAAGAGGAGAAGAAGAGAGGAGAGGAGATCAAAGAAGAGGAGAAAAGGGGAAGAGGAGAGGAGAGGAAAGGAGAAGAGGGTAAGAGGAGAGAAGGGGAAGAGGAGAGGAGATAATAGAGGGGCATAGAAAAGTAGAGAGGAGGAGATAGATGGGTACTGAAAAATAAAGGAGGGAAGAAAAAAGACAAGAAAGAAGAGAAGATGAGATGACAGGAGAAGAAACGAGTAGAGCAGAACAGAAGAGAAGAGAAGAGAAGAGAAGCGAAGAGAAGCGAAGAGAAGAAAGGAAAGGAAAGGAAAGGAAAGGAAAGGAAAGGAAAGGAAAGGAAAAGATAGCAAAACAGAAGAGGACACTAGAGAAGGGAGCAAAGCAAAGGAAAGGAAAGGAAAGGAAAGGAAAGGAAAGGAAAGGAAAGGGGAAGAGGAGAGGAGATAATAGAGGGGCATAGAAAAGAAGAGAGGAGGAGATAGATGGGTACTGAAAAATAAAGGAGGGAAGAAAAAAGATAAGAAAGAAGAGAAGATGAGAAGACAGGAAAAGAAACGAGTAGAGCAGAAGAGAAGAGAAGAGAAGAGAAGAGAAGAGAAGAGAAGAGAAGAGAAGAGAAGAAAGGAAAGGAAAGGAAAGGAAAGGAAAGGAAAAGATAGCAAAACAGAAGAGGACACTAGAGAAGGGAGCAAAGCAAAGGAAAGGAAAGGAAAGGAAAGGAAAGGAAAGCAAAGGAGAACAGAACTGAAGAGGACACTAGAGAAGAGAAGTAAGGAAAGGAAAGGAAAGGAGAGGAAAGGAAAGGAAAGGAAAGGAAAGGAAAGGAAAGGAGAACAGAACTGAAGAGGACACTAGAGAAGAGAAGTAAGGAAAGGAAAGGAGAGGAAAGGAAAGGAAAGGAAAGGAAAGGAAAAGAAACAGTGCAGTGGTGATGAGATGCTGTGCTCTAGATCCTCTACAGGACGTAAGGGGATTTGTGTGCCCGTGAGCTCTGCCTCCTCAGTAAGAAGCACTGAGACGTTCTGATGACCAGAGGCATGCATTGATTAATTAGGAATTAACAAGCATGAGTGGCTGGTGTAAAAACAGCAGGGCTATGATGAGCACTCCAGTGGACGCATCAGCCAGACTTGTAGAACCACTAAACTCTGTGCTAGCTTAAGTCCTTCCATATTCACAATAACTTCAGTGTGCGAGAAAGAAGAAAACACTTACCAATTTTACTGTTAACCCTTTGATACTGAAGAAAAATACTGTTTCTGTCTTTTATACTGTTGATGAACATGATCAAACGAAGCCAAACATTTGTAGTTTGCTTTGTGTCCTGACCTGCCAATCGGAGTGAGCAATATGAGTGTGAATATGAGAACATATACAGTCTTGTAAAAAATGTTTTTTTTTTTCAATTTACATGTTTTCTTCATCCTCTACAGAGGACACACTTCTGCACATTTTATTCAACTGATACAATTATTTGCTGAATGTAGTATGTTGGAAAACAAAACCATTACATAATCTAAAATGTGGCAAATTTTGCTGTATTTTTTTTTTTCCAACATGATAAGCTCAGCAAATACATAGAAACTGTCACAGAAAATTGTAAAAAATATGTCATATTCAAATGTCCTCCCTGCAGAGAATATATTAACTCCTTTGCGATTAGAAAATTTAAAAACTATTTAACCTCACATATTTACAAGGATTATATTATGATCTAATTACACCCAAGGCAATAAATGAGAAAGTACTAATAAAAATAATAATAAATTGTAAAAAGAAAAAAAATGCTGTCCTACATCACTACTGAAACAAAGTATTTTAGACTGTAGGTGGAGCCTTATTTTAGCCACACCCCTGTATTTTAAAGCAGGAAGTGAGACTGTATCCCTGTCCCTTATGGCCACATGGTGAGCAGTTCCCACTGTTTTGAAGAATTGTTTTAATCTGAATAGTTTTAAGAGTTGTCACTACCGAAACAAACATTTTCTGCAATTAAGTAAACTTCTAATGCGTTTTAATGACAAATAAGTCTATGTGTGTACAACTGTTTAAAGCTGTGTTTGCTAGTCATGTACTGGCTTTTTGGGATATGCTCAAAATTACCTAACATTGTCACTATTGAAACATTTGGTAAAGTTTCAGTAGTGTTAGGATTGTTTTGTTAGTGACAAGGATTATTCCATCTTTTGGTTTAAAGAAATAAAAATAATTATGACATAAGATCACTCAGAGCAAAAGAATTTTACTTTAAAGTCCGTATAGACATAGAAAACATGGCAGTACACAGAAGGCTTTGATTCCACATGCTGATACATTTAACTATGCCAAAGGTGGACATGCATGTGGCAAAGCTACTCTGGGGCAGATTGTATTAAGGGGATTATTTTTAGAGTCTCTAAATGAAAGTATTTGAATGCATTGCCAGCAACACACTAGATTGTATAGGGTTAATGAATAAGTTTTGCAAGTGTTAATCTCTTCATATACTTGCTTGTTACACTTACATTTAGGAATGACTCATATATGCGGAGCATCACAACACAATCTGTTTTGCTATAACCAATCATTTCATGGTTGTTAAGGAAGCACTACGTGGTTCATGCAGTACACCAATCAGTCTAATGAGGTATAAAAATTCTTTGGGGACAGCAGAAACCTGCTTAAAAGTTTTCCCCAGGGCCTCAAAGCCCCTCCACCCACCTCACTTCACCACGGAAGGGCATTTAGCTCTCAGAAATCACACAGGACAGACACTAGACAGTGGGTGTATCCCCAGTGCCTGCTGTACCAGTCAGAATACCATGTGCGTGATAGATGTTTGTTAATAAAAGCAATTACCAGCTGGCTCAATAGCTCTGAGTGACAGGTGTGAATTATTTACAGGTGAGGAGGGGAGTCAGAGCGAGAGGAGATGGGGGGGGGCGGTGCATGTAGCCTAACACTGTTTGAATACTCATGTGAAAGTCTGTTAGCATGTGTTAGTAGCACTCTGTCTGACATGGATCAGCATATGAGTAGTGCATTAATAATAGTGGGATGTTTCACAGGCCTCAAGTTACATGGTTGAAAATTAAAATACACTATATGGCCAAAAGTACATGGTCACCTCTTCTAATTACTGAGTTTAGGTGTTTCCGCCATAACAGGTGGATAAAATCAAGCAAATAGCCTTGCTATTGACAAACATTGCAAGTAGAATGGGTCGTACTGAAGAAGTGATTTTAAACATGACTCTGTCGTAGGATGCCACCTTTGCCACAAGTCAGTTTGCAAAATGTCTGTCCTGCTAGATCAGCCCAGTCAACTGTACATGCTATTATTGTGAAATTGAAGAGCCTAGAAGCAACAACAGCTCAACCATGAAGTGGTAGACTACTCAAACACACAAAGAAGCGCCGTGAAGTGATGAAACGCATAGCGTCTATCCTTTGTTGCATTATTCACTACAGAGTTCCAAACTGTCTCTGGAAGCAACATCAGCAAAGAACTGTGCATCAGGAGCTTCATGAAATGGGTTTCCATGGCTGAACAGATAAACACAAGTCTAAGATCAAAATGTACAGTGCCTTGCATTGGCTGGAGTGGTGTAAAACATGCCTCCACCGGACTCTGGAGCAGTGGAAACATGTTCTCTGAGGTGATGAATCATGCTTCACTATTTTTTTTCTGAGGCTATTTTCAGGATTTGGGCTCAGCCCCTTCCAATTTGGGGAAGGCCCTTTCCTGTTCCGTGATTGTGCTACTGTGCACAAAGCAAGGTCCATAAAAACATGGTTTGACTAGTGTGGTGTGGAGGAACTCCAGTGGCCTGCACAGAGCCCTGACCTCAATCCCCCTACACACCTTTGGGATGAACTGGAATGTCAATTGTAGGCCAGGCCTTCTTGTCCAAAATCAGTGTCTGACCTCACAAAGGCTATTTTGACTGGGTGGGCATAAATGCCCACAGACACACTCCAAAATATTGTGGAAAGCCATCCCAGAAGAGTGGAGGCTGTTATAGCTGCAAAGGGGGGACCAACTACATATCAATCCCCATGATTTTGGAATGGGATGTCCACCAATGTATATATATACAATGTCCACACACTTTGGGCCATATAGTGTAGTAATGAAAGAATAAACACATTGTTGATGCAAACCTGCATTAAGTCATTCGGTAGAATTCAATGTATTGATCAAGGGATGATAGCATGCATTCAATAAACATAGAGGTGTGGTTAATTTAATAATTATTAACAATAAACCGTTATACTGATTCTGAGTAACTAGTTATATCCAATTTGACCTTTAAACAGGAACAACATTGATCTGTCTTGCACAACCTCTTTAGAACAACTCAATCCATCTTCAGTCACTGATGCACTCTGTAGCTATGATAGCTATGAGTTTGTTTCCTCATTTGTTTCTTATGCTGCCTCTAGGCTTCATCATATGCATTACCTAACTTTCAAAGCCTTTATTCTTATATTGTTTAATGCATGGAGGTGATCTGACCAGTCTAGATTTATTGGTGCTCCCATCTCCACTGGCCTTGCAGTCTTTACCCCCTTTTACATTAATAACTCTCTAACACAAAGACACAATTACTTTGAGCCTTTTTAATGACTCCAGACAGAAATTCAATTATGATTAATTCAAGCCCAACAAGCAATTTTGGGAAGGATAGATAGCAATTTGGGTTCACATCATTGGCCACACATTGCTTCAGATGCAAGGAGTGCATAGGTGTTCAGTGTTGGAAACAGAGCTCCAAACTAGTTAGCAAAAATGAAAAATGAAAACAGATGATATTTTGCCAGAAACAAAAACAAAGCCAAATATGTTTTCATACTTCACTGTTCTGGAACAGAAACATTCATTTCAAATCTCTGTTACTGGTTAATAATGTTATTTTTTCATTACACTTAGCCCTAAAACTTAACTAGCTTATTGTTTATGTCTTACCGCCAAACTCCCAAATGGCTTTGTATCAACAGCTTGTCATGCGTGCTTTCAATCAATGCGTTATTTCACACAGACTGTGCAGCATCTCAAGAGCTGACTGTAAATGAGTGAAGCAGGTGTGTATAGCTATGTTATTACATATGTTATTATAGCATCTGAAGCCTTTTTGACTACAATTATTACACATATCTGGGATGCTATATAGAACCATTTTTAAAAGGTTCATATACAACATATCTCCATCTATCTGAAGAACCATTTCACCATGCAAAGAACCATTTATGCATGAAATGGTTCTATACAGAACTCATGGTTCTAGATAGAACCATTTCTTTTACTAAATAACCCTTGAAGGACCATCTTTCTTGAGAATGTTCCGTTCAAAAGTTTGGAATCACTTGTCATAATACTTGACAATATTTTATTTAATAATAACTTTGTTAAATAAATCTAAATGATAAAAGCCAGACATCAAATGTTTTACTCAATATTCCAAGTTGGGTTTCAGCAGAGGGTAATTGATTAGTATCTATGAATATAATTACACTGTAATTATCTATTTACAGCAATTTCTTACATTGTGCATGTTCATCAGTTTGGACACATCTGATATTTCTTACAAATTAGTTGAAGTTGTAGAGCAGCAGCAGCATAAAACAATCATGTTGCTAGTTGATTAGTGTGAAATCACATATATTTGAGCTATATTTTGAGGCAACTTACTAATTTACAAATATTCTTATCATTACAAATACAATTTCTAATAGCTTTTCATACTAACATACTATTAAATTATATTAGGCCTTATATATTAATAAAGAAACAGGATCAACTTAGGAACTGGTTATTAATTTTGCAATCTTTTCCAAAATTAATATTATGGATATTATGTTGGGGCTGTAACACAAAAATGGAAATGGAAATGTTAGTTCTTCTCAAAGTGAACTGATTTTTTTGAATATTTTGTTTCTGAGCCCTGATCAGAGATGCTTCTTCATCCAGCTTCACCATACATTCTTTGATTATAATGACATTGGACCAGCCTGGCCTTGTGGAGCTTTATTCCTCAGGCAATGGGAGGCTGAGATTTGCTCTCTCCTTCAAGAATGCTAAATTATGGATGACACCATTTGGATAACGGAAAACTTTCCCGAAGAAACATATCAGTCACCCTTTCTGACAATGTGGCTCCAATCACCTGACCCTACTTTATGATTCTGAGCTATAATCTGAGGCACAGAAATGGCAGTGGCAGTCAAGAAGCATTTAGCATGCTAGGGAGGGATTCACTCGCCCATAAGTGTCCACAGGTATCTTCATCTCTCTCATGCTCTCAGTCTGGCAGGAGATTTTCAGGAAAGGTCATCTTCCGAGGTGAGATGCATCATCCTTTGCTTAATACAGATCCCCTGCCTCCAATGGCTAATTTATCACTGCATGAACGGCGAGAAAGATGAGCAGTGATAAGCATTACATTTCCCTGCGAGAGCGCCTCTCTGACGGGGCCGCATTAGCCTGCTGTTCAAAAGCACTCCCTCAGGCCAGCAGCTATCTCCTTCCCAGTCCTGCTCCCTCCATATGCCTCCCACAACTATCAAAGGCACGGCTATCAGATGCTATGGACCGGACACACGCCCGTCTCCCAGTGCCACGTCTCTGAGGCCGCTGTTCATGTCTGTCTTCTATTTCACAGAGGGCCACTGTTGGCACTAAATATAAACTGACCCCTGGCTGTAATAGGCTAACGCCTGGGGTGTCGCAGAGTAATTTGTTCATGGCAATGAACAGTCAGGGAAGCGACATGGAGAGTAAATACTTACCTTTGGTCTGTGTTTACACGGTTGACTCAGGCTTATGAGCAGTGGGAAACAGCCTCTCTCTCTCTCTCTCTCTCGCCCATTCTCGCTTGCCAGTTTTAGGCCAATAACTTCAGTTCCCCTTGGCAAGGAGCCACAGTCTATTATGCCAAAGAAGGGATAATCTGTCTCATTGAAGTACTGTTGAGAAACATAGAGGAAGAAAGGCACCAGAGACACCCGCTACATACATCAATATTGTCATGTGTTGTCAATATATTCCAAAATATAAATAGAATATACCATAATACAGTACTGTGTAAAAGTCAGAGACCACCTTTCATTCATTTAATTTCCAGCAATATGTATTCATTTTCAAGGAAATATAGAGAAAAACAACGTAACAACCACGCAAGACCAGGCAGACGACCAAAACTGCCAGCATCAGATAAACAGCACTTAAAGCTTTCATCTTTGAGAGAGAGGAGAAAATCAAGCTCCACTCTCGCTTCAGATCTGAAAAAATCCACAGGTGTTTCTGTTCATCCTACCACTGTGAGACGATCTAACTCAGTGCTTTGGGTCTGAAAGGATGTGTAGCCGTCAAGAAGCCGTTACTAAGAAAAGGAAATAGATAAAAAGAAGAAAATCAAACAAAGCAGTTGCTGGTGCTCTCAGAACAATGGACTGACCACCCCAGAGTCCAGCCCTTAACATCACTGAATGTGTTTGGTAGTACTTGGATCGTGAGAAGCAGAAAATAAAAAAACTATTTCTAAGGCTGAACTTTGGAGATATGCAGAAAAACTAAAAGCAAGTGTCATGAAAATAATGCAGGGTGTAATAAAGGCAAAGACATACAAAATACTAATAATTTTGATATTTTGTTTAGTTGTTGAGGATTCTGTGTAATTTTGTGTTAAGTATGTGTTTTATGCTTTTTTTTCTTATTGATGAAAATGAATAACTTGTACTTAATAGCCATTCTGACTGGAAATGTAATAAATGAAGTGTGGTCACATTTGCACAGTACTCTATTTTTTTGTATAATGTATATTTATTTATTTACTTACTTATTTATTCATTGAGTATCAGACAGGCATTAATTATCTCTTATTATTTCTTGTTTTGGCATTCAGTCTGTAGTAGGAATTATGTACATGTACACGTAAATGTAATAAGTAATTACATTTAAAAATTATCCCAAATATGTTTTGCAACTTTCATGACACCCTGAAGGAATAAAAAACAACACAGTCCTTTACTAAAAATTCCTCACAGTCCAAAATGCTCCCCAAATATCCACTGTAATCTTCTGTGACAGCTGGAACAATCTGCCAAAAGAGAGCATCACGTCTCATCAAATGATCAGTGCAACACTGTCAAAAGAAATTGAAGAGCAAAGCTGTAGCGCTGTCCATACCTATAGCAAAGCTATTTATCTGAGCAGTAAGTGTTTATTTGTTAAAACACTATTTTGCAATAAGTACAAATGAAAAAAATAAATACTACATTGTGATTTTATGTGTGTGTGTTAGATTAACCATTTCCAGTCCGGTCTGGATCATCCAATGGGTTTTATAAGCATGCGTCAAGGGGCTCGAGCCACCAGGAGGCCACCACAAACAATTACAAGAAAATCTAAACAGCACCTCTAATTGGCACAGAACTAACTGAAAAAAGAACTAATATCATTGTGTTATAGTCACTTATCATCCAGGTCCTCTCCATGTCTGTCATAAACCTCTGCTTCGTTTTCTCCTCCAATCACTGTGTAGTAACATTTCCACTATCTTTCTTTGAAATTGGAGCTCCACATATTCAAACTAATTGTATTTCAACAAAGCAGAGAATGCCCATTTCCAAAGTCAAATGTAAAAGGTTGGCAGTGATCTGCGAACTTTCATCAAAGGTAAGATATAAATGGAAAACAAAAAACACTTTCCATGCCCATTGTTGCAGTATGCTTTATCTAGGATGATGGACAGTTTGAGTTTTTAAGTTTGTTGTTTTTTTCCATCTTTATGTACATTTTACTTTATGTCAGTTCTTAATTAAATTAAGTCAAGTGCTGCTGATGGAATTTAACAAATTGGTACAGTGGCTGGAGAGCAGCAAGAAGTCTAGAACCAAACTGTGTAACAATTTTTTGTATTTTTAAAAATGTTTTGATCATTTTACTGGCAAAAACTCACTGCCAAAATAAGTAGTTGGGTCAAATAAAGTTTTATCAACTTTCTAAGTGAAAATAAGTTAACAAATCCTCTACAGAGGATGTCAGCATCAGCATTAGCATTTAAATATGCCATTTTTCTGCAAATGTCAGTGTACAATTTCCATTTATTTGCTGAGTTTAACATACTGGAAAAAAATAAAATGTATAATATAAAATGCTCCATACCTTTTGCGCTGGTCACATTTTGTTCCTAACATGTTAAATTCAGCAAATAAACTGTATTTGAGAATTAAAATGTGCGGACATGTTCTCTGTACAGGATGTGTTAACATATTTTCTGCTTAGAAAATCAACAAAACATGTCATTTGACCAGAGGGGGCTCAAACTTTTGCATACGACTGTTTGTGCAAATGATCGAGCATTCAACAATAATCTTCAGTATTAAAACATAAATATGCTTTATGCTTTGCTGTTTTTTTCCAGCAGCAGCAATCAGGATGTCAGGAAAGGCGCAGTGGAGGTTGAATGCTGTAATGTGTAAGAAAGGAAAGCTTTGAATAAGTATAAAAATGCTTCCACTCATGTCCAAGGACAAAATGTAGATGCATGATCATAAATAAAAGAGGTGTCAATGGTATTGCCAGCACATTCATGTAAGTCATGTAAGCTAATTCACCATTCCAAATGATCAGATGATAGATTTCCTTCCAAAATCAAAACAGAATATGTTTCCTGAGAAAAAAAAACAGCTTGATTGTCAGTTTCTTGGTGTGGGAATCAATACTTGTCAGCATGCAGATGTTGTATTGGTGCTAGCAGACAGCCATGATTAAGTACTTGATTAGCATGTTTCAAATTAAGCCTTCCATCCAAACACGGCACATGAACCTATGCACAACTGGGAGCTCCTCTTTAATTTGCTTTATTGGGGAGACAGAGAAATCAATCAATAGGAAAACAACAACTTATTGAGATTAACATCTCTGATTAAATCTATTACAAATTGCAAATGTATAGAGAGGAAAGTGAGTTCAAACAAGAGGGCCATAATGGAGTTCAGACTGGTAGGGCCTGCTGAAGGAAGACCAGGATAAGACAGAAGAAATGGCTAATAGAGTGGATATCAAGTTAAACTGGTTAAATAATTTGTGCTCATCTGGGTTCTTAGGGCTAAGTCTTTATGAAACAGCCTCATGGCACTGACCTCCTGACCCCAAAAAATCCTTTAAAACCCCTACTCCCTCAGGCCCAGGAAATTGTCTCTTTTAGAAAGCAGACCACGCGCTGAGTATCAGATGGTTGAAATTGAACTTTGATGGCTGAGAACTTGTTTGTGCTTCTATTAAATAACAGAGACGCCTGCAACCTTCAGTCCGGCGTGGAGATTTCAGCTTTAATTTCCTTTATGTTGACACTCCGGTACGGCTATATCTTATTTTGAGACATTGCCGCAGTCTATCAGCAAACATTCATAACCTCAGGTGAACAGACTTATTGGAAATTTGCTCTGAATGCCACATTATATGTGGAGGGATCAGAATGGCTGGGAATTCTAGGAGGACGGTTTGTGAGCCAATACAGCAGTGGCTCTGTCTCTCTCAGTGCAAGAAATTAGACCAGTCACAATCACTAAAGAGCTGCTGGTGAAATAAGAGGCGAGGAATAGAGCTGCTTCAGTGACCAGTAGACGAGAACAACAACCAAAGCCTCTGGGAGAGAGAGAAAGAGAGAGAGAGAGGGATGAGAATAGACCAGCATTCTTATGAGTTTCACAGCAGGGACACGCTTATGAGAAAAAAGATCATTTTTCATCCCATTACAGCTGCGGCCACATTCGCCTGTCTTCACGTCGTGATCAATAGCCGAGTATATAACGTCTGTTAGCTACCGGACCTAATAACAAGACTCGAGCGTGGCCAAATTCTCATTTTGTTTGGCTTTGAGGAATAACAAGGTTGTTAGTCGCAAAGGTTACATTGATTAATATCTCCGTTTCTCCAGTTCACAGATGAGTAATTCTCGGTAGGAATGCACTTCAGCCACAGAATCGATTTGAAAAGAACGAGAAGCAGTGAAAAACATCTTTTTTTTCCACACTCAAAGGTGCAGAATTTGATCACAGTAAGTTCTATTGCACTCATTCACTTTTGCAAGAAGACGGACAAGAGGGTGATGTTATGGTGAAGGTGAATTGTCGGTTTTCTAGGTGAAAACAATACTTTTAAGAAAATTGTGTCTGTCGAGTGCTATCAGCTATCAAGCAACTAAAGAATGTAATTACAGTTCACTGAAAGACTTATTTGGTGCATCAACTGATGGTGTTAACTCACATGTGTGAAGTTATGCTACAAATGGCAGGCAGTTCCAGCCCAAAATCTGATTGGCTGAAGTGCTGTAAAATACTCTGTGTATGTGCAAATATGACATATAATTTTAATTCTGTATTAATGTGCCACATTATTAAAAGGCCCAGGTCTGGCCAAATTGGCAACTTTACTCATTGCTACACCTGTTGAAAACATGCCCACTTTTGCCTATACATCAGTGGCTTTGCTAGCAGTCAGGATTTCTTTATCACAGTGGGGTGGGGACCTCAATGTATGGCGTAACGCATACTGGGTATTGTAGTGAGAGAACATTGATGGACGAAAACACAAAAAGAACGCAAAATTGTGAATTTTGTCAAACCAATGGGGTTGGGGGCTGCAGTCCATTGCATTTAACATATTAAATATCTAGTTTTAGGCCAGAATGCCCCTTTAAAAACACTTGATTCTTATTATCCTGATTATTGTGATTATTATCAGTAACATATTGGTGACATTTAATTTTTTTGGTTTGAGGTGAAGGTTAGGGTTAAGATTAAGGCCAGGGTCAGGGTTAGGTTTTGGGTAAGGCTGGATAAGGTTAGGTTTTGTGTAATGGAACTAACATATTAACAATACATCTACTTAACGTAAGTAACGTATCAAAAGTACATCTACAAGATATTTACCCCAATGTATTCAGATGCTTCACTACTGCTACTTCACTGATATGTTGTTGATGTGTTACTGGCAATCTGTTAAGAGTTTATTAATCATCTACAAAGGGTCACTCCAAATAAAGTGTTACCAATGAATTAAATACTTTACTGAATATTAGCGTATTTTTGAGCAAAAGAAAATAAGAGGGAATGTGTTATCACAAATAACATCAAGGTGAGTACATAGAACATTACATGTCATGATGTTATTCACCATAACACATAACTTCAAGTGTTTTACTGCTTTTATACAACAGTTCTGCAAAATAAAGAGAAAAGTAAAGCCCCTGAATATTATATCAACTGTAGTTTAATATATTTGCAATTCCTTCCACCAAAAAAGTAGTACCCTGTTTCAGTACTGATAGAGCTATAAAACTGTCGCAATATCAGGTTCAGCTCAGCTTTTTTAGCACTTACCAGATTAACCTGAATGTTGTTTTGTTTCGGCAAGCATGTAAATCATTTTACAGCCTTCTTGTTTTCAGCATTTGACCAAGCTCCAGGTCAAATATTATCTTACAGAAGCTATCTAAAATGTCTGTTTTCTGCTGTGCATTTACTAAAGTACAAGCATGGTAACAGTTAGCTGCACCAGAAAACAACTAGTGCTCAAAGGAATGTTATTGTAAAAGAAAAAAAAAAAATTGTGCTGTTATATGTGATAAGCTGATTGATCCTACTTTCTTGTTGAAACTAATTGTTGTACATTTTTTTATATTGTTTCTTGTCATTGCTTCAGCTCATGTTAAACTACACTATTTAATCACATCATTTCTTAAAATCACTGTAACATGCAGGATCTTGTGGCTTAATGCTTCATTATCGGATTGCAAACCAAAGGACAAATTTGTCGGAGGTAAAAAGCGTAATCTTCTTCAGCTTGGCACCTGAGTGCTTTGGCTGAGGTACAGCAGAAGTGAAAGTGTGAGAAGTGAGAATGTTTTCCTGTGGCACACACACATACACAAACACACACACACACACACGTATAACCTCCCTCTGCGTTCCAGACACCAGTGGAGAGCCAGATGGTGTGTGTTACACTTGTTTTCCTGTCACCGTGACTGTTATTTATACACTGTGGCAGCGTGGCTCAGGCCCTCCCAGTCGAACGCTTCTGTTTGCAGCAGCAGAAGGCTGGGCGTAAAGGAGAGAGTGCAGGCCCAAGACAGAAACAAATGTCCCTGTTAGATCATCCCCTCAGCCCCCACGGACCAGCTCCTGTACACTTCTCATAGGCGTAGGTGCTACTGCTGCTGCTGCTAGTGGAAAAAAAAAAAAAACGAGGAAGAAATAAAACTGTTATGATATCTCAATAGCGTTTGTATTAGCCGAGGTGAGAATATGATGGATCATTTTAATGCCTAGAGTGGGGAAGGGACTAACTGTGGAGGTTTATGGCACGCTTCTCCTCCCGGCACCAGCTCCCCTGTCCTCCTCCGTAGAAGAGCCATTCACACAGCGATCAGTGTTGACAGCACCAATACAAGCGGCGCTCTCGATCCGAAACCATCACATCACAAGTTTGCTCTGGGGCGAAATAAAGGAAAATGAAACAACCAGCTGATCTCCGCACAGCCTCGAGCCACAGATATGGAATAGTGGAGGCTTATGTTCACGACAATAGTAATATGCTTGATTATGAGAAATGCATGGAGAGGGCGGGGGAGGGATCGAATAAGCGCACTCACAGAACTACACATGCTCACGCGTCCTCGCCCTCAGTGTGATGCCCGCCATAGACAAGCATGCAGCGGAGCCTTGGCTGGGATTGTGAGGCTCTATTTCTCATCTCTTCTGAACATGTGCAAAGCTGCTTTACGTCCCGGTGGGTAAAGCCCGTCGCCTCTCATCAAGCACCCTGTACTGCAACAATAAAGCCAATGAGAGGAGAACCAGCAGCGCTCCCAAACGCAGCTCAGCTCCACACAAAGAGCAGCTGATTACCCACCGTGCAGCCTTAGCTCTCATTTAGCAGGCGCTCACTAAGACCGCGGCTGCATTCACACACGCAGATCAAAGCCGATTTTGCGCATCAGATTAGAATTGCGTTGTTTTTGTCTGAACAGCACACTGAATCTGTTTTTTACAAATCCAATCCAAACCACAATTGTAAATGCGATTCAGTTTGCAGGTTTTAAATTCCGTTCCAGTCTGAACACTCAGATTACATGTCAGTCATTTTTCTCTCATCATATACCATGCACTATAGTACATGTATTACTATGCAGTGCTGCCCATGCATACATCATTACTGTGGATACAGCAAAATATGAACACACTGAACACACAGCTCCAATCTAATCTGCAAGAAAGTAAGTGCTAAAGATCGGATTTGAAAAATAAATCAGAACAGTCTGCAAACAAAGCAGAGCTTCCAGCCTCAGATTTTCCTTTTTGTTGACGGGAACTATAACATGAACTCTTTAATGGTCAGTGCTAAATGTTTATAGCCTACGCTCTGAGTATTACGGAAGTCTAGAGAGGCCATGCGCTGTTGCTATAATTTTATGGATTGTTATCTTGAGATAACGAGTTAGATATCTTGTGATCTCAAGATAATAAAGTTGTTATCTTGAGATCACAAGATATCTAACTCGTTATCTCAAGATAACAAGATAAGTAACTCCTTATTTCAAGATAACAATTTTGTTATCTTGATCACAAGATATCTAACTCGTTATCTCAAGATAACAAGATAAGTAACTCCTTATTTCAAGATAACAATTTTGTTATCTTGAGATAATGAGTTAATTATCTTGTTACTAAAAGCATATTCAGTTCACTGGAAATTGTGAATTCAAGGAGGTTGCTCTTAATATGCTTCAATGTGACATTTAATATTTTTATTAGATAAGGTTGCAGTTTATGAGACAATTTGGATTTTATTAAGTATTCAGACTATAACAGAGACATAACAAACACTGTCTACATTCCTGAGTTTCCCTTCAAAAGATGAGCAAAAGTGTAAAAGTTTTTACGAGATATTTCTGAGGAGATTAGATAGAAGATCATCTATTGTCACTGGAGAGAATGTATGTGAAATTTCAAAAAGAGTTCAAAAAGGTATTAAAAGATATAAAGAAAACAGGGCTCCTATCAACCTGATAGGATGGATCAAGACCTGGTAGCCCACCAAAACTGTTACCATCAGAAAAACAGTACTTAAAGCTTTGAGAGAGAGGAGAAAATCAAGCTCCACTCTTGCTTCAGATGCTTCCATCCTTCCACTGTGAAAAGACAACTCAATACTATGAGTCTGAAAGGATGTGTAGCTGTCAAGAAGCTGTTACTGAGATGAAGAAATAGACAAGAAAATTTGCAAACCAAACAAAGAAGCTGCTGGGGTTCTCAGAACAATGAACTGACCACCCATCACTGAGTTTTTTGGGAGTGCTTGGATTGTAAGAATCAGAAAAGTGTAAAAAGAAAAGGGTGGATACACTAACTACAGAAAAATGTGATGTCATATATAGTTATTGTGTAATTTTCTGTTTTACGTATGTTCACTGCTTTTTTTCCTGATGCTGAAAAATGAATAACTTGTACTTAATGGCTGTTTTGACTGGAAATTAAGTAAATGAAGGATGGTCTGTAAGTTTTGCACAGTATTGCATATAATATTTATCTATTTGTCTAGTGCTTGATTCAGTTCTGTTGCACTTGTGAATCAGTTTGACTGATTTATTGAACTGGTTTAAGAAAACATCACTAACTTGAATAGGTTTTGATCCAATTCACATTTGTCTGTACTCTTGTTAGTCAGGAGGGTGGCCCAGTTAAGCATTGACTAATATACATACATATCTACAAAGTAGTCCGTAGGCATTAATAGGTATAAGTGGAAAATTTAATCAGAATGCAACCCTGAGCATGAACACAGTCTGATCATGGGCTGAGTGATGTCGCCCATCAGGTTTTTGCCCCTTATGAGGTAGTTCTGATGATGTGGGCTGATATGAGAGAGAGAGAAGGAAGTAGAAGGTCAAGGACTTAGTCATCTCAAAGATGCCATTTAAAGTGTTAATCCGCTGCATTAGTGCATTTCTTCATTGTTGGAGGAGGACTCAGCAGGTGGAGCTGGCAACGCACTCGTATGCGAAAAGACTTATCATGGCTGTTGAAATGTCAGCGCTTCTGTAACTCGTAATAACATGAGTGTGCCTGCTGGAGTGCTAATCTCCTGGGATTTGGCTGGAGTGGGGTGGAAGTGCAGTTAAGCAGTCTGATGTCTTTATACAGCAGTGTGGGCAGATTAACGAAGGTGCAGTACTAACGGATTCGCTTTCGGTTCATCACAAGAGCTCTCAAAATAAAATGGAACTAGGATGTACTGTTTTTGTAGTGTTTAACTGATCCGATGTCATTAATAATAGTTCAAAACCCGTGTGCGTGTGTGTGCTTAGCCATGTATTTAGCTCTTTATGGTAACTAAATGAGTGCTGCTGCCTCACAGCAAGAAGGACCCTACGTGTGAATGTATATCTGTCTGTGTGTCTGACCTGTGATGGACTGTTGACCTATCCAAGGTGTTTCATGCCTTCTGTCCAATCACTGCTGGGAAGACATTTTGTTAGTCCGCAAATTTTTTTTCTTTTTTATTTCTTTCTTTATTTTTCACAAAAAACTGCGGCTTTTACTTGAAAAAGCAAAATAGCAAAAAGGTTATTGTCCACAGTTTGACAGTTTGGCCATTTCATCAATTTAGTGGCATACCTAGGATTTTATTGGTGCAAAAAAAAAAAAAACGATCCCTTACAAAATTACCAAAAATGTAAATTAAAAATGTAATTTGCTTGTTTGCAAACAATTGAGCCCCTCCATTGAAAATCAATACATTAACAATTCCAGTCTTTTTTTTTGTTTGTTTTTTTTTTGTTTTGTATTTTATGTTGTTTAGTCTTTCATACTAAAAAGTCAAACTATGCTTTATTTTCATTTTAGTGACCCCTTTATTTTACATGGAGGGCATCAAACAATGCCATACCATGCTTATATGATTTTTACAAAATATTTCACATGACTCAACTGGATCAGTATGAAATGGACATACATTAGACTTTTGTATGTCAAGAATTCACAGTTTTGTATCCTCCAGTGTTTCAAAGGCACATTGTTCTTATATAAAAACAAATTTTCCCACCTCAGTAAGCATTTTAAGTTTTTGTGTCATGTAACACTGAGTCTAAGTTCAACCCCATCACACTGAATTTGTGACAAAGTGGGAAGTGTTGGGTGTAATATTTAATGACAAACTGGCTCCCTGCTTTAAAGTTATACATTGTCATGTCAGTTTTGTAACAGTACATTACATGACTTTTCTGTGAATTTTGCAAAATATTTTATTAAAAAAATGTTTATTCTGTCTTTTTTGTGTGACAGCGTGGATATACTATGCTTGACAAACAACAATTAATTGATGTAGAAAAAACACAAAATTGACCAGCTTTTAAACTCAGCCCCTATATTTAAGCCTGAAAAACACTTACAGCGACATCCACAAATCAAATGAGCTGTAAGAAATATTCTTAATTACTTATTCTTTTGGTCTTTCATTTAAAATATTTACAAAAATCTAATCTTTATTTAAGGTGATTGAGAGAAAAAACGAAATCTTGTCATGAAATATATATTTTTCTTTAATCTGTGTATGCCACAAACGTTGGCACCCCTAGAAAATCTTAAGAATGAAATCTAGCGTCTATACTGTCTATACTGACCCCACGCACAGGGAGGAGGATGGTTTGAGTGGATAAAGAATCTTCAAGGATCCCAGATGGGAAATTGTAGACATTAGTTAGGTCTCAGGGTCAGAGTTTCTCCCAAACTAGAATCAAACATCACCTATATAACCACAAGCTTTTGGGAGAGTTGCCAGAAGGAAGTGTCTGCTGTCAAGGACCAACAAACTTAAGCTCCTACAGTTTGCCAGACGTTACTAGAACTTTCAGTGGGACATTGTTTTATGGTCAGATGACCATAAAAAATCATAGTTGAGTTTAGTGTGGACACAAAGATAGCCAGGGAGAAAAGTACCCCATCCCCACTGTGAACTATGGTGGTGGATCTGTGATGTTGTGGTGCTGTTTTTCTTCCAGAGTATTCAGATACATGCCCCACTAACATCTAACTTTATCCCAAATGTGTATGTCAGACTCCTTATTTCAGAGGAAAATGAAGAGTCAGGGCTGTTTGTGTAGCGTTGATGGAAGCTGTCTGGTGAAATATGTTAAGAAATTACAACTTGAGTCATGAGTGTACAATTGTGTCATTGTCTATATAAGGGCCCCAGTGCAATAAAAGCACAAGGGCCCCAGTGCAATTGCCCCTTTGCCCACCTCCCCTCCTGTTCCTAAGGGATGGAACATTTAGCTACAGTAATACAGAAGTCAGTGGAAATACGCTTCAAAGAGAAGTACACAAACATGCTTCTATTTGGCTTCTCTAATGTAATACAAAGCTGTTTCACAACAGATTGTATTATTATCATAACAATCTGAGTGAACAGTATAATCTTTGAAATTTTAACAAGACTTTCAGAATTTCTTAGTGTTTGTCCCCCTTTTGCTTTAATGTCAGCAGGCACTCAAGCTAGTACTGTCTCTGATCACTAACCGTGACAAAAGCCTCCGATCAGTAGATGATACCCATCTGAGAGTCGTCTGAACACAATGGATGGAATAAGACTCAAAAAAAATCTGACATTTTTGTACAAAGACTTTAACATGGTTAATATCACAAATTTGCTTCAGTTTTAATAGTGACCTAGAAACAGAGCAGATATCCTCTTTATTTAAATTGTCATAACTTTTCTTGATTTTCAATATTTTAAATGCTAAAACTTTCTGCTGTTTATTTGCAGGATTAAATGAAGACAATCCGACAAAGTGGAGATAAAACAATTCCCCTAAAGTGTTCTCAAACTTTTGGACCCCTCTGTATGCGTGTGTCACACAAACACAGTCTGTCTGCTGGAATTGTTGCAGTCTGGCCTTTCTCGCCTCACTCATACATACTTCAGAGGTATGAGGAGAACAACGCTAGCAGAAGTCTGTCTGAAGTTTCCTGTGGAGCTAGAGTCTGACCAGATCCTGTGCTAAAAATAGAATGTCCAGAACCTGTTTTTCCAACTCCTGTGAGAGACGCTCATTTGTGACCATGAGAGAGAGAGAGATAATGAACGAATGCCACAATCACATTATGACGGTGACTGAAGCTGTGCCAGATTGATTGGCTTAAATTAGATGCAGTACATGCAATCTTTTTCAATTATGTTTCAGTTACACGAATCAGATGTCAAAATTTGGACTGATGTTTTCATAATTAATGATTACTGATTATATTGCATGACAAATATGAAAATGGATATTGATTTTAATCTGTGTATGGAACACTGCTCATTTGTGTTCATTTACAGAACAGGTTCTCCAGCGTAAATGTATAACACTGACACAGTCTTTACAGGAAATAATTATGAACTTGGTAATCTTAACAAATACCAGTCATCAGCACTGATGTCTCGATTCTGTAGACTTTTATTGTGCATACTAACATGGACGTCTATGGAGGGACACATAAATGCACATATTTCTATTTCAAAACCCTCACACATTTGAACAGGAAAGTAAACCAGAAAAATCTCTAAGTAAATACTAAGGGACCAGTAAAAGCATAGTGAGACTCATTGCATTCCTTTACAGCCCAGATTCAGATTAGTTTAGGTATTAGACCTGTATATACTATTTAAGATTCTTGTGTCTTTAAATGTCTTTGTGCTGGCTTTTTGCCCCATGTACCTTCCTGGTACTTCCAATTTACTTTCTGCATTACAGTGAAATTTTGTGCTAATTTGTACATACCACCTTGTTACTCCAGATAATCACACTTTTATCAGCTTAACAGCTAGAACTCACTGGGCATTTCAGTGTAATTTAGTTATACTAGCAGTTCTCACACTGTTTTGGTCTCAGGCCCCCTTTGTAGATTGTAAGGTCTGCTGTGCAACCTTCTCTATGTTACTATCTCTCTCCACAGTTATCACTGACCTGCACATTTAAGTAACATGGCCTTGTTCCATAACATTACAGATAACTTGTTAGTTGGGTGCATTATAGCCAAGAATGTGATTATTTGGCTTGTTTTTCATTTCATTTAATATTTTACCATTTTTAAACAAGTACCACTTTTTAGATATGACCAAAGCCAATTCAATAAACTGACAAAATGAAAAATTACTAAGTTGAAATGCAACTTCTGAGACTGTCTGAGTACTTACTTTTCATTATACTCAAAATAATTACACAGTACATTGGAGTCTGTACTTCACATTTACACGGTTAATACCCAGAATCTGTTGGGCATTTCACCGTACTTTAAATAAACAACGTTAAAATCCACCCTTATGCAAAGTTATTACACCATAGTACATTATACTGCTTACACTACTGTACATTATATTGCTTACATTACTGTATATTACATTATTTACACTACTGTATATTATACTGCTTATACTACTGTATATTGTATTGCTTAAAATATTGTACATTACATTGCTTAGACTACTGTATACAATATTGCCTAAAATATTGTACAATACATTGCTTACTCTACTGTACATGACATTGCTTACACTACTGTATTTTAGATTGCTTATACAAGAATACATTACATTGCTTATGCAACTGTATTGTATTATGTTGCTAAAAATATTGCATATTATATTGCTTACAGTACTGTATTTTACATTGTTTACACCACTGTATATTGTATTGCTTACACAAGAGTACACTTCATTGCTTACACAACTGTATTGTATTATATTGCTTAAAATACTGTACATTATATTGCTGAAAATATTATACATTACATTGCTTACTCTACTGTACATGACATTGCTTACACTACTGTACATTATATTGCTTATACAAGAGTACTGTACATTGCTTACACCACTGTATTGTATTCTTTTGTAAAAATGCTCTATATTATATTGCTTACAATACTGTATTTTACATTGTTTACACTACTGTATATTGCATTGCTTACAGTATTGTATTTTACATTGCTTATACCACTGTATGTTATATCGCTTAAAACGCTGTACATTACATTGCTTACTCTACTGGACATGACATTGCTTAGAATACAGTCTATTACATTGCTTACACTACTGTACATTACATTGTTTACACTACTGTATATTACGTTCTATATAGAATCATTTCATGCCAAAAAACATTCTTTGCATGGTGAAATTTGTTCTTCAGAATGTGTAGTATGTGGTTCTACATAGAACCTTTTTGAAAAAAAAGTACACTTCCTGTACTTTAATGTTTGTACATCACACTTACCTTGTTAATACCTAGAACATAGGGTACAGGAAAGCAATACCAAAATTTATTACAAAAACTAGTGACAAATCAAAAGTTTTATTACACTCAGATGTGGGCAGAGTAGCCTAAACCCATGATCTAGTTAATGTATTGTTACTTTTGTTAGATAATGACTCACATAGAAGTAACAGTAGTCTAACGGAAAAAAGCCGAAATAAAAATGTGTCAGGTCAAAAAAGTCTGAAGTGCTCTACAGCTCTATACTTCTCGATATAACTGCAGTGAAACGTCTTGGTACATTGTGCATAAGTCAGCAAAAGAACAGAAGTTTGTTAGGCACTATTCTTCTCTTTTTTGGGATCATTTGGTCTAAAATAAAACAATAAAGTTTAAAAAAGATGTGAGCAAGAGCAATGAAGTCCAGCTGGGGAAAAAACTAAATTAATAAATAACAGCTCGGTATGAATGTCTAAAGTGGAGCTGGATAAAAAGTAGATCATTTTTCTTTCAAATGTGCATGAGCTACTGCTTACCACTTGTTCTCTCTCTGTCTCCTCATGTACTGCTGTCATAGTGAACCACTCCATAGCTTCTGAATACAGTACATCAACAATGAGAAGTATAGCAGGGCTGCTGAGTCTTAATAAACTGATCTGGGGTCTGTCCTCTCAAGGCCAATGTTAACTTTAACTGTAAAACATTACTTTTTTTTACCCTGACCTAGGATCAGTGTGTTTGGAGCTACTGGAGGCTAGCTGCTCTTGAGGGAGTTGACCCATTCATCTTGCAGTACAGTGGACCATCTGGTGAGGAGAGGAGGTGCATCCTGTGATGAATTTAAAATGCATACTGCGGAAAAAGGTCGGCATTGGAGCAAAAGAGAGAGGCAGCCATGCTGTCTGCAGGGACGTGACCCTTGCACTCCTTCACATACAAATACAAAATGTGGGACTGTAACAATTAATCCAAGCATGTGTTGTGTACATGCATTTATTCTGATAGTGAAAATTTGCATAGGCATCCACAGTTACAAAGAACTAACGCTTAAAAAATTCTGCCAACGTTCTGCCGTCCCAAACAGGTCAGAGTCAGAATTACAGTGACCTTCCAAAATTATTTGGCATCCTTAAAGATTAGTAGAAGAGTGAACAGGCTCTGAAAGAAAAACGTTAGTAGATTGGTCCACACAGAAAATATGACAGAAATATAACCTTTCAGTTAGCTTCTCCCTTTCGGACAGTTCAGCTCTCGCTACAAGGTTAGTCAGTGACTAGGACTGTCACCACAAAAGCTTTTTGGTCAGTGAAAATCTATTACTTGTCCAATATGCCATGTATCCTATCTAGAATCCGGGGGTGCTTTGGAATTAAAACAGCTCCATAACATTACAGATCCACCACCATACTTCACAATGGGAAAAGTTCGATTTTTGCTACATTTGACCACAGAATCTGGTTCCAATCAAAGTTCCAAAAATGCCAAACGAACTCCAGACACTTACGCCATGGTTTGACAATTTCTAGCTAGCCTCCAAATAGTTTTGTTGACAGGAAGGTGGCTCCAATTAGTTTTGTTGAATTTGTGATGCCATGTTGTGACCCAGTCCTACAATTTTACAACTTCAGAAAGTCTTTATCTGTCAAACAATCCTCTTCAAGTCATTCTGTAAGACTTTTTGCCAAATGGATATGCTAATTTAATTTTTTTCATGTCAAGAAATCACAGGTTTTGTCCTCCATACATATTACAATTATGAGTTGCTTAAACAAAAACACCCCAGTAGCCACTTTTATATTTAGTACAAAATATCAATGATAATTACAGCTCCATCACACTGAACTTGTGACAGAAGGAGAATGTGACAGGGTGGAATATTTCTGGCTAAAGTGGCTGCCACATTGCCTGTTATTAAGCTAAGAACTTCTAACATCAGTTTTCAACAGTTAATTACTTGACCTTTCTGTGAGTATTGCAAAAAAAATATCATAAAAACAACTGTTTTTACTGTATATTTTGCATGACAGATTAAAGATGTTATGCTTGACAGACCCTGGAGAAAACAACATATTGTCAATGCTGAATAAAACAAAACTTACCAGCTTTTGATCTTGGATCATCTGACGATTAAATGATGTCACTTCCTCTTCACTATCTTGCAGCAAGGGGCTATAAAGCTGACCAAAGGCAAGTCACATGGCATTAGGGTCAGAGTAGGACTTGTTATTACTACAGGGAGTTAATAATGCAGACCAATTCACCTGAAAAACTACACATCTTTGCCTGGTGTCCTTCAGCTTTTTTTCAATGGATTCATTTAGCTAAGGGCTCTTATTGTATAGGGTGGGGATAGGATCAACCCTGGGGAGGGTGCATGAGCAGCGAGACAGCAGATGTAAGCTGGGCAGCAAATGAGCTGTTAGAGAAAGAGAACTCTGCTTCATAGCTGTGGCTGTAAACAGCTGGAAAATAAAGCACCATGTCATGCGAAAGCTGTCTCTGAGTTTAATACACAAACTGTATGCAAACACTACAATATGATGAACTGAGATAACCAATATGACTTGAAAACTGAACGCTTTTATCTTCAATGTGACATAATCATGATGGTCAATATGTCATGTTGCTAGCTAAGTAAGTGAAGGTCAGTATTTCTTGCTGCCCACCTGCTCAGATATGTCCTCATCCTTCTTAAGTCATGTTTTCATTCTTGTTCTTGCCACTGCTGTCAGTCTTCACATGATTTACGTGTAAAAATTGTGAAAAAAGTAATGAATGCTGTAGAGCAGTGGTTGCTGTG
Source organism: Colossoma macropomum (assembly GCF_904425465.1). NCBI lineage: Eukaryota > Metazoa > Chordata > Actinopteri > Characiformes > Serrasalmidae > Colossoma > Colossoma macropomum. The sequence goes on along the minus strand of NW_023494791.1, from coordinate 24,520,675 downwards.
TCAGATTCACATCATCACACTGAACTTTCTTATTTGAATTTGCACTTTAAATAGTGCTGCAGTTAGACGCTTGAACCCATACAGGCAACTGCTAAATCATTTACAGTGGAATGGGAATTGAGAATAAGAAACTCAGTTCAGCTTCATCTAATCTCTATCCACAGTCTAATCAGTAAATGGGGGCTGTACCACTTGAGGTGGGGACTGCTGGTTTAACACCTAAATTACCTGTAGTTTTAATTTTGTGGCATTTTTGATAGGGTGATTTAGGTTATTAAAGTATCATACAAGTTTGTGTAGAGCGCTACATATAAATATGCATTTCAGTAGGACATTTCAACTGGCCCACTGGGAATTCTCCCAACTCTCCTGATTGCCTGCTTCTACAGTGCATGGCAGACATTTTCAGTCATGAATATCACAGATGAAAATCAGCTATACAGAACGGTAGAGCAGATTTTTTGCAGGACCAGGTGGGAGCGGGATGAAATCTTGAAGGAGTGGGACTAAAAAATGGTCCTGCAAAGAACTCTATTGTGGACTCAATGGCACTCTTTTTATGGAATGACACCTTCTCTGTACAAGGAGGCAAAATGCTCTTCTTAATGAATACCCCAGAAAGGAAGATGCGTATTTTCAGATGTAAAGCATTTTATAGTCATTGTTGGATCTGCGACCTTTTGTCTTATTTCTTTGTGCATTCTCTGATCTTCTCCCTGCTGACGGATTGGTGTTTGGCCTGCATGTCACTACATATTTATACCCCAGTGAAACCCAAGGGCATGAGTGACCACTTAAAAGCTCTGAACGACTCAAATGTTCAGAAAAAGGAAAATATGAATGAGAGTAAATACCAATTACATTTCGTTCATGAAGAATTCCTAGGGGTGTCAGTAATTGTTACACATGTGTTTTTGGGGCAAAAAATTGTATTTTTAATGTGGATTTGCTTTACTCTTATATTCAGTATAGAATCGAGCTGATAAACAACAAAGACATTTTTCATTGCTTTTTTGCTCATCTTTTTTTAGGGCAACAGTAATTATTGTCGCTCTCCAATGAAAAACGAGTATCTCCAAAATATTAACTTTACAGGAGAAGGCAAAAACACTCTTACATTTCAACGTAAGTCAATGTAAAGAGATTTTGTTCCAAGTGATTTTAGAGCATTTCAATTGGTCCATTCATCATGAAATTGTTGCACAATGTAAAAGACAGCTGGTTTGTTGAAATGATATAGAAACTAAAAACCAACAAAAATGGAGATACATGGTTTTCATTGGACAGCGATGCTATACAAGGTACTGTACGTGTTGACTACATTAACATCATAACCAAAAAACTGAGGCAAGATACTATACTTGTACACAAACACAAATGATAATGTTATGAGAAACTTGTCAGAATATCCAGCATTCTCTTTAAACTGTATGAGTGCAATAAAAGTTGAGGATTGTCGTTGTTGTGGATGTGTAATGTGTGGAAGAAGGTAGGATGCTGTGCAAACAAGCTTTATTAGGGTTAAACTAAGAAACACAAACCAAGTTCGAGGCAGGAGGGCAAAACACAAGAAGATGTTAGATTACATTAGATTCAACTTTATTGTCATTGTGCAGAGTACAGGTACAGAGCCCATGAAATGCAGTTAACATCTAACCAGAAGTGCAAAATACAGTATTATTTATATATAACGTGCAGGAAAGTAACCCTGGTAAGCAATGCTGAGATTACAATATGTACAATTAAGGATGGTAGAGTGGCAAAAAAATTATAGATATTATATAAGTATAAATATTTATACATATATACAGAGTGAGTGGAGAGAATGCAAATGTAGAAAGAAGCATATGTAAAATTATAATGTATTATAAAAACATGTACAGTAACTGTCTATGCAAATATGAATAGTGCAAGGGATAATCCATAACCAGAAACCAGAAACACCAGGCCAATAAGAACAGCCCAGAACCATGGATAAAAAGGGAAACTGCTCAAAACTGCACTGAGTGCAAAGTGACAAGTCTTCACAAAGAGGAGCATTTAAAGCAAAGGAGTATTTAGAAGAGAGCTAATGAGTCCAGAAACAAGCTGTAGGTGAGTAGGATAAAGAGTGGGCGGAGCCAGGGTGGATCTGGAGCTGGTGTGAGCCAATTCAACTTGGAGACGAAATGAGAATATCAAACGTGTGCAAAAGTTTTGGCACCCCTGGTCAAAATACATTTTGTTGAGTTTCTAAGTGAAAATAAGTAACATATTTTCTACAGAAAACATACCTGCACAATTATAGTTTATTTGCTGAATTTAACATACTGTGGGGAAAAACTGAAAACGTGGGCTATGCAAAAGTTTTGGCACATGTTATATTTTACATTTTATTATCAACATGACAAACTCAGCAAATAAATAGAAATTGTGCACTAAAATGCCATATTTAAGTTCCCAGCATGTGTTAACTTGTTGTCAATTAAAAAATGTGTCATTTGACCAGGGGTGGTCAAACTTTTGCATAGCTAAACATCTTAACATAAACCCATAATTATGAGTGTAACTATATTTTAAAATTCTGCAGAGTCCAAAAGTCTGGAGGAATCCAGACTGTGAAATGAGGTGATATCTATAAATAGTGCACATCCAGGGGTTCAGAGAAGGGTTAAATGACTGGCTTTATATCTAGAGAGCTTCAAAATGAGTGCATTAGCCCCTTCACTGTATTCACAGGTTGGTATACCTCCTTTTGGAGCCCCTTGCAAGCTATGGACCATTGGAAGGGTCAAGAAGAGAGAGAGGGCATGAACGCTGAAAATGTGCCCATTTTGCCAAACAAATTGGGCAGGGAAATGTCCTGCTCCTGTGCTGGCAACAGCACACAAGATAGCATAAATACACCTATTCACGTAACACCTACCATTGTTGTTGGTGTCCCTGGGTTCACTCTCTCAGAAAAGCAAGCCAGGAAAGTAATGTTTTAATTTGACAGAGACAGTAATCTCATCTGAAAAGCCTAACAAATTGTTGTCACTCTCTGTCTTTATCAACTGGTCATTAGAAACTAATGTGAGTTGAATGAGATGATTCTCATTAAATGACCGTTATCTGGGCATTATCGTTATACCCAAATCTCGGAATATGTCAGGCGTAATCGCAAATCGACGGAGTAAAATTTGTTGGAGTCAACAACCTAAGGCTGCCACTGCAATCTCACTCTGTTTAATTAAGTCATTTGGCAATAACATTCCTCATTCAGCGCAGCCAACAAGCTCTGGAGGCAGCTGAAAAGCTGTGTGACAAATTAATGACTACTTAACCAGAGAGAGACCTCTCGCTGTCATTCTCTCCGCGGGTGAGTGGCGAATGACGGCCTGTCACTCCGCATCCCGGCGCCTTGCTGTATCTGTTCTAATCTATCTGCTCTACCTCCTCATCTTCATCTTCCTAGCTGTTCCTCTGCACTGACGGAATCATTGTACGGGTCTCGCTCGGCGTGGTTGACAGGGTGACAGGATGCGAGAAGGAAAGAGAGGATACACAGTGCCCTTATTCTGTCATCTGCTTCCATTGCCTTTGACTGGTTGGACACATGTACTGTAGCCGGTACAGCGCAACTAATAAATCACTGTCCGTGAGTACAATGTGGCAAAGTTTACTCGCAAAGTCTTGAAACAACTTGTCTTCCCACTGATCTATTCCATTTTTGTTATATAACAGCAGAAAGTTTTAGCCATAGACTAAATATGCTGTGATGTCTTTTTCATATTGGCCATTTGCAATAAGCCAAGTAATGAGCATCACATTGTGCAGTCATTATTCTGGGCTTGTCTGAAAAAAAAAAACAACAGATTCAGACTCTGCTCTGCAGTAGACACAACACTTGAACCCTTTCCTTTCTCCTACTCACCAACAAACAGGCCTTATATTGTTCTGTCAATGCAGCCCTGCTTCACCCTTCTGCCAGCCATGACACAGAAAGTCAAAGTCTTCCCTTTTATTGCACATGCCGAGCCTGCTGGCTCAGAAACATGTCCTGATAGCATCACCCCTCTCCATCACGCTGTTAACCTCCAGACAGACAAATGAATGCCTAGCTAAACGACCTTCCCTTTCCCACTGCAGAGGCTCATTACGAGTGCTGAACAAACCTCACTTTTAACGACACCAACAGATTGTTCTCCATCTCCAGCTCCACCGCTCAACATTACTCTGACTGCATGGAACTGAGACTGGATGCTTCACTGTCTGCTTAAAGATCGCATAGATTTCTGCTAAAAACAAATCACAGGAAAAAAGAAGGCCCTGTGAAAGAAAGAAAGAAAGAAAGAAAGAGAGAAAGAAAGAAAGAAAGAAAGACTGATTAAAGCAAAGGCACCTTTTGTCAGCACATTACACAGTGTTAGCTGTGAGTGCCATGGGCATGTTAAAAACTACTTTTGATAACAATCTACATTTTCCAACTAGCCAATTTAAGAAAAGAGCTCTAGAGAGAGCCCAAGAACCTCAAACACGGAAGTATGCTAATCGCTTGCAATTGTGTCAAAGCTGAACATACAATTTTAAAGCATACAATTATACAGAGGCCTGATTAGCATTTGTCCTGGCAGTACCAAATAAATTTAAAGAGAAAAATAAATATGAGAATTAGATATGCAAAATCCTGCACAGTGAAACCCGAGGCAGGCCCAATTATCAGCACGCACAAAGCTGAGAGAATGAGCTCTGTCCATTGTGTCCATCTGCTATCAGATCAACTTGTTAGTACTGGAACATTGGTTTTCACAAATCCCTTAAGCAGGAGCACGCTGGGTAGATTGTCCTCTCTATCTCAGTGAATATGAGTCTGAAAACATTTATGCTCTGCTCGTTTTTAATTGATTATGGATCCCTGGTGTATTTACGGACATGATACTTCAACCACTACCACCTGAAAGAATTAGTCTGATGTACAGTTGTTTTTTTTTCATAGATATATAACTGTACATAGTATATACTTGATAGTTAATGGAGCATTGAAGTAAAAGCCGTTCAGCATGGTCTGTACCAGATCATGCTCAGTAAAGTGTAAACAAAACAGTAAACTAACAGGCGATTTTTTTTTCTTTCATGAACAGCAGAATTAACACTCCCCACAGCACTGAACAGCAATAAAACATAATGTTTTAGATGCGAGCCTTCCCTTTGCTGGTCATCTTTGCCAACAACCAAGTCAGAAGCCCACAAACCTTCATTACCGGAGAACATGTGGCGATTACTCATAGGGACGCCACTGCTGGCAACGAAAGCTGTCACAGCAATAGTGAATTATGATGCTGCTGTGGACCTTGTAATTCAGTGTAAAGCAATTTAAGGCCAAAACAACAGAACCTAATCTAGTTCAAATGGTGAATACAGTAGTGTGTGGTTTAGGCCATTCACTTCAGTCTAGGTAATATAGGGTGTTTTGGCCATTCTGCACACACAGAGTGAGAGAGAAGGCCCTGGGGTCGAGTCCTGGAAATGCTTGGACTGCTCTATTTAAGGCTCTTTAAATAGGAGCATCACTGGTTGGAGCTGGCTTCTGCGTTCTTCTTTAAGACATGATGGGACACATATTGGCTCTATGAAAGCCTCCTGTGTAAAAAGAGGGCAGCTCTTCGGCCAGAACACAGCAGACTCTTACTGTAATGCTACAATATAGATGAAAAGGAAACCCAGTGAGTGCTGAGAAGAAAGTCCCATAAAGGGGTTTTAGGAGGTAAGTATAAGCAAATGTTACATCTGCTTGGTTTTATGGTATGGAAATGAATTATGTATCACCCTACTTCCTTCATACAGAGGCAAAGAAATAAATTAAAGTACCCCTACAGTCATAAATTTAAACTAAATTAAGTATTGTTTTATGCGTTATTGTTATGCCCCAGAAAGTACTAAAATTGCATAGGAGCATCCCTAAACCTTGACACTCATTAAGAATGCAAAGAGCCATGAATATACATGATTTTATGAAAATTGTAAACACTCCCTTGACTCCTCGTTTCTAAACCCTGCCTGTTCCCCTCACTACCCTGCACACTGTTTCTGTGTTTTATGAGACAGAGCAGAAACGATGCACGGCTTCGGGATTTCTGGATTAGACTCCAACAATTGACTCCTGTTGCAGGAATCAATAGAGTCGACTTCACTTAATTTAAAACCAAGACAGCTCCAGTGCCTGTGATAAAGGGATCCACCAGATGTTAAACCTTCCTAAATGTAGTTTACCTAGTTTTTGAATAGTTACAGTTTATAGTGATATGATGAAAATTTGTAATTATTCCAAGTAATACCAGGTAGCTGGACCAATGATGCAGCAGATACATTTTTCACATTCACATATTTTCATAGATTTCACATGATGAGGCTCCTGATGGGAGCTTGAGCTTCAATGGGAAACTGAGAAAATCATTGCTGTGGTCCAGGGGCATAGCCAGGGGTAGGCCTGGGTAGCCTACTCAATCAAAAGGGGAAGGAATATTTATTACGTCAAATTTTCTAAGATAAATTTGATTTGTTTTCTGTAAGCGCTGTCACTGTATTATAGCCAATCAAATTATTATGCTCTCTGCCAAGCTCCACCATTGATATCCAGTTGTGCTTATGTTAATCCAGTTTTCTGGTTGATTGCCAGAATATTGTGGTAACACCATAGTGGGTGGAAGTGTTGGAATAGGTAAAATGATGGCCGCACAGCCCTCAGGAATAGCCTAAACCCTGATGTAATGATGTTGCAGGACATCAGCGTGTTTGGAATTAATATCTACCAAACTGGCCTACCTACTTTTCACAGGTCTACCCAATATGCCTATGTCACTGCTTATAAGCCAGTAAACCAGATTTAAAGTAAAGTTTTCATTCCAGAGCAGCTGGAAGTTATCTTGTTTCACTTTCCATAAGTCTGAATTTGGCATATTTGCCAGTTTCTATGACAAATGTATTATCCCACATTAAAGCTGGAGTGGGTGATTTTGTAGAAAGCAGGAAATATAAGCTAGTTTTTAGAAGTTCAACCGAAAAAAAATCCCACTCCCTACTTTTAGCCCTCCTTCCAAAGCTACTCCCCCAAAAATACATGAACACACCAACAAACATATACACAAAGATAAACATAGCTAGCTAGCTTACACCCAGAGCTTAGCTACTTAGCATTGGACTGATATATAATGTAGTTACATAAGTAGCCTAGTACTCTGGCTACACAACCTAGGAAACTAACAAATTCCCCCATAAACAAAACAAACCAGACAGTTACTTACTTGTTCAACAGAAAAACAGCAACGTGGGCATTGCTTTCCAGGTCGTTCAACTCCCTCAGGTTTCACCACCGTTGGAAGGTCACACTGATGTTCAGTCTGGTTTGAGCTTTTGCTTTATTCAACCTCTTTTTGTTCAATGCCTTTTTTATTTGTCTTTTTTTATTTATTTCTGTCTTTAACAATGAAAGCTGCTGTATGTATCTACATAACTTTCTCTGCTATTCTTGTGAACCTAGCTCACTACCTTTCAGCTGTGTGTGTGTGTGCGTGTGTGTGTGTGTGTGTGCGTGTGTAGAGATGTATGACGGACTCCGCACATGAGCAAAAGAGTACACGTGCAGAGTGCGTGCATGTGGGCAGGTCGTAAGGTGGGTAGATAGACAGGCAGGTAAGCCATGGAATGAAATGATTGGACGGGGTTTTTACACCCCTGGGCTGCGGTCTCTAAAATAATTCACCTACCTTTAAATGATGCAGTAGTTACCTAAATAGTGAACAGGCACAACAATATAACTGCAGCACCATTTAAGGTGGAACAAAAACTTTAATAAGAAGCAGCCAAAAAAATGTCTTTAGCTATTTTATTGTACACAATGTTCTGTGAAAAATATTGTTTACTATTGTTTTTGTTCCTTCGTTTGTTTCCATAGCATAGTTAGAGTGCCGAGTGGTGTACTGTAAAGGCAGACATACCAGCCACATTTTTATCAGCGACTGGCGGGCAATGCTGAATTATTATTAATCTACTAAACAAACTCATGCTACTCAAACTCAACACATGCTTCCATCAGAATGTCCCTTGAGCCAATTACAATGAGAAAACACAGAGTCAAGAGTCAACTCAAAGCATTTCGACTCTCAGAGTCACTGGCCAAAAGTCGTGCCTGACTACCACTCTTCCTTCACGCAGCGGCAGTTGTCATAGTAGGGAAAAAGTTACAGCAGCAGCGACATTTACAAATGAGAGTATAGGCAAAGTTCTCCTTTGCAATGTCTCTGATGTACAGGACTTGCTTATTTTAATGTTCTTGTTAACATATAATTTTTCCATAACAGATGTTCTTAGTTTGGTGGATCAGTTTTCACAAGGGCTTCAAGTTCTCTGAGAATTACCTGCTTGATTTCAGAGGTAAGTTAATAGGTTATAGTCAGTGTTGTGCAGATTGGGAGTAAGGTTAATGGAGTCAGCTGTACCTCATTTTCTTTTGGTTGTATTTTGTGATTTATCTTAACAATTATACATTTTCCCCTGTATTAGTGTTGCTTTGTACATGGTCCAGTGTTGAAATGGGCAGGTCAGTACTCCTATGTTAGTTAACCAGCTATGACAATGTTTAATCACTTAAGTGTTTAAGCTGTAATATAATTAACTAACATTGATGTTTAATGTTGCTGTGGAAAAGCATTAAAACATAACCTTACCAATCAATACAATCACCACATAGAATGCTGTAGTCTGTCCACACAGTGCACTGGCCCTACCCAACGTCACCAGATTTTATTTAATTTATAGATAATGTCACATATTTCCTCTCCCATTCACAGATAGTTTTTTTTAACCATGTTTAAATCCATATTGCTGCAGGTGTAAGTAGCCCACTTTTAACATATACCTTGTCAAGCTTGCTCTTCTTTATAAATGAAAACTGCTCCACCAAAGTAAATAACTTATATAAATATAAAAACATGAGTCCTCTTCATTCTCATTCATAAACGCTGCCACTATTGTAATGTTTTCCCTACAATGATGGCTCACATCGCATCGAATACAGAAGTGTGAAAGGGTCTATGAACCTGTGCGGTGGGGTGTGAAGCTGTTAGCATGCAAAGCTACTGCAGTAGAATGCTACCAGCACGTTTTAAAAGGAAAAATGTGAACTCTTGACACAAATATTAGTCTATAAAATCATAATAAGCCACCCAAGAGGAGTTAACCATAGAAAAAACACAGCTTGAGAAACACACTTTAATGGAATGAATAAAGGCCTCTGCATTTACAATGCATCATTTGTTTTCTGTTTAGTTGTTTTGTTTTTTATTATGTTTTAATTTGTGTTTGGTTTATTTTATTATGTAAATTATAAAGCCATCCGACTTTTTCAGTTTCTTGTGTTGAATATCCAGTCAAAAACTGATGATCACCACATTTCCACTGTTTTTTCTGAATGCAACTACACTAGATATAAATATATATTAATATTACTGAGGAGTGCAAAAATAGTTCCATAGATTTCTGTTTATATTTAAAAGTTCATAATACAGTTCATTGGTTATTTATTTGTGTAAACTGCACCACATATCAAAAGGAATGTTTGCCAAGTGAATGCAGGACCCTTTAATTCCAGCCCCAAATCAGCTTTAAACAACAAAATCAAAAACATGCCTGCAGTTAGATCTATGAAAAAAATGTCAATCTCCAGAAGTGCAAGCATACTGTAAAGTATACATGAATGCATCAGTGCACTGTTCGCAGCGAAAATAAAAATAAGCATCTGAATGTTGGCTGAATGAAATCACTTCAAAGTATATAAATATATAAGCTCCTAATAGACAGTGAGTTAATAATCAAACAAATTGAAGAAAAAAAAAAAGACTTTTCATATCATGCTAATCTGCTACTGTGATTTTATTCACTATGTAGTTCTACTCCTGTAATGCTCTGGCTTTTTAACAGAGGTGAAAGCTAAACAGAAAAGCTCTTCAGTCGTTTTGTGCTGCTAAATCTCTAAACACTGGGATTAAAGATGATGATCATATGGAATCTACGACTGAGTGTGCACTATTATTTCAGCAGTCTGGAGCTATTCTACACTAATGAGGCCCTTAGATGCTAGTATTCAGTAAATGATGTTCAGTGAATGTGGAATCCAATATCAGTTATACTGCTATTCAGCTCCACCTGCACTTATTATAGCCACATAAGGTCCTAAATTTGCAGTCTGGATTCACATACACTTAAAATTACAGCAATTCTCTCACCCTCTCTCCTCTACCTTTCATGCCTTATCTCTTTCACCCTTACTCATGAGAGACTCAATGATTACATAAAATGAGAAAAAAGAAAAAACATACACCACATATATACATCACATACATTTGCACATTTTTGGTTTTGTAGCACATGCAGAAAAAAGAGTTTCAAAAGCAGAAGTTGTTTTGTGTTATTAGCATACAATGAACCTTAATGGCAAAGCATTTTTCAATGCTTTGGCTTTTGAGTAAGATGAATCAGTGACTGATGGCATTAAGTGAGTCCAGCAGTGTGCTATCAAAACAGCGGGGAACAGGAACAGCTGCAGGACTGCGGATGATGAATAAGACGAGGCCTATGCGTTCCTCTGCCAAGGCTCAATATAGTCCAACCCCAAATGGGCAAAGATGTCCTCCTCTGTCTTGGCCGGCAGGAAGGTATTCTAGAGAGAGAGAACAAAAAGGGGGAAACACAAAACAGCAGTGAAATGATGGGTCTAACGATTAGCCTGCTTGAAAGCGTACAACAAACGCCAGAGGAGGACAAAGACAGAGATGAGCTGGCATGCTGGGAGGACAATGGCTGCATTTGACCAACGATTTCGCTGAGAGGTCATGACAGAGACAAAGAGCTATGCTGCTGATGATGCTCTGCTCCATAAGGTTGGACAAGACAAGGTTTCAGTACAGGTATGTCCACTCTTATGGGAGAACTTACCATCCTCTGTGTTCGAACTGACAAGAGGGGGATCTAAGATGAAACAAGTAATGACGCTTTTGCATCCAGAACATAGCACTGTTGTTTATAATTCAAGCTAACCACTTCGCAAACTCTGCAAATTATATTTTGACAAGTGAAATCATCTTTAATCTCATTGAGCTATACCAGCAGTCGGCAACCCAAATGTTGAGAAGAGCCATTTTGTCCTTTCAACAAATATCAAACCACCTTTTATGTCCATTTTACCATCTTGGCTGTAAATATGTCTCTGTATGCGCTGATGTGCTAGTATAGGCAAAAAAATATATAAAAATGCAGACTTACTTTGCTCTGCTTTAAGCTTTAGCTCACCTATAGTCGCTCTTCTCACATCTTCTTGTTTGAATTTTCCCGTTCCATCTTAAATGATGCCTAAAGCGCCAGAAGGTAACTGCTGCACCACTTAAGGTGGAATGGGAAAATTCAAACAAGAAGCTTGTGAACAAGAAGCTGACTCCAGCTTCGCAACTTTTTAGCATTTGAGAGTTTTTTGCTGCAGATTAAATGCAGCAGGACACCAGCTAAGTGCTATAGATGCAAATAAGATGTCTGTCTTTATTATTTCTCTTTGTTTTTTCGTTAGCTACTTGCTAGGCAGGATGGTTGTCTGCATCGCTGTGGTGACCAGCAGTCTGTGTGCCAATCGTCAGGGTTAAAGGGTGAATTAGCAGTTCACAGTGAATTATAATGAATTATTTTTACCTAAAAATCTAATTCGGCTGTGGAGCTGCAACAGGGCAGTAAAAGAGCCACATGCAGCTCCGGAGCCGCATGTTGCCGACCCCTGTTATGTACAATATTTTTTTTATGAGATTGATGTAAGAATATGATAAGATCATTCAACCAATTTCTAGACACGTATACTTGTGTTAAGAAATTTTATCCAGCAAATTCACTTTTTTTGCATTGACAGATGAGTTTGCTTATCTAGAAATAGGTTCAATAGTCTTGTAACAGACATCAATCTCATAATGAGAAATATTAGATATACTGACTAGATTTATGATGATTTCACTTGTCAAGCATCAGAGCTATGAACAGCATTTCTCTCAACATCTGCCCTTTAGTTGCATTGTAAGAACTCCTTCATGACAGTCTTGAAAACTTCATGAAAGTTGTCTGGAACTTTTGGGACCCCTAATTAGAAAGACACGTAGTAATGATAACTTTGAAACACGTTTAAGATGACAGAAAGTTGTATATTTTCCAGTACAGTCCCATATTTCAGTCTCAATTAAATCCTGGCTCTGACTCAGAAACTGTTGATTTGTCCTCTGTTTCAGACAGCAAAGATGCAAAAAGTGCCAAAGATCACACTGTGTTTATTGTTACTTCTGACCTCTTTATACTGAGTATTAGGGGTGGAAAAAATGCAATCATGCATTGTGATACTGATTCATGATTGTATGGATTTCAGAACATTATAATTGTTTTATTATGTAATTATAGCCAATAAAGAATGCAAAATTCATACAATTGAATCAGTATTACAATGCATGATTGCAATTTTTCACCCCTAATACTCAGTATAAAGAGGTCAGAAGTAACAATGAACATAATGTGATTCAATTCTAGAAATTTTAGAATGGTAGAATCATTTTATAATGTAATAATAGTCAATAAAGAATGCAAAATTCAATTCTTTGGCTATTTACAACCATTAAAGAAGCTTCAAAAGGGCAGTTGCATTTGTGTTAAGAGTGGAGTGATACTGCATGGCAAAACCCACAGCACTTGCAGAGAAGCAGGTCATGCTTGTGATCTGTAATGACCTCCACCCTGTCCCTTCCATCTCAACCCATACCAGCACTCAGAGAACTTTGTCACTTTTATAGCTAATGATGCTCATTTCAGGTTCGCGAGTGATTTACGAAGATCCTGCAGACAGAAATGAAAATTTAATTCAGTCTTACATCAGACTCCTTCAAGATTGCTCTACCTGCTGGATGCCTTGGCTTTATAGAAGGTTGTGCCTAAGAGGGCAGCTAAGGACTCAGAAAAGATGAGCCAAAATACAAGAAATAAACACCGAATTTGAGGAGAAAATGACTTAATACTAGTGAAATGATCTGTTTACTTCACAAGAAATCCTGAAGTAAGTTTGTTCCAGTCTAGAAAGGCTCTAATAAGCTTTAAAATTAGTAGGAAATGCTGGGTGTTAGATCAAAATTACTTGAGAACAGTCTTGCTACAGCACGGTAACAAGTGAAATACACTGAATATTAGCAAAGAATTCTTAATTCAATTTTTTGCATTCTTAATTTTAGAACACTTAAAAATTGAAGGCCAAAGAAATGATTTAATATTAGTGGAACATGATTCTGCTGTTACAATTCGGTTCCTCTTGAAATAGGTAGGTCTAAACCTACATTTAATTTAAAACTAGCCCTTAATCTCAGAGCAGACTTCTGAAAACAGAAAAATGGTTTTACTGAAATCACATCCAGAACTGCAAGTGAAACTTCCCTCAACATTTTCTGACAACTGAACCGAGGGACAGAGAGTGAGAGAGAGAGACTGAGTGAGAGATGACATTGGACCACTGAAGAACAAAAAAAGGTTATACTGTTTGAACATCAGAGAGAAAAAAAAACGTCTGACTGAAATAAAATCAAACTCGATAACGGAATGAGAAAACCTCAGCAGAGGGAACTGAAGAGAAACTGGATGTGTGATTCTGAAATCAAGCAATTTTGTGTCACTAAATCTTGAATGAAGTGTTTTCAGTGAAAGAGAATATCATTTCATTTACCTTGTTTTACCATTAAATTACTCAATTTTAAGATTCTCTGACTAATTGAGGCATAAAAGACATATTTATCATCAATTTAAGAACATACCATGAATTCAAAGATAGAAACTAGTAAATACCTTTTAAAACAAGATGATTAATTTCATATTTCCAGAGCTAAGATTTTAAATATTGGCAAGCACAGAACAATCTGCAGTGTCTCTCCTCTTGATTTCTCATGATAGCATTCCTGTTTCCCTCAGCTCTCCATGCAGGCACTACCAGTGAGGAATGCATCTGTCAGAGTGCATCTGAATGAAAAGCGGCTCCAGATTGCGTGACTATGTTAATACAGAGCAGGGCTGAGTCTGAGGCCGGGGTCAGCGTTTAGAAAAAAGGCTGTGACCTTGCCCTGAAAGCTCGCTGTGAGAACTCTAAGGCAGTCATTATGGATGTCTTTACTGATATGTCACAAGATGTGGGTGTAATAAGGACAGAAAATGTTGCATCAGGTGTGAACATTTAGAGAGCGGATGTGTAATAAGGGGATTTACACGGGTGCTAAAATTTAAAGCCAGTGCGAGTCAGCCTCTCAGCACCTTCATGCCATGATGTCATATTGAGGCAGATATCAGCAGGCATGAGGCGAGGTTGACTTACCTCAGCAGCACCGCAGCCAAGAGCATGCTGTAAATCTGACACATCCTGCCTCGGAGTGTTAAACTGGAACTAACGTGTCAGAATGAGGAAGAATACGAAGCAGAAAAGAGGGGGAAAAAAAAGAAAACCACATTCGTCCGTGAGCACACAGTGGCAATGAGAGCTGCAGGCTGCCAGCTCATCTTTCCTACCGAAGCCTTGTTTAAAATGTAAATCAGACAGAGTGGTCAGAGAGGTGCGTGTATGTTTACACTGGTTTGTGTGCAGAACGAGTGCGGACAACAGAGGACGCCCGCTCACCCACTGAGTAAATATCACTCCGTGTTTATTTGTTTTTTGTCTTTCCTGATAAAAATCAAAGGCACAACACACATTGTGTAAATTATGCATCTCAATTAGATCCTCATAACTTCTCTTCCTCTCCTCATTTCAACCCCTCTTGCTTCCTCCCAGCATCTCAGCTAACTTTTATTTCTACCTCTTGATCTCTCCTTTGACAGAGTTTCCTCCCTCTCTCTCTCTCTTTTTCTGTTGTTCACCGCAAAGAAAAGGGCTTTGATTCATCGTCGTAATCCTGGGGTGTAGATGTATCATTTATTTAGACTCTGAGCGCATCAAAATCTTGCGAAGTGTTTTTGAAAACACAAGACAGCAGTTTTGACAAAAACAGAGGGATTTTGTCCTCCGTTCATCAGGATTTGATGAAATCTGGAAGGCATGTGGGGAAACTTCGCTAACAAGACGCCGTACACCCGCAGCTGAAAAGGTCTAGCAGAAAGAGATCCAGCATCAGGTGGACAGAGGGCAGCTTTGGAGCGGCTCTCCGCAGCGCTCAAATTAGGCCCGGCCGTGGAGCGGAGCTAAGCTGGGCTTGTGAGAAGCCCATTCCCTAAAATCCCCTCAATCTCTCTGATACTCAGCATTAATTACCGTGCAGAACACAGAGCTGCGTCCATGGCACAGACACACATGCCAGCTGCAAGTTTGGCTGTTCTTGCCCATACAGATACTGCATGCTTCCACAATGGAGTTGGAAAATTCTCCCACAAAAATTCTCCCTCCACTGCTCAGTGACAACAGCCATGCTTCTTGAGTTTGCTAAGCATTCTTATTCCTTCATATTTTTGAAAAAAAAAGCTCTGTTTATTGGAGTTTTCCATTATAGGAAGAGCTAGAAAAAAAAGAAGAGCTAAAACATATGCAGGTCAATAGCTTATTGTGTAACATAAGTAATATTAGCACAATTATACAGAAACTGTTGAGAAAACATAAACTTAAAGTAGATATCCCACTGTCTTGCCATTTCTTCACTATTGTCTCTATTTTTCTCCCAATTTAGTCCCGAGTTCATCACCACATCAGTAGTTGCCTATCCTCTTCTGATGTTCACAAAACCTCACACTGTATCTTTCCAAACTAGCAGCTACATACTGTGGTACCTTTGAACACCTCAACACAATCAGAGGAGAACACTAAGCTTCTGATTTGCCATGCAACCATACAGGCTGGCAAAAATCCAAAACATCCCCAAGTGACAGAGGAAAGAAGCCACTGTCACCTTCCAGAGAGAATTAGGTCAGGCATGTCTCAGCCAGGTACGCTCTTATAAATAAAGGTAACAAAAATGTTCTTTAAAGTGATACAATAGAAGAACTACCTTTGGTTCTTTTTTATTTTTAATGAATGGTTCTTCAAAATACGGCAGTGTTTTTCAACCTAATCTCTCTTATTGCCACTGTAGCATATAGCTGATTCGCATGGACAATAGTTAATTTTCCCTCCAAATGTTGCCAGATCTTCTGAACTACAAGTTCATTAATGAGCTGGAATAGAACTCTTGCTACATGCAAGCTAAAACTGCTGCACAATGAATGAGTGGTGCAACCATCTAGGCGTTGTCCCTATCGCCAGGAGTTTCGCGAGTTCGATCCCTGATGATGATCCCATGTGACTGGGGGAGTCCTAACAAGTGGGTGGAATTGGAGACGACTAAAAATGAAGTTTAATAGTAGACTTAATTTCATGTCATTTCCATGCACAGTAATATTAGCCTGCTTGTAGCATGCATGTATGACCTTGTAATGCAAAGGATCCAGTGACATTTTGGGGGAAAGTGTACACAGGACAAAAATGTATCAGGTATTGAAAATTTTCATTTACCACAGGGTGCAACAGACCTGATTATCAAAACTGCTAATAAATTTCCACATAGAGAAAATTTACTTAGACTCTAATTTACTTAGAGTTCCGAACATGGTTAAGATGCCAACTACAGAATGATTTCAGAGGTCTATAGAAGTCATTGGGTAGTGTGTTTGAATGCTGAAACGAACTTACTGCATTGAAATTATTGTCCATGTTAAGTGACCATATGTTACAAATTAGCAAACAGACACTAGGTTGAAAAACATTACTTTAGAGCATTCCTTTAAAGAACCAGCCATGAAAATGTTCTCTAAGTAATGAAATGTGTTTTTGCTGTGGTAATGATTCCCATCCCTGGTCCTGGAATACCTCTACCCTGCACAACACACCTAATCCAGCTTATCACTTAATTGACGAGTCTTTCCTGAGTTGAGGCAGTTGCTACAGCAAGGAGAACACTAAAAATGTGAAGGGCAGGAGGCTGAGAGAGGGGGGTACTCCAGGACCAGGGTTGGGAACCTGCACTCTATGGTATCTCTCCACAGAACCCTTTTGGTACCAGGGTTGGAAACCTGTGCTCTATGGTATCTCACCACAGAAGCCTTTTGGTACCAGGGTTGGTAACCTGTGCTCTATGGTATCTCACCACAAAAGCCTTTTGGTACCAGGGTAGGGAACCTGTGCTCTATGGTATCTCACCACAGAAGCCTTTTGGTACCAGGGTTCGGAACCTGTGCTCTATGGTATCTCACCACAGAAGCCTTTTGGTACCAGGGTTCGGAACCTGTGCTCTATGGTATCTCTCCACAGAAGCCTTTTGGTACCAGGGTTGGGAACCTGTGCTCTATGGTATCTTTCCACTTGGCCTTTTTGATAACAGGGTTGGGAACCTGTGCTCTATGGTATCTCTCCACAGAAGCCTATATAGAGTGTAGTGCACTACGCTGCATCACCACAGCTAAGTAGTATTCTTTACTAAATATGTTGTCTCTGATTTCTACTTAATTTAATCCTTGCACTTTACCAGTCATTACCTAGTCATCTAATTAAAATGTTAATCAGTGTTTTCTCCATTTCTCCATAGAAGCACTTTGGCAGTAGCTTCAGGGTACATTCTTGACTGAATTGGGGTACTAAAATGAGTCTCATCTATGCAGTTGTTTAAATCCCTCAACCGAAGCCAAGAAGAGAAGATGACATGTTCTCTTCATAAACACTAACATCAGCCACATTCTAACTGACAGCTTGCTCTCATGAGGCAGCTCTCTATGAGGGCAATGGAGTCAACTGTGTTTCACAAACTTCAGTCATACGGAGAGAAAGCAACACTGAGCACTGCAGAGACAGATTTTGTGTGTGTGTTTATGTATAGATGCCTGTAATCACAAGGTCGGATAATCTAACTCTGTCATTTCCTTTCTATTGGCTCCACTATGGCTGCTGACTGTAGCTGTTTTCAATGGTAGAATTGGTTCTGACACACTTGTACATGCAGCACAGCCTGTTCACAGCTGCATGATATTACTGCTCTCTATATCTATTGCAAAAACACAGGAACACAAAAGCTATTACTGTGTTTCAAAATAGCAAGTGAGAAAACAGTTCAGTGGTCCTACTAAGCTGTGATATTTTTGAAAATAGCTGTGATATTAAATTAAAGTTGTTAGTGAGAGCTGGTTGACATTTCGTATAAAAGGCCGGGAGCAAACTAAACTGCACAGCTGTATTAGACCAAAAGAATGTAATTATTGTCTTGTGCTGGATTCAGTTAGTAGATTTTACTTAACTGAAAATGACCACTTCAGACCATTTGAAGGGCCAGCCTAAGTTATTTAACTTATTAATTAAATGATGTAAAGTGATGTCAATGATGTCAAAGGAGTGAAGGCAAATCAGTTAACTAAGGTTTCCAGTGTATATACAGTACTGTGCAAAGGTCCAAGTTTCACTTGTTTAATTTCTATGGCTATAAAATATTTAACAGAAAATTACACAGAAGCCTAAATATTAAATACAATACCACATTTTTCAGTATTTATTGTGTCCACTCTTTGACTTTATTACAAAATATAATCCTCCATATAATAAAGAAATTTGCAAGGCAGCTAAGGTGTGTTTGGGTAGTTGTTTGTGTAAATGTTAGTGTCTTTGAAGGGGAACATATTGTCAGTGACAACTTTGCAAACAGCTTTTGTTAGAAAGACATAGCTGTACCTTATTGGTTTTACGATTGGAAGGATGGAAGAGCTAGAATGCATAGTGCCAACAGTAAAGTTTAGTAGAGGAGGGATAATGGTCTGGGGCTGTTTTTCAGGGTTTGGCTCAGCTCCTGTGAAAAGTAATGTTAATACTACAGCATAAAAAGATATTTTAAATAATTATATGCCTCTAACTTTGGTACAACAGTTTGGGGAAGGTCCTTTCCTGTTCCAGCATGATTGTGCCCCTGTGCACAATGCAAAGACCATAAAGACATGGTTTGACAAGTTTTGTGCGGAAGAACTCCAGTGGCCGGCAAAGAGATCTGACCTCAGCCCTACTGAACACTGACCTCACAAATGCTCTTTTGGCTGAATGGGCACAAACTCCCACAGAAACACTTCACAATCCTGTGTAAAGCCCAGAAGAGTGGAGACTGTTATAGCAGCAAAGGTGCAGCCAACTCCATATTAATGCTCATTACTTTGGAATGGGATGTTAAAAAAGAAAAAAAAGCTTATGTAGGTGTGAGGTTCAGGTGTCCACATACTTATGGCCATATAGTGTACTTAGTCGTAGAGGCTTTAGTGTAATTTAATTTTATGTTAAATATATCCTATTTTTTCTTGTTTTTTTTCTGTTGCTGAATAATAAAATATCCTGTACTTAATGTGCTTGATATTTAATAAACAAGTTTGGCTCTGACTTTTGCATACTATTGTGCTAGATTTTTTTTAAAGGCCACTAAACAAGCACACATGGGTCTCTACTATGCTCAAATTATTATAGTTCAGAGCATTTTATTATTATCATTATTTTTAACAGTGGCGGTCCTGAAATTAGGCAATGCTGCAACACCCCCTTAGCACCCCCACTTTAGGATGTCCATAAATCAATGTGATATATACAACCCTTCAAATTCATTAATTTAAACGCAGCTACACGTTTAAACGGTCCTCCTCATCTCTCCCTACCACCCTGTAAGTACTGGTTGGTTCATTTCTGCTGTTTTGTGATGTTTTAACTGTAAATTGATATGTTTAAATGTCCTTATGCCTCAACAAGTAGCCTAGGCTTTGTGCTGTTTTATTCTGAGGAATTTGAAGTAATTTAAAACATTCTGTTGCAGAGGTATCTACTTGAGTTTGTGTAGCCAGATAACCTACAGCTGTCACGACTGAGGAATCAAATTCAAACATTTGTTCATAAAATATCTTTGTTCCATGTAAATGAGTTTTTGCTGAATTAGACATCCTTGGATGATGTTTATTACTGTTGCTAAATGTACTTGAAGGCACACCTAATTAGCTAGCTAACACTGTTTGTAGTTTTAGAATTGTAGTTTTAAATTGGTGATGTTAGGTAGGAAGGCTGGTTCACAGTCTGAAAAGCATTTTTCCAAAATCTGACTGACTTGCATTGAACCTGGCAGAAGTGAACCATTCTACAAGTTTTCTATATAAACTCTATTGTACTGTAATGTACTGTTCTCTCTTAAAACAAGGGGCAGATGATCTGAGCAGATAAAATGACAGGAAGGGATGCTGATGTCAGATGATTACTGATTGGAACATTTTGTTTTGCTGATTTAAAGACTTTAGTTGGACTGTCAAAAAGGAATCAGGTATAATTTTGATGCCAAAACTGACAAGCAAGGATGGACTTAATTAAGCCATCAAGATAAAAACAGTAGGCAGTTGTTTTTAATCACATTTTCTTGATATTTCATGATACATGCATTGGTCAAATTCATTTAGAGTGAAGATTAGTTGCATTAATTCAGAGAATTCAGAATGGTCATTGGTTGCATTCATTCAGAGTGGACAGTGGTTGGATGTATTAAGAGTGTGCATTGGTTGGATTTATTCTAAGTGGGCATTGTTTGGATTAATTGAGCATAGACATTGGGTGGATTCATTCAGAGTAGACATTGGGTGGATTCATTCAGAGTGGGTTTTTGAAATTGAATTAGTGACAACTAACAACAGGTAGGAAAAAATAGTTTAAATAAATAATAATCAATTACAAAAGAAAAACATGTGAAGTGACAAGACAATGTATTTCTAGAGCATTTCTGTCTATCTAATATATATATATATATCTTATCACTTCACATTTTGTCAAGACAACTGTGAAGCTAAAGGTGTATAAAAGAATACTGCACATACTCATGAGTGTGAAATTCATTCCTATTTGAAGAGCTGAGTAGATGATATGATATGATGATATGTGGCTCATTGACTCCAAGCTCAGGCGAGTTGTGATAAGGTTACTTTGTAAACAGAGGAGACTTCTGTGAGCTGAGTGTTTAGTAGCTGAGTGTAGTTCATAGTTTAAAGTTAAAAAATATCACAAATTAGTCTACAACTCTATCCATTATTTCACATGATTGCTATGATTATGCAGTGATGTATTTGGCACCATAGGCTAAATTGAACTTGCTGCCTCCAAAGCCATTAGTTTTTCTCTTTTCAGGGGATATGTAAGGTAAATCTTACTTGTATCTTAATTTTAATTTTATTCGTATTTTTAATAGAAATACATAAGCAAGTTAAAATCTGAAGAAGCAGAGTTTGACCTACAGGGCCAATTGACAAAAAAGTATCAATGAAATTCTAGTGTTAATAGTATAGTGGTAAAAATAAAGGCTTCAAAATAAAGTTTCATTTTTGCCATCCACACTGTTTACTTGAGCTAATAAGTGACTGTAAGTTGATTATTCAGTTTTTTGTTATCTATGGACCTGAGAACAAAAGTACCACCAAAAGGATATATGACAATTATGAATTGGCTAAGATGGGGCTGATTTATATCTATCCCTGATTCACTCTGGAGAGTCCAGTCTGGACTCTGGGGCAAATGTGTTGTGACGTATTACACGTGAAACACTCCCTAGAGTTGTTATCCGTTTGGGCTAATCTTTTTACAATGCCTAACTCTGACTTCTGACAGTCCATCATCAATAACAGTTGGGGTGAATGGGTCTAGTTCTAAAATTTCTGAAGTCAGACTGTGAGAATGTCACTACGTGACAATGTTTAATGCTGAAACACTGCAATATGCTTCATCAGAAGCCTGCATTTTTTTGATTTCCATGACTGCAATGATGCTAATTTCCAAATAGCACCTTATGAGATTTACAGTATTAGGCTGGTGCTATTCCAACAGGATGCTATAACACATAAACACAGACATTTAGAGCTTATAACTGCTTGTAACTTTCAGGTAAGATATCTTTACTTTGCATGCATCTGTTGAGTCTTTTACTAATGATTTGAACTTAAAACATGTGATGTCTTTAATAAAAAAGTGCAGTGCTGCTGTGAAGTATAGTGTGATTATTTTGTTAGTTTGCTATAGCATTAGGTAATGGTACATGTCAACATTTAAACATTTATGTGTGACCAACTAGACAGCTCATTCCAGTTTCATTGCTGTAGCTGGAAAGAAAATGTGATGCTACAGCATGTGAGCTATTCATAGGTGTCCTTCCATCCAATATTATGACCAGCCATCACTGATGAGACTGACTACTTGATTCAAATCAAATAAAAACGTATTAATAAGTGCAACATGCAGATTATAAATATTGTATGTAAGCTAATTTATTACGTTTACATTATTCATAAGTCTGGTCAGGTTCCCACGCTGGTCCCCTATATAGCTGCCCTGTACCCACATAGAACAGAACCAACCAAAGCCCAACATATTGCTCAGCCTCTACTGCCAAAATAAACAATTTCCAAGTACTAGAAATATGTTGTTGTTCTTTCTGAGAACAGAAACAAGATGGGACTGCGAGGCAGATTCCTCAACAAACCCATCACACACTTCTGCTCTCCGTTTCCTGCAACATTAATAAGATTACTGCAAGCAAGTTGCTCATAATGAGTAAACAGGACAATGCTGTCATAGCAACAATAAACAAAAAGCTTGGCTGCAGAGCATGTTTACATCGCTTATTACATTTCATAATGAAAAAGTTGCTTTCTGTGAAAACGCAAAGCAGAGCACATCTCAAGGACAGGATGGTGGCCATGGGCTGGACTGAGGGCCAAAACACACTCAAAGCTGCTATCGCCTCCAACCAGTCATCTGAGGCCATAACCTTCAACAGAGCAGCAGCTCAAAGCACTGAACACCATCTCTATTGTCTTTCATATACATGCCCTTAGTTTTCTGCTTAGATTTTATCACTGCGGTATGAAAATCCTGTTTTATTTTGTTTTTTACACCATTTGAAATTGCTTCTTTTACATTGTGTGAACATTTCCTGACAAATGAAAATAGAAATCTTGAAAAAGGGCCCATATTATATAAAACACTGAACACCATCCCTATTGTCTTTCATATACATGCCCTTAGTTTTCTGCCTAGATTTAGTCACTGTCACATGAAAACCTCATAAGTCCTCCAACTACTAGTTTTTGTATTTTACACCATTTGAAATCATACCTGAACACTGTGAACATTTCCTGTCAAATGGAAAAAGAAATGTTGAAAATCTGTATTATGTAAAAAGCTAATTCCTCTCACTTGTTTGAAATAAAGCATATGCAAAAACACTGTGTGTGAACAAGTTCAAAACATTCACTACCTGCAAACTGCAAAAAGAGTTTCTATGATGTCACTAGAAACTCATTTACATATATCCACCTATTCAGCCTACAGCAGTCTAGCTCCGCCCATTCACAACGAAGCTCTAAGGCAGGGGTGCTCAAGATAGAAAGATAGATAGATAGAACTCTATTGATCCCGAAAAGAAATTGCAGTCAAAGGGAAATCAAAAAATAAAAATAAAATTAAAATGAAGAACACTCCTATAAACTTGTCATTTCAGAGTAATAAGTTTATTTTATGACAGTAATGATTATTTTCCTTCTCCTATAAAATTAACATTTTGTCACATTATGATTCTTATAATAAGCATAAGTTATATAAATTTGAGCAATACTCATACTATGTTTTTGTTACAAAAACAGAACTACAATTACACCAGAAACAGACTGACCTGGCCTCAGGGCTGCGCTCGGAAGGTAAAAGTAGCCTTTTGTTGCTTAAAAACTTTGTGATAAAGCCCTGGCTGAGCGATGTAACTAGCCTCACATGGTTCGGAAGTCATTACAAGCCCCATCATATAGCACTGTACAGCTCTTTCAAGCTAAGAGGTAAAAAAGGCTTTCATCAAAGCTGCAGTAGTGTGTATGTCCAAAGGGAAGTGCTGCTGAATAGAGGCAGGAATGCAGCCACTGGCTGCTGCCTTTCATATCCCAGGCGCCATAAAAAGCTGAGACCGAAAAAAATCTCCTATTAAACGGATGCCAATTTTGACACGTGTGGGAAATGCAGGACGTTTTTGAAGCGCTGGTCTATTCAGCAGCTCCTTCATTCACTTGATGCATAAATAAAAAATGACCAAAAAAAAGACTGTGGCGAGATGAAACACCTCCGATTTGTGTCTCCTCGTTTGCAGAAGATGAAATGAGATTTCTTAGATGTGGTAATGCAAAGAAAAAGAGCAAATGTCTGAGCACTGACCTGTTTGTTTGTAATCATTTACTATGAATACATACTTATTTGGAGTTTGGACTTTTATCAGAGGGATGGAAATAATGTGTGTGCATTACAATCACACATACACAACTTCCAGTTCCCATGGGTCAACACCTCATAGACAATACAATATGAGACAAAATTGCTCCTGACATTGCGCCCCATGATTTTACTGCTCCTTTCTGTCTCTGGGTTTTATTGCAAGGCAGGAAAAAAGTGGCTGTTAGTAGCAGGGAAGTGATAAATTCAATAGTCTTTTGATTGCCCTAAAGCTAATTTGTCTATATTGCTGGCAGACATGGACAGAAACGGCTGATGAAGGCAGAAACCAGGGAAGTCGATTAGACACCCACTCTCTCTGCTCTCTCTGTCGGAACGGCTTCTTCCTCACCCCCACAGACACACACACGCAGAGGAGAAGGAATACCGTTCCTTACTAATCAATCCTACAATTACTTCCAGCATAATAGGCCAATCTGCGCTATAAAAGCAGCTCAGTGCTGCACACCTTCAGCCACATTACAGCTTCTTACACCACTAATCTGCCTACCTGCTGCCCGATAATTCCAGCACTGTGATCATAAATGCATGCTGATGGCACTGGTCAGCAGGGGGGGGGGTGGTTTTGGCTGTCCTGTCCAAGGACAATGAATCTGGACCCCTGCCCCATGATGTTAGAGATGAGGCCAAATCGGAGAGACGGGAGGAACTTTTTTCTGCATAATAATGATAAAAGAACAGAAACAGAAGCTAAAAACTAAGCAGGGAAAATACAAAATAGCCCAAAGGAGCTTGTACAAAGCATTTTCCCTCAAGCCTTGAACATCTGACGAATAAAAACACAAAACACAAAAAAGCAATCAAGAAAAGAAGCAGTATTTTGGGATTTAAAATATAAAGAAGGGAAGGAAAAAAGAAAAGGTAATTAGTGGGTGTTAAACTGAAGGCAACAAAACTATTACAACTTTCTAGATGCTTTGTGGAGCTGGTAGCTGATTGGTTATTAGGTTGAGTTTGGTATCATCTATTACTTCTTTTTAGATATCAGGAGAAAGTGGTTATATTTTGCTTAAGATTCCTCATTTCTTATTTTAGCACATGCTTAGTTTTGAACTAAATGACCATTAACTACCCCAGATATGGGCAGAAATGGCCTACAAAGTGGGCATTTCCATGACGTTGTGAAGAACACTAAGGGAGTTGTTGCTCCTAGTACCATGACGCTCACTACAAGCAGCAAAAAATAGACTCGAGTGGCCAGAATAAAATGGCTCACTTACTGCAACCAGACTAAGCCTCACGATTTAGCTCATTAAAATATAATGTTGTTGTTTCAAGTAAATAAACATCCTATCTAAACCAGTAATGGCACCAGAAAAAAGCTTTGTGGAGGTTGTCTGATCGTATGTTAACAAGCTAAAGGCCTCAGATCACTTGGTGAAAATGACGGACTCTGATGAATAGTTTCTGGCGTATTCTGAGTTACCTCTCTGTGCTGGGCCACCTTTCTTTGATGAATGTGTAGGCTCCTGCCTCGTCTGTCACCTGTCATCTGTCATCCTAATCAGCGAAACCACCAACAAGATGTTCAAAAGGAAAGTGCAGAAAGATAACTTCTGACACGCACATTCATCAGTCCTGAGCTCAGACAATAACATTTTTAAGAAAGTGCAGGTTGACGCTGTGAGTCTATAACTGTCTCCATGTTCACCTTAAGAATGCAAAACAAAAAGAAACTAATGAAGAGTCTGTCACATAAACCACTGTTGATTATTTGGCATGTCGGTAACAAAGGCGTCGCTGGAGGTCATGTGACGCAAAAACAGCATTTCATTATTCTTCTCATGACACCTCACTATTTCATTAATGATGGCCTCTCTTAGCAAGTTCATACTTTCTTGTTATAGTACAGGCTTCTCTTACGAGAGGTATGCTCTCTCTGTCTGTCTCACTGTCTGTCTCTCTCTCTTTCTCACTCTCTCCAGGCACAGAAAGTGCAGGCCTCTTATGATAACAATAAATTAAGTTTCCCTGCTCTGCTGAAGCCTGTAAATAATTAATTGGTTTGTTTCAAAAGCACCCGCTTTTGCATGACAAATTCCCCCCTCCTGCCCCAGACACCAGCATCCAGCGGGGCTGCTGTTTCAGCACTGGAGCTGTTTCGGCTTCAAACACCATCACAAGTGTTCTGCCTTCGCGCACTTTATTATCTGTTGTGTTAAACTATCGCTAGCAGTGTGAGACACACAGAGGGGCTTTGAATTCTAAAGGTGTGGAGGCAACAGTAGGAGAAACGGAGGGGTATACAAGGAGAGAGGAGCGGAGAAAGCTGCTAATCTGATGGAGCTGCATGATATGTAGGAAATACTATTGATGTGATTCTAGTGCTACATACTGCAACTGTGAAACACCTTGCTATATATTAAAAATACATTAGTGAATCTATAATGTGAGTTGGTTAAATATCTTGTACTATTTTGACCTAAATATTTGACTCTTTTGGGGTGATGCCACATTTGGAGTACCATTTAGCCCTTGTAACTTAATATTTAAACTATTTTTTTGAGTTAACCCACCTCAGGAACAATATATCATTTCAACAAGGTGTCTTTGCTGACAGTGGCATAAAAGAGTAACAGGGTTGAGTTTTTTTAGCATAGAGTTTGTAGCAAATATATATGAAAAATTTCAGTCTGGCTTCAGGCCTCACCATAGTACTGAAACAGCTTTAGTGAAAATTGTAAATGATCTTTTATTATCCGCTGACAAAGGAAACATATCCTTACTGGTTTGACTTGATCTTAGTGCAGCTTTTGACACAATAGACCATTCCATTCTATTGGACAGGCTTGAAAAACTAGTAGGAGTGACAGGTAAAGCTCTTTCGTGGTTCAATTCTTACCTTAGTGATCGCTGAGTTTGTTAATGTAAATGGTGAACCATCAGCTCTCACAAGAGTAAAGTATGGTGTTCCACAGGGCTCTGTCTTAGGACCCACATTATTTACCTTATATATGCTACCACTAGGTACCATCATTAGAAAACATGGCATCAGTTTCCACTGCTATGCCGATGATACACAATTATATATTTCAGCTAAACCAGAGGACAAAACTGAACTTAATAAGATAGAGGACTGTGTAAAAGACATTAAAGACAGGATGTCAAGTAACTTCCTCTTACTAAACTCAGACAAAACAGAAGTTCTTCTTCTTGGTCCAAAAGCTGCTAGGAATGATCTGCCTACGTTTACTCTTAATCTTAATAGTTTCTCAATTGCACCAGGCACATCTGTAAAAAGTCTGTAAAATGAGGATATTACCAATATTACCAGAATAGCTTTCCTCCACCTGCGTAATATCGCTAAATTAAGAAATGCACTGTCGCTACAGGATGCAGAAACGTTCACGCCTTCATCACGTCCAGGTTAGATTACTGTAACGCTCTGCTTTCTGGTTGTTCCAGCCAAAACCTTAACAAGCTTCAGTTAGTCCAGAACGCTGCAGCCAGAGTTCTCAGCAAAACCAGGAAATTTGACCACATTAGCCCAATTTTGTGTATCTTACATTGGTTGCCAGTTAAATTCCGCATTGAGTACAAGATTCTTCTGCTGACGTATAAAGCTTTGAATGGCCTTGCTCCTCAGTACCTCAGTGACCTTATTTCCTATTATCAACCGACACGCCCACTTAGATCACAAGGTGCGGGCTCATTATTAGTACCCAGAATAAATAAAGTTACGTCAGGGGGAGGAGCCTTTTCATACAACGCCCCCCCAGCTTTGGAATAACCTACCAGTCTGTGTTCAGGACTCAGACACAGCCTCCATCTTTAAGTCTAGGCTAAAAACTTACCTGTTTAGTCGAGCCTTTGGTTAATTTGTTTTTCTGTTAGAATAAGGCGCAGATCTGTCCTATAGTAATCTGGGAATGTTGGTGCTGAACTAACTATCTGTCCCCCTTTTCTGTCGCAAAGGCTTGCTCACTGGAGGCTTGGACCCGGATTCTCTGTAAAGCTGCTTTGTGACAACATCTGTTGTAAAAGGCGCTATATAAATAAATTTCACTTGACTTGACTTGAAATACACAAAATGTGGTTAACTGGCATCTGTGCTAATGGAAGACATTAAGGACATCCTAATAATTTAAATACAACAATTATTTACAATAAAATTAATCTGTAATTTGGGCAATATGGCTGAAAAAATGTGAAAAAAGTGAAAAAGTACTTTTCTTCTTCTCATGACCCTCTGATAATTTGGATCACCTATAACAGATGATTCATGAAAAAGAGTGTTTCAAACAAGAGATGCTAGAAGTTTTCACAAATTTTGCATGCAATAAAGTATTTCAATGATTATGTTTCAAGGTAAAGTGTAGTAATAGTGGGCTGGGATAGACAAAAATACTGTTTTCTAAGCAGTGTAAAGAGGTTTTATTATTGTTTTAAGATATCTATCTTAGGCACATACACTACATAGACAAAAGTACTGGGACACCGCTCCTAATTATTGAGTTCAGGCGTTTCAGCCACACCCATTGCTAACAGGTGGATCAAATTAAGCACATAGCCTTGCAATCTCGATAAACAAACACTAGCAGTAGAAAGGGTCAAACTGATGAGCTCGGTGGCTTTAAACATGGCACTGTCATAGGATGCTACCTCTGCCACAGGTCAGTTTGTGAAATGTCTGTCCTGCTAGATCTGCCCCTGTTAACTGTAAGTGCTATTCTTGTGAAATGGAAGCACCTAGGAGCAACAGCAGCTTAGCCACAAAGCGGTAGACCCCACAAACTCACAGAGTGGGGTCTATCCTCTGTTGAATCACTCACTAACGAGTTCCAAATCGCCTCTGGAAGCAACATCATCAAAAGAACTGCGCATTAGGAGCTCCACAAAATGGGTTTTGCTGTTTCAGCATGACTGTGCCCCAGTGCACAAAGCAAGGTCCATAAAGGCATGCTTGGGTGAGTCTGGTGTGGAAGAACTTGACTGGGCCGCACAGAGCCCTGACCTCAACCCCATCGAAGACCTTTGAGATGAGCTAGAACAGAGATTGTGAGTCAGGCCCTCTCATCGAACATCAGTCTCTGACCTCACAAATTCTCTTCTGAATGAATGAAAGGGCACAAATTCCCAAAGACACACTCCAAAATCTTGTAGAAAGCTTCCCGGAAGAGTGGAAGCTGTTATAGCTGCAAAGGGGAGGACCAACTCCATGTTAATGTCTATGGATTTAAAATGGGATGTAATAAAAGCTCTTGTGGGTGTAATGTGTAGGTGTCCCAATACTTTTGTCCATATAGTGTAGGTTGTTGTTAAGGACACTTATGTTTAAAATCTCTTTCACCTTTACTTCACATACATATTTGTAAATGTAATACATGAAGGGCACCCCATTTGTGGAATCACTCAGTTGGATTACATCAGTAGTGCCTAATTAAATCCACAAAGGGCCAGGGGTTTTAACTCCAACAAAGCAAAAGCACATATGATCTATGCTTCAAACCTGAGACAAACTGAATAAACAAGAGGAACCAGGTGTGCTGTTGCTTGATTGAATGAAAGTCTGCAGCCATACTGGCCCTTTGAGGATAAGATCACACACCCCCTGGATTATAAGAATTCCTTCAAAACATGCACAGTAACGGTCGTCTGAAATAAGATGGTCATGATGCTCACAGAACACAGTTAAAAAACACAACAAAAAACATTGTAATTAGTTATAGGGCTTGTTTGCATATTGCAGTCTTGTGTAGTATCGGTATTGTACAGGCCAATACTGTATTGGCCACCAGTCTGCACCTGCTATTATGAGAGAGTGAGTGTGTGAGAGAGAGAGAGAGAGAGAGAGAGAGAGGATAAGGATGCTAGTGGTTATAGTTGTATCTATATGACAGGTCCAGTAGATAAATGTGTGTGACAGGCTATTATGAGTGTGTGTGTGTGTGTGTGTGTGTGTGTGTGTGTGTGTGTGTGTATACACTGAGTGAAGACGCTGCACAGCAAGGAAAAAGAATGCAACAGGTTGAGAAAGATAGTGAGCACGGTAATGACAATGATACTATCCACTATATAAATATATAGACGATCAACATGTGACAAGTTATTATGAAAGCAAGAGTGTACTGGTGAGTGTGTTTGTTTAAAAAAAAAGCAAGAGACAGAGACAGAAACAGTGAGATAAAAAAAAACAGAGACCATGAGATGGAGAGAATTAGAGGCAGAGAGAGAGAGAGAGAGAGAGATGGAAAAAGGTAATGAGGACAGTAATGATAATGGTAATATCTCCAATAAGAGAGTGTCTGGTAGATGACTAAGTGTGACTTGCTGTAATGAGAGAGAGAGAGAGAGAGAGAGAGAGAGTAAAAGCTCTAATTAAGCCATACGTTTGATGTCTGCTCCGAATCTAATTCCACAGACACGCCACCGTCCCTTCCAATAAAATCCCAAGATGCTTCCCAGGAAGACAGATGCTAGGTAATTTGATTTAGCCAGCATTTTATATCTGAATAAACATGCTCATTCATTATAAGCCAGTTTATGCGGAACTCGCAGAGGCGGGTGCATGATCAAAGGCAGCCAAACCTTTCTGCTTTGCATTTCAGGAGATTCGGATCATTCTAGAAAGCGAGACACACAAGGGACTGAACCTGATCTGTACGCAGCAAAGTCCACAGAACAAGGAGGGTGATGATAATTTGACAGTCGTCCCTCATAGCAATAATAAAACATCAGCTCTGTTTTACTAGATTGTTAAACTGTTGCTTCAGCCTGTGAATGTGAACTAATCATGTCTTAAGTTTGTCTAACCAACAGTTCATATTCCATCATCAAAACATCTTACTGTATATGAGTCGTTCTGAAAAATCATGCCTGCCTCATGGTGTCACGACATAACAGTATCCTTTGTGTGCTGTGCATTTTCACAATACACAATATCTATCATGGTTTACTGAAGGATGGAATAGACCTAATATGCTTGTAAAGTAGTGCTAAATTTTAAAAGAGGCTATGAATTATGATTACTATAGTTTAATTCAACATTTGCGCAAACAAGCTATTTAACAAGGAACAGGAAGGGAAATCAAACAATTAGTAAAAATGAATTAATAATATAATGAGGTAATGTAAACTGAGTTCTCTTTTCATTTATTATTTAGGACTATTTAGGAAGGAACAGGAGGACAAATCAAAACAACTTCTACAAGTAAATAAATAAAATGAAGAAAGATTACAGCATAATGGGCCAACATTATATCAGCTATTTTTTATTATGCAGTTAATGCAGTTACTCTACACTTATTATTGTTGTTTACAAGCTCTCTCTAATTGGTCTATATCTGTCTTTATGACACATGCTGTTGTTCAGTGTTCTAGTAGTGAAGATCCCCATTATACAGAAAAGCACATTATGATGTGCAGTACTGTGTAAAAGTCAGAGACCACCCTTCATTTATTGAATTTTCAGTCGAAATGGAAAAGAAATGCTCACGAAAAAGAAAAGTCTTTACATCAGATTTGAAGGTAGAAAAAAAAGAGCAGTCACGGAGAGATGGAGGAAGAGAGTTCCCAAGTTTGGGGGCCATGGCACTGAAGGTTCTCCCTCCCAAGGTGGAAAGTCTGGTGCGCAGGACACCAAGTAACTTATTGCAAGAAGACCCAAGAGAGCAAGAGAGAGTGTAAGAGGTCTGGTGTTCTCTGAGGTACAGGGGAAAATGGTCATGCAGGGTTTGAAAGTGAGAAGTAAAATTTTTAACTTTATATGGAACAGAACTGGTGGCCAGTGTAGCTGAGAGAGAATGGATCTGAACACTTAGTATGGGTGACAACTCTAGGCAGAATTCTGAACACACTGTAGCTTTTATATAGACTTCAGGGAAGCCAGAGGGAGTTACAGTAATCAATACATGGCATAATGAAGGCATGACTCATTTGTGTATCATTATAAATCAGGAACAAGCGAAGATGAGCAATGTTATGTAAGTGAAAAAATGCAGTCTTCATTTTTACTAATTAACTAGATATGTAGATCAAAATTAAGTGATGAGTTGAGTAAAACACCAAGATGTCCAACAACAGGTGCAGACTTAACAAGCAGACCATCAATACTTACAGAAATATTGGATGATTCTGATAGTAAAGATTTAGGCCTGACCAATAAAACTTCAGTTTTATCAGTGTTTAGTATGAGGAAGTTACTGTGCATCCAAAGCTTTAAATCTGAAATACAATTGGTTAGTGTAGTTGGCAGGGAGTCTGATGGGGAATGTGTAAAGACATATAACTGAATATCATCAGTATAGCATGAAAGTTAAGGCTATGGCTATGAATAATCTGGACAAAGGGTAGAATGTAGATTGGGAAAGAAGGGGTCCAAGAACTGAACCCTGAGGAACACCACATGTAACAGGAGAGGTAGAGGACTTATGTGGACGTAATGTGATAAACTGTTGTCTGTTTGTAAGATACGACCTGAACCACTGTAGGACTGTATCAGTGGAAACACCAGCAGTTTCTTTGTTTGATTTGCAAAGGTTCTTCCCTCTTGTCTGTTTCCTTTTCTCAGTAAGGGCTTCTTGACAGCTGCACAACCTTTCATACCAATAGTCTTCTCACAGTGGGAGGATGGACAGAAACACCTGTGGATTTTTTCAGGTCTAAAGCAAAAGTGAAGCTTGAGTTTTTCCTCTCTCTTAAAGATGAAAGCTTTAGGTGTTGTTTACCAGTTTTTGTGAATCCCTGATTTTTCACTTATTTTGGCTTTCCTCTTCCTTATGCAAGTGGACTGATTATCTTTTATCTAATCTCCTCAGGAATATCTGGATAAAAATGGATGGTTTATACTGAATGGCAGTTTTTGACTGGAAATTAAATAAATGAGGGGTGATCTCTAACTTTTGCACAGTACTGTAACTTATCATTATACCAATATCATATTGCCATTCTGTTCCATTCAATATTGCCCACCAATATATCACATTGCTCATATCAATACATACTTTTGATATGTTTATTGATGGCTGAGTATAAAACCATAGCACATCTTATCAGTCATAGCTGAATTTATGATGTCTGCATAATATTGTGACAATAGGGATTATACAGCATATTAATCTTGTTTGGCTGCGAGTCATTGTGCTCTCTCTAACTTACTGATGGCTTTGTAAATCTGAGTCATTTCCTGACCTGGGATAAAGATAAAGGCCTGGATTGCAAACAGAGGCGAGAGAGAGAGAACGACAGAGAGAGAGAGAGAGAGAAAGGGAGAGAGAGAGAGGGGGAAAGAGAGGGAGAGAGAGAGAAAGAGATTGATCTGAATTAATCATGGGCCTTAGTGAAACTGGATCTGCAGCCATGTCCTGTTCCTGTCACCACAATCACCATGCAAATTAATACTACATGACAAGCACACAGACCCAACAACTCAAACCTCAGCCCTTCTCCCTCATCAATAATGCAGCCACTCTGTCTACTCTGCTTTATTCCTCTTTCCTTCTCATTCTAAGCTCAGCACTCCCTTTGTTCCTTCCACTTTTTCCCTTTTTATATCATAATAAGTGGTCTGTAGATTGCGCATGTTGGATTAGGAGGTAAATGCCTGGCATTAAATTCTATTTGAATGACAAAAAAAGAAGGAGTAGCTACTAAACAGCGGTTTCTTTCTCCTCTTCTTCAGACTCCTTCATGTTTTTCTTCTTTCCCTTACACATGCTCATCTCCTTCTCAATCCTCTCACTCTCTCTCTGTGTACTGAAAATGTGATAATGGGCCTGTTGGGGATGAGGTGGGAGTCGGGGGTTACAAAAGTTGGGATGAGCTACATTAGGAACAAGCCCAACTTACTAATTTAGAAATTAAGTGACACAGAGGAAAATGTCAACAGAGTTCCAAGGGAAGTATGACAGAGAGAGAGAGAGAGTGAGAGAGAGAGAGTCGCACCAAGTCAAACGTTTCTCCTCATCACACAAAGAAGAACAAGAGGAAAATATATTTTGTCGTTGTCAGATCAAAACCTCATATCCCCTTTTTCATATTTCATGTTTTTTATGTAAAAACACCAGCTGTCATTTATATTTCATAACAAATGGACAATATAAATGGTCATATATATATATATATATATATATATATATATATATATATATATACAGAAGTATTGGGACAGATCCCCTAATCATTGAGCTCAGGTGTTTCAGCCTCATTGCTAAATGTAGGTTAAAGAACAAGATTTTTAAAACATTTTGGACCATTTATATTAGTCCATTTGTTATGAAATATAAATGACAGCTGGCATGTAAACCATATATAAACAGGATCCTGAAACACTGCCACTTTCTCTGGGCCTAAGCTCATTTACGATGGACTGAGGCGAAGTGGAAAGGTGTCCTGTATTCGAACAAATCAAAATTAGATTTTTTAAAAAAAAATCATGGATGCCACATCCTCCAGACAAAAGAATAGAGGGACCATCCAGCTTGTTATCAGTTATTAAGGTTTCCATAGTAAAAGGGTCTCGGTGCTAAACTGGCCAGCTTGCAGTCCAGATCTGTCACCCACTGAAAATATTTGGCATATTGTGAAACAAAAAATATGATGAAGTTAAGAACATGTTTTCCTTCTCCTGAAAAGTAGAGAGAGAGAGAGAGAGAGAGAGAGAGAGAGAGAGAGAGAAAGAAAGAAAGAAAGGAAATTTGACCTCAAGCTATATCAAAAGGGATTAGTGAAAGTTAGTTGAATCCATCAAATAAAATGATATGATTTATCATATTGTTTGAGAGATTAAATTTACTTTTCACCCCCTCTATCTCTCAGTCCATCTCTGAATGCCCATCACGTAGTATTAGTCTCCGACCATCTGTCTCTTTATATCTCCACTGCACAGTTATCAGACACAACACTGCAGACTATCAGCTATCATACTGAGTCATTTTAATATGGACAGTATCTGGTACAGTTCTGTGAATTGGAACTGATGTGGTTTCATCTGGAGCAAACTAGAAAGTTTAAAAACCTCAACATAGTTTTACACATCATGAACACATTTCAGAGCAGAAACAGTGTAGCTCATTTTACACACGCAGGAAAAAAAGATTTCATATTCCACACAGACACACACACAGAGTACCTGATGACATACACTGTCATACAGAGGTTGACACCCACACATTACCGAACCATCTCACACCAGTTTAACGCCCCATCCACCACCCAGCACTTGTGCACCATCAATTTTACATCCTCTCCTCTCCTCCTTACACTTCTATTACACCTCCCTTAATTGTTTTCCTGACCTCCATAGAATAAAACCCCACAAAATGACTGAGGCTTGAAATGAAAGGCCAATCTCTCCTCTTTTAATTCCGTTCCAGTGAAAATGTGGGTGATTTGCCAGGATCCGGCAGGTTTTGTGTGTACGTGTGTGTGCGCTCGTTTTCAGTCAATAGCATAGATCATAAACCTAGAGTCTACCCCAAGTTAAAGAAAAATGCACACACTGCATGATGAACTGTGACAGAGGACAGCATATCATACTATATCTATACATATCTGTATCTATCTATATAAATATATATATATATATATATATATATATATATATATATATATATATACACACACATATACTGGGTTGGATATAGTAAATACTGCACCTATTCAAGAATAATGTTTCTCAATGTAAAATAGCAGAGAACATCAGGATTTCATCATCTACAGTACATAATATCATAGAAAATCTCTGGCCGAAAACCAAAATTGGCTAGCCGTGATCTTCAAGACTGTCAGGAAGCATTGTTTTAAAAACAGCATTAAAATCACTGCATGGGCTCAAGAAAACTTCCTAAAATCTATTTTCACTGTCTGTGAAAACAGTTTGTCGCTGCATCCAATAATGCAAGTTAAAACTCTACCATGCAAAGAAGAAACCATATATGAAGAGGATCCAGAAATGCCGCCGCCTTCTCGCCAGAGCTCATTTAAAATTTACTAAGGCAAAGTGGAAAAGTGTCCTGCAGTCTGACAAATCAAAAATTGAAATTCTTTTTGGACACCATGGATGCTACGTCCTCCAGGCTAAAGAGTAAAGGGACTATCCCGCTTGTTATCAGTTATTAAGGGCTCCATAGTAAAAGGGTCTGGGTGCTAAACTGGCCTGCCTGCCATCCAGACCTGTCACCCACTGAAAACAACTGACATTATGAAACAAAAATATGACAAAGGAGACACTGAACTGGTGAGCAGGTGAAATCCTGTGTTAAGCAAGAATGGGAAAATATTTCACCTTCAAAAGTACAGCTAAACTACAGCAAAACGAGCAAAACAGCAAAAAGAGGTGATGCAGCACAGTGATAAACATGCCCCTGTCCCAACTTTTTGAAACATGTTGCTGGCATCAATTTAAAAATGGACATACATAAAAAAAACACTAAAATTTCCAAGTTTCAACATTTGATATGTTGTCTTTGTTCCATTTTAATTGAATACAGGTTTAAATGATCTGCACATCACTGCATTCTGTTTTTATTTACATTTTGCACAGCGTCCAAATTTGTTGGAAACATACACATTGTAGTATGCTGTCCTCGTCATGTCGTTAATTTTCTACATTTTTTAAGCTTATATAATAACAAACAAGCTTAAATATGGCATTTTTCTGCACACTTTAGAGCACAATTTCTATATATTTGATATATAGAAAATAATGAAATAATAAAATAAAATATAATTAACAATAATTGTGCATTATAAAAACTGCAGAAATGTGTTCTCTGTAGAGGGTGTGTACTAATTTTCACTTAGAACATCAAACTTTTGCACACGACTGTGTGTCTATATGTGTGTGTGTGTGTGTGTGTATGTGTGTGTGTGTGTGTGTGTGTGTGTGTGTGTGTGTGCAAACATGCATATGTTTATGCACCCACATTTCCCTCCTCTGCCCGAGGCTCATGTGCTTCTGCTTCAGAGTGTCCTATTGTGCTATTTTATTGTTAATGCCTTTCTATGGAGATTATATAAACTGTGTATTGGCAATCGAATGCCTGTGTCAGCAATGAGTGCACCTTAAAGTAGCTGAATTCACTAATTCAAAGCTGTCTGAATACTTCTGGACATATAGTGTAGCTTTAATGCACCGCAGATATTGAATTATTGTCACTGAGCTCTTTCAGAGTGCTGCTGATGAATGTTTCTCACACTTCTTTCAGCTATATTTTGGTGCATTACAACTCTTTTGTGCATTATAATTAAATAACTATTGCTTTTCTTGTGCATTCCAGCATTATGCTTCAGTGCAGTCCCTGCATAATGAAAGATTAAAAAAAAACTTCTCTGGAAGCATATAAGCATTTCAGTGAATCAGCATATTGCTATGGGCCTACCAAATACATCATAAACTAGAGTTTATCATAAGATCAGCCTTCCAAGACCACATATACACAACTATACCTCTACTCAATACACCCCACACATACAGACTTTCAGCAAATAACCAGCTAAACTGAACTCTAGTGTCTGTGTAAGTAATTATAAGAAGAGTTATGTGCGTGTGTGTGTGCGTGTGTGTGTGTGAGTGTGTGTGTGTGTGTGTGTGTGTGTGTGCGTGCATATTTACAGCCACACAAATGATTAGATGAACGTCCAAGAAAGTTTTTTTTTAAAAAGAGAAGAGAAGGACAAGGCCCGAGCCACAAGCCTTGAAATGAATTTCATAAAGGGCCACATGGTGGATTAGTGTCATCCTCTATTTATACTGCTCAGTTTCATACCAGACACAGAAGAGCACTGTAAAGTCTGTTCGAGCGGCAGTGCTTGGAGATGACCCCGCACACGTTAAGAGCTGTGAGGATCAATGCTGCTCTGCCTGTAAGCCGGCCACACACTGAGATCTCATCTCCATGCTGACGGAGCTTCAATACTGCGATTAGCGCCAGAAAGTGGATAGCACGGCGTATAATGTCTGACAATGAGTCCCACATATTCTTCTCTCCCCTCTTCAGGGTGAACTGAAGAGACAAAAGCAGATAGCAGCCAGCAAAGAACAGCCGTGCACTTCCTGCTGAGAGACATTAGCATACACTCAGCGAGGACTATTGTTCTGAAAAATTGAGCCATTTCGGAGAGATATTGTGCGTAATAATTTTTTTATTCTCTATGATGTGCAGCAGGTTGGAGTGGAACAGGCCTGTTGTCTCCAGTCAAAATACATCACCACTAATGTGTTGGGTTTGCCTACTGATCCTCAAGACTAGCACACAGTAAGATAATAGGAGATGAATTTCATAGGTCTGAATTTTTGGAAAAGTTTTGACATTTTTTTTTATTGATATTTTTTTGATATTTTTAAGTTTTTTTTGCCAAATGCATATGTTCCCTTGAAAGAAATTAGGCTAGCTGGTTTTGTAGCAAATCAGTCCACTGACAAAAACCTAAAAGGCTGTTAGCAAACTTGTAAGGAATGCTGTTTGAGTTTAGAAAATCTAGACAGAAATCTTTGAAGTGCTTTTCAAGCTTCAATATATATATATATATATATATATATATATATATATATATATATATATATATATATATATAAACATTTGTTATCCAGTTGCAAAATAATCATAAAATATGTTAAAGATGAACTTTGAATCCATTTTTACATGTCCACATAGACAGTCATTGAAGTTCCATCTGAAATATTAGTCATATATTTGATAAAAGCAGGTTTGGTGTTAATAATAAAGGATATTAATAGTTAATAGTTAAACTAATAACAGTTGTTTTAACCTCAGACCTTGGCCATGCTCAGACGTATAACTTTCCACATTAAAAGTACATAAAATGTTAAAATTAAAACATTAAATTTAAAGAAAAATATATTCATTTATTGGTGTTCTTTGAATTTTTCAAGTTATGCAGCTATGAATTATTCTAATATCACATCAAATTACATAATGAAGAGGAACTGACATCACTTAGTCTTCAGAGGAGTCAGGATCAAAAGCTGGTAAGTTTCAACACTGATAATTTGTTGTTTTCTCCGGGGTCAATCTGAATTTTTTTGCAATATTCATGGAAAAGTCATGTAATTGACTGTTCAAAAACTGAAGGTCTAAGCTTGATAACAGTCAGAAAGGCAGCCAGTTTAGCCTTGAATATTCCACCTCATCACATTCTCCTCTGTCTCAAGTCCAGTGTGATGGAGCTATACTTATTACTGATATAAATATAAAAATGGTTACTACAGTGGGAAAGTCATTTAATGGGCAAGAGCAATATGTAATTGAAACTATGGAGGACAAAAAATTATTTCTTAATGAGAAAAAAATCAAATTAGCACCTCTATTTGGTGCTGATCTCATGGAATGACTCACCTACACACTCACTGGATATTTCTGGTGGGTAGAACACTCAACTCAGCAGTGACAATGACGTGGGCAAAAATCCCAGCAGCACCACTGTACACTCTTTTTAGCACCACACTCACTACCATACCAGTACCATATCGGTGTTACTGTAATGGGATTGCTTTACTCATTACTTCCAGGAAAAAAGTAATTTAATTACTGATTACTTTACTTCTATGTTACTATACACAACCATAAACAACTGTACTAACACTAAAGTATAAGAGAAAAAAACAATTAGTCATTTCTTAGTAATTTATTTAGAAAGAAATAGCCAGTTGCAGTAAACATAATTTAAAAGACCCGTCACTGTCCCTGATTTTGAACAAGGCACAGACAGTTATGCTTGATAAAAATGATGAACTGCCAATTCTGTTTGACAACTAAGAAACTAGCCAGTAGAACACCTGCCTCCAAATACAATTTATGAATAAAATTACTTCATTTTACAGCTTATATATAAGCTTTATATTTAAGTTCAGATATATATAGCTAGGTTTATATACAATAGCTTATACACCAACCGGCCACTTCATTAAGTACACCTCCTTGCATCTACACTCATTGTCCATTTTTTCAGCTCCACTTACCATGTAGGTGCATTTTGTAGTTTTACAATTACAGACTGTAGTCCATCTGTTTCTCTGCATATTTTGTCAGTCCCCTTTCACCCTATTCGTCAGTGGACAGGAACCCCATGGAGCCAACAAGATTTGTATAAGAGTATTTAATAGAGTGGACAGTGAGTGGACAGTGTTTAAAAACTCCAGCAGCACTGCTGTGTCTGATCCACTCGTACTAGCGCAACACACACTAACACACCACATCAGTGTCAATGCAGTGCTGAGAATGTTCCCTAGTGGTCTTATGGGGTCCTGACTATTGAAGTAGATGGTGCTAACAAATTATGCAAAGAATTACAGTCTGTAATTGTAGAACTTGTAGAGCTTGTAAGACAGCATGCAGTTTGCTGTCTTAGAGACATATGAGTAACACAAGTAATGTAATTCTCATTTATTCAGAACTGTAATGTGATTACAAGAATTTAAACTATAATAAGTTACATTATTTTGTACCACGTTACTCCCAAAACTGTTTCGGATCTGCCTTCCAAATAATATCTGGCCAACATTGGTGCTGTTGTCAAAAACTGACCAGTTATGAAATATGGCTGAATTATAAATCATAACATATAGGTTACAGTCAGTAACTGTGCATCTATACAGTGGACCTCATTAAGTGACCTGTGGGCAGAAGTATAAGATAAGTGTTTGTAATGAAACAAATGGTGAGTGTATGCAGTGAGGCATAAATCCTCAAAATTCAAATGTTCTACTTTAGTGTACAGCAGAGTATTACTGCTGCAGTTAGTTTCCTAGATGGCCTGGATTTTATGGCCAGAGTCTCAACAAATTTGTGTTTCATGGAAAGCAATTAATTTATCTGCTGGGCCAAGCAGCCATGTAATGAGAGGGATAATGTACAGTGAGAGTGTCAATAATGACCATGTTTACACTCATGAACTGCGTGTTTACTCAACTCACTCATGTCTTCCACATCTCCCACATAAAAATATATATAAATTCTAGTTAAGCCTTTATTTGCTATATAAGACTCCACATTGCTATATAAGACTCCAAAAACCTGATAAATAAGAAAATAAAAGTAAGCACATATTTAGTCACTTTGCCATGGTCATGGAAATATGCAAGTGTCTCTGTGCCTGAGTCTGGTCTTTAAACAGGGGTGTAAGTCTCCAATCTCATTCATAATCCAGGGGATGCATTATTTCTTTTTTCACAGCAAGAATAGCCTGGGTTCGATTCCCGGCTGGGCGACCAGGGTCATTTCTGTGTGGAGTTTGCCTGTTCTCCCCGTGTCTGCGTGGGTTTCCTCCAGGTACTCCGGTTTCCTCCCACAGTCCAAAAACATGCAGTCAGGCTGATTGGACATGCTGAATTGCCCCGAGGTGTGAGTGAGTGTGTGACTGTTTATGTCTGTCTGTCTGCCCTGCGATGGACTGGCGACCTGTCCAGGGTGTATCCTGCCTTCCGCCCAGTGACAGCTGGGATAGGCTCCAGCACCCCACCGCGACCCAGAAGGATAAGCGGTTTAGATGATGTATGTATGTATGTATCTTGGTGTTTAAGTTATATATTTGGTTTTAATATTGTTTAAATATATTATGAGGTTGAAGTGTATCACAGAATGCAATACATAAGCAAAGATTCTTAACCTGTATATATATACATATATATATATATATATATATATATATATATAGAAAGCAATATCCACATTTTGACTCCTTAATAACAAGATTCCATAAAATTCCATACTTTTCCAGACTTCTTGGTAGATCTTTCAGACTTTTTCCAGCCCTTGGAAAACTTGAATTTACCTATTGTGGCTGTTCAGTTCACACTTCTATGCAGAAAATTGGACAACATTCCACTGTCAATTATTTCTGCCCAAAGAAAAAGTAAACTAACGGGTGCTACCCAGACTCATATTATTGACCTTTAACGTATTGAATAAACAATATTATATTATCGTTCTCCCCATATTTTTATTCTCTTTTATAAATAAGAACCAAAAATGAGTTGAGAAAAGTGAGTGGTTTCTTACGCAGAAAAGACAGTGTTTACTTTTCTGATAACATCACTGCATAACTCATAAATGTTCAGACAGGCTTAATGCTTGGTTAATTGTGATGCTACGTATATTTGCAATTAAAAGATATTGCTGCATTTTTTTTCAAACTAATTTGGTAGCGGATGTCTGGATTTGGTAGAGTTATTAGATACTCGGGGCAGAGCTGTTCTGCAGTCTGTGACATACAGGCATAGAGGCAGCTCTGCGTAGGAGGTGCATTCAGTTGCACGCCATCTCTTGCCTTGCTTTCAACAACATCAAGCTCGCTCTGGCCTGTGCTCTCTCTCACATGCCAGAAAAAACACTGCTTGTATGAGCGATTTATTTTTAGAAATTCAGAACTTTTTTAGAAAATAAAATAAGGAAAATAGTCTGGAAACACAAATATTTTTCCATACTCTCTTTTCTTTTTTTCCATACATATCCAGACCTGGAATTTACTAAAATCAAATTCCATACTTTTCCATACTGTGTAGGAACCCTTTAATGGCCTCGTGATTCAATGTATCCAGTGACATTTGGGGGAATATGTGCCTCAAAATGTATGGTGTTTAGAACATTTTTGTTTATGACAGGGTGCGTATTTTTAAAATACCATTCATTTTACCATAGCAAAAAAACCTGCATAGACCTGGAGGCCCTAATATGGGCGTGACACTGACTACAGACCCATTTCATGATTTCTGAGGTCTATTCTTAAAATTATTGTCACATACAAACAGCGATCTACTATATGTAAATAATTAAGCACCTAAAAAAAAAACAATTTGAGAAAACAAACAATGCCGGGGCAATAGGTCAGACTGATAAACATAAAATTACTATAAATATTATTTACATTTTCAACATTAAACATTTTAGTCATCATTTCATTTATTATTTATTATTATTAATTGCTCTAAATTTGGGCATGATGCTGACTACAGAACGATGATTTCAGAGGTCATTATATGCCTGCATGTACAGCAAAGGTACATGTATGTAGTCATGTTTCAACAGCCATGTTGGAATCTCTGCGTGCCTGTAAGTATGAATGTATGTGCTTTGTGTCCATTCAACCCACTTGCACTTCTAATACTGCAGATCTAATTCTCCTGCTGTCTAATGTGTGGTCCACCCACGTG
This sequence comes from Colossoma macropomum, assembly GCF_904425465.1. Taxonomy (NCBI): domain Eukaryota; kingdom Metazoa; phylum Chordata; class Actinopteri; order Characiformes; family Serrasalmidae; genus Colossoma; species Colossoma macropomum. The sequence continues at coordinate 24,477,227 of NW_023494791.1, read as the reverse complement.
CAGTTCCTAACCTGCAACTAAAAAATCTCGCCATATGCACGACTGACAGAGCATAGTAGGCTTGAAAGCCCAAAGGCTTGATGCTTTTTATAATCACTCTGAACAAACGCAGCCATATATCAAAGGAGTCTGATTCACTCTGCAAGCCAAGCATGTGTCATAGAGGCTGACCTTGGCTGCTAAAGCAGCACGGGCCACCGGTGCCCTGACCAACGAGGCCATGTGGTCCGCTGTGGCCGCGGCTAATGAAACTCTATCTTTTATCTCCACTATCTGTGTTCACTGGACGAGCTTCAGCAATCATTCAGGAGCAACAAAGAGGCTGAAGTCTCCTCTGCTGTGCCCTGGGCACCAACAAACACAACACACACACACTCGCACCCAACCAGTGAGTCAAAGCTCCAAAGGGGGAAGGAGCCAAAGATGGCAATCTATTCCCCTGCAACACATGCGTCAATAGGCCTAATTAAGGAAGATGATACATGCATCCTCTCCGGCACTTGTGCAGTATGACAGCATGCGCATGACTGCACTGAAAAAAGCGGTGTATTAAATTGACTTGATTCAAATGTGTTCATCATTTCCACATGCCTGCATCAGCACACTTCTTTCAGTTTACATATTCTTAGCAATAATTGCATTGATATAATGCATTTTTATAATGTTATTTATAACACTGGTAACAAAAAATCGTTGGAACCTTGTTATCGATTATTTGACTTAATGACACTCGCATTCCCCATTTACATCACCTGACACAAAGAGAGAAACTACAGATGGTAGAGACTACAGTACAGGGTCACACATGATAAAAAATAAGAGGACCCTTTACTTTAATCTCATCTAAAACTGGTTTCCTGTACAATGTGTAAATCTGAGCTCACCTTTGCAGTGCGAATGCCACTGGAAAGCGACTAAATAAGCACGTTCACGGCAGAAAATGATGAAAGCTCAGCACAGTGAGTAACTGCTAAAACTGTGGTCAAAAGCTAAAAACAGCATGTTGTTGTCTGCTTTCCAGCTAGCTCTGTTTTAGTCCTTTAGCTTAAAGCATGAGCTGCATTTTCATCTAAACTGCATGGCTAAAAGACTTAATGGTTACCAGAGTGCACGCTAATGCACACAGACCTGCTCGTCCATACATATTTTTTGAAAATATATTTATTTTCTTCTCTATTTTAGCCTTCCAGCCTAACAGAACAGTGCTTAAGGTCAGCGAAGAGACTGATGCTCTCGTGGACATTTTATAACCTAATTTTCCTGTGTTTTCATGTGGTTGGGTGTTTTTGAAAACACTCACATGCATACTTGGCTATTTTTGTCTACAAGTGGTGAACATGCTTTAGGCCACTGTGTGTCTGACATGGCTGATAACCAGGCTGTGTCTGTGTGCTCTGCAATATCAGGTTTTAATTATATGATGTTACCAACCACACAAATGAATTTATCTTTGCCCTTTCATTACAGGAGAAATAATTTAAATAGCAATGCAAAGGTTACCTCCATAATAGTCCTTGGCTTGCCATGTAAGATTTGTTTATGTATTATTCTTTAATTATTTCTGCACCTTTCACACTGAGTAAAATAGCATTTATCTGTTCTATTACTGATCTGTTACTATGATCTTGAAAAAGGTCCTCCTTTTTGCAAATGATTTAGAAGTTTGGACCCTTGTATTTTTAATTTGATAAAAGAAACACTGTGTATGATGTGAAATATTTAGTTATTGACAGATTACTTGCTGCACTTTTTCTTTTCCTGGTTTATTGATTAATCAAAGCCATAAAGAACCACTTAATCAAAAATGGAAATCGTTATAGGCTGCAGCCCTTTTATTTATTTTATTTGTATTTTATTCATGAAAAGACAATAAAGTAAAGGCATCAATGTGCATCTATTTGAGGGCATTCAAGTGTGTGTGTGTGTGTGTGTGTGTGTGTGTGTGTATGAATAGTGTTCAGTAGTCTAGTGATGTAAAGTGAGACTAAATTAAAGCATACTGCCCATTCTACTCATTTCTGTTCTCTCCCCTGATGGCGGACCCCACCCTCATCATACACACTCCACTGCACATACATACACACTCATTCACACATACACACACAGATACACACACACACACACCAGTCACACCAGCTGGGAGTTTTCAAAAGCGTCACTCCCTAAAGCCCAACGCAATTGCCCTGTTATTGTCCACTCATCCACTGCTCAGAGGTGTGTGTGTGTGTGTGTGTATGTGTGTTTGAGTCTAACAGAGAGAATAATGAGAGTCAAGATTTATTACAAAGAGAGTGTACACATGTATACTTTGCATTTCAGCACTAGGTCCAGTGTGAAAGTGTTTACACTACTGTTCTACAGTTTGGAATCACTTGTCATATTTATAATTGATGATTTTACTTAATTTTAACCTATGTAGTGTAGACTGAATAAACTAGACACAAGCAGGTATTTTAAGATGTTTTATGTTTCACGTTTTTTTGGGACCTTGAAGTTATTAACTGATACATAATGATATATAATGTACTGTAATTATCAGCAGTGAACCATGAGCATTAGAACTGGTCCTTTAGGCCCATAATGCTTGTAGTTAATCCAATGCATTAGGTCTTCAGTTCAGCTCCTGAAGGCCTAACCAATGGGAGAGCTCAGAGACCACAGAGAAAATAATTCTGATTGGATAGTTTCACTCTTTTATTTCTAACCAGGACCTAAGAATGAAATAAGACTGTTACTACAAAACTTACAGAGTTCAATTCAACAAGCATTATGATTTTATTAACCCCTTAAAAGGCCTGGGCCTGCCAGTGGACCCAAAGTTTATTACACACTTCTATAATCTAACAATAGCTCAGCCAATTTGCACTGAAAACTTTGTTGCTACTAAATAATAATCCTCAGTATGTGATTTTAAGGGGTTAAATAAAAATTACAGGCAAATGTTGTTTTTATTTCACCAAAATCCAAAGGTCTAGAAGACCCTGAGCGCTTCCCTCTGTGATTATCCATAATTATCTATTTACAGTGATTTCTGGATGAGACTGCTGCCCCGAGATTTGATTGCCACTTTTTAAATAAGAGTTATTGTGGATGTTAATTTTATTATAACTTCATTTTCAGTGTTAAACTGATTTTTTAAAGGGAATCATCTACTTCTGTCTGGAGACATCTCATGTTTCTTCACTTTTTACAGCTTCCGACAAAACATATTAGATACACATAAGTTGTAGTGTAGTGTCAACATCATAAAATAATTTCATACATGTATCTGCAACAACATTTGTTGTTATAATAATGAAAACAGTGATTTCAAACTTATGAATGATGATTCCAAACTTTTGAACAGTAGTGTTTATGTCATAGAAAATGTCTTATATATATATATATGTGTGTGTGTGTGTGTGTGTGTGTGTGTGTGTGTGTGTATGTATGTATATATACACATATGTATGTGTGTGCACAGACATGCATGAACGATGCTGCAAACACACACTTATGTTGCCATGTCAGAACAGTTTCTCGCTTTCTCTCCTGCACATGGTGTTCACGTCTTCTTATAACCACCACACACAGCTGGCCTGATCCAATTCTGGTAGCACACATACCTTCGTTCAATACAGTATTCATACCACTATCCTAATAACAGAGACAGACAGACAGACAGACAGCAATGACACATCTGAGAACTTCTCTTTGAACTCCATAAATGCTGAGGACACCTGCTGTTAGAGTTTGCATGCTGTAGCACTGATACCTTTGGTGTGTAAATGGGTTTTCTACCTTCTACTCTGTAAATAAATCTACCACCGCTTTGGCGGATGATCCAAAGCAGGGACATGCAGTTCCAGCCCTGGAAAGGTCTTAGTCCAGAACGGTCTGGAGATTTCTCTGCTCAAACACAGCTGATTCAACTCAGCAGTTAGTGACCATGCTCAGCAGATGTGTATATTAGCATGGAAATCTCCAGACTCTGTTGGACTGGACACCTGAACCAAATATCGTGTGACAATATCATTACTGTCGCAACAAAACGTCATATCTCCAAAACAGCAAATTAACAGGAGAGGGAAAAATATTAAATGTATGTTCATGTAAAGATTTTATTCCAAGTAATTTTGAAGAATTTTGATTGGAAATGTTAAGAAATGTTCATATAGTGCACAGTAGACATTCTTGTTTTACACATTAACAGGACTGACATATGTGTTCTTTAAGAATCTTAACTCAGCCTTTTCTCAACCAGAACCAACTATCTAACTAGCATTTATTGACAAATGTATGGCCCTCTGCTGCATGCCACAACAACACAGTGACTCCTTCAACAGGATAGCCATCTACTTAGACAAGAATCAGCTGCTGTGCATTTTCAGCAAATCTGCTAAAGCTCATGCTAATCCTGTCTTACATAATGCATCAATACCTTTCAGA